>NC_137974.1:1396656-1724156 GCF_963924665.1 Micromys minutus
TAAATTAGATTTCTCGCCTAGGCCCAGACAGACCACACCAAACACGGTTCCACGTGGAGAGGTTTAATAGAACGGGATAGGGCAGGGGTCAAGGCCGGGCGAAGAGAGGAAGAGGAAAGAGAGAGAGGAGAAAGGGTTTCGGTCTTTTGTAGGGGTAGTGACGTCACTTGCTCCCAGGTGGAGATGGGATTTAGAACTGATGTCTTCTGGGAATGCTTTGGCTGTTTCCATGGCAATTGATGTGCTAGGTTCCTGTCACCTGTGGGTGGAGCCATTGCTGGGGGAGGGGGCTATCCTAATGCCAACAGGAGGCATAGGCCACTGGCACCTGGCGTTTGTTACGGGCTCTATTGATGGGCAGAGAAATTCACCGTTTCCCAACGTGGCTCCAGTTCCGTCCCCTCCCATCTCTCCACCACCAACTTGCTTGAGTCTCACAGCCCCGCCTACCCCATGCTTTTAATCCCAGCACGTGGGAGGCAGAGGCAGGCACGTTTTGCCTAATTCTTTTGCTGTTTCTATATATTAAGGAACTAGCCCTTTGACAATGGATTGGGTTTTTTTTTCCGTTTTTTTTTTTTTTTTTTTTTCCCCTTTATACGATACTTTCTACATTAAGTTTGTACAGAAGTCTTTTTTAGTTTTATGCTGTTGAGTTTGTCTTTTCATTCTTAGCATGGAGCAAGGGGAGCTCTGCCCTCTCTGAAGCTTGGCAGAATTGAGTGTCTGAATAAGTTACAGGACAAAGCAGGAGCAAAGCCTCCTTCCGTGCATGGGGGGCACAGGAAGGGAAGTGCCTCATGACCCAAATGACGAGCCCGACTTTACTACCAATTTTGGAGAGAATGGGTTTTAATCCAAGTGGCAGCCTGTGGCTGCCGTTTGGCCTTCTCTGGTCTCCTTCCAGGAGAATGAGGCGGTCTCCCCAGAGAGCCAGATTCCCGGGAAGGGTGTGTGGGCCGGTGCTCTTCACCAGCATGAAGAATCCCATCTGAAGGCAGGGAGGGAGACTTAAACAAGAACCTTCTTTTCCCAAGCTGCCAAGGAGAAAGAAAGGCAAACTCTCACAGGGCAGGAGCGCAGGGGGGCCTTGTTTATACTTCAGTTAAACCTAAGGGCATCATGCTTTGGGGTACCAGTCTTTGGGCCCCAACATTGGCATCTAGAAAGTTTAGCGTTTAAATAATATTTTCCTTAAAAGTGTGAAAATATTTCATAACATTTTTGCTTAAGGATTATGGTGTGTGCAGCATGTAAACCCAGCTTCGCTAGCCGGCTGTCAGAAGTTCTGGCCCAAGGCTGGGTTGGCAACGCAAGAGTTACGCATCCTCAAGGTCTTTCATGAAAGCTGCTGTTAATGTGCCAGGGAGGGCTGGGGTGGGGGTGCAGCGGAGACCCAGTGAGGGAGCCCCGCGGGAGAGGGAGCCCCAAGGGAGAGGGAACCCCACAGGAGAGGGAGCCCCGTGGGAGAGGGAGCCCCGTAGGAGTGGGAACCCCGTGGGAGAGGGAGCCCCGCGGGAGAGGGAACCCCGTGGGAGAGGGAGCCCCGCGGGAGAGGGACTTGCTTCCACCTCACTGAATTAGCAGGATTCATTACTCCACTGTTGACTTAGAGCCTTGACTCCTTGATGGCTGTCTCCCTGGGCCTCTCTGAGTTCCTCACCCCAGTGTTTATTGTTTGTGGCTGGGTGGGGTGGGGTGCAGGGAGTGTCCAAGAAGCAAATGGGAATCAGGCCAACACATCTGAAGTACATTCCTAAACCCTGCCTTTAGTACGTTTCGGACATAACTGAGTCAGTTACTCTGGTGGAGTAGAGACTAGTTTTAAACTTGTTGCTAGAACAGAAGGCCGGAGAAAACGGCAAAGCGGGTGGTTTCTTACCTCGGTCACTGGTTATCCTGTGTGTGCTCACTTTGTCCAATGCTAGTTGTTCCTAAAACTAGTCTAAGGTGCTCCTTACTATCCTGCTTCTTCTGGAGAGAGGGAAAGGGCGCTTCTACCTCAGGCCAAGCGTAGAGGGTTGATTTAAAGTGGGCACTAGGAACTCCAGAGAGAGGCTGGATCAGTGGGTGGAACAGCTTTTCCTGCTTTCCTGACACAGAGATCACCAAATCCAACGACTTGTGTCTGTCACATCAGAGAGCTTTGAAACGGAGTCAGAGAAAGAGAAGATGGCCCAGGAAACTGACCTCTGGAAACAGGACAGACAGGCAGACAGGACAGACAGACAGGCAGGCAGGCAGACTAACTCAGGGCTGCTCTCAGCTATGGATTCTCACAGCAGTTCAGCCGGTGAGCCTGGTGCTGATCTTGCAAGGGTGCCTCCGAGGATAAGGGACCCCAGTCTTCCTCATGACCTCTTAAAGTCATTTCAGTAGCTATATTGGTAGATTTTTATCTCAATACAAGGTTTCTTTGTGTGGTACTGGGTGTCCTGGAACTTGCTCTGTAAACCAGGTTAGCCTTGAACTCAGAAATCCATATGCCTCTGCTTCCTGAGTGCAGGTACTAAAGCCACCACCCTCAGCAATGAATAAACTTAAAAAAACAAACAAACAAAAGCAAAACCCCTATTTCTACATGTTTAGAGCTCTCAGTTCAAAATATCAAAGGAAATATCATTTGATGACCCTGGGGAGAGGGAAAAGAGTAAAGGACAACAGAAGTAAAAAAAAAAAAAATTAAATATATCTCTTTTTTTTTTTTTTTTTGGTGCACTGCAGGGTTTTATTTTGTGCACAGCTGGTTTAGTTTGGTTTTACTGAACTGTAAGAGGGAGGGGGTCTCAAAAATTAGTTGCCCTGTCTGTGACTGTTTTAATCCTATTTAGTTATTTAGTGGGAAGTAGGCCGTTCCGGTGTGCACACAGAGAGAGGCTTACGGAGATCAGCTCTGACACATATGTGGGTGCCTAGCTGAGGTCCGGTCATCAGCCTTGGCACCAAGCCATCTCGCCAGCCCTGTGTGAGCCGTTAGCCTGTGCCTTTCCTTTCTGACTCACAGTTTAGGAGAGGACAGTGGGTAATGTTCCTACTGCTCTGTGGCCTCCACAGTCGCAGACAGTATCTTCTAATCAACAACCACATAATGAAAATGCAACGTGCATTTGTTGATAAGTCTGATAAACACCTGTGAGATTTTCAAGTTTTCTTAGGTTGCCACTAATGGAAATTCGAGCACACAGCCAATTCTTCTTTCTCTACATGTTCAATTTTTGTTAAATAACTTTGGATTGTGGGGCTGCTTTTTCCTCGTTAATGAGTGAACACCTGAAGACAGGTGTTGGGCCTGGTGGTGTAGACCTTTAATCCCAGCACTCAGGAGGCAGAGACCGGCAGGTCACTGTGAGTTCAGGGCCGGCCCAACACAAAGTAAGTTCTAGACCAGCCAGGTCATTATGAGATTCTATCTCAACAATAACAAAATAAGACAGGCTCAGGGTGTCCCTCAGCAACAGTACCTGACCAGCATGCATAGGTGCTTGGTGCCATCCCAGCACCACGAGGACACCATTACAATTCATGGCACAGATACATTCTTTTAAAAAGGGGGTGAGGCAGACAATGGTCCAGAACACAGCATCCGGATCTCGATGATCTCAATGTGACATGTCTCTCAGACACTGCATTTGAACAGTTAGTCCCCAGCTGTGGCACTGCAAACGTGGAGCCTACTTGACGAATGAAGGGCCAGAGAGGACTGAACCTCTGGGCTCCAGTTCCAGCCGGTCCCCCAAACTGTCTCTACAGTGTCACCAGCTGCCTCACCCTCCCATCGTCAACACAAGCTACACTTTAGGCCACCTCCTCCACCATAGCGGACTGCGCCCCTCAAACTCTGAAACAAGCCCTTCCTCCCGGATGTTTGCCTTCCACGATTTTGCCACAGCAACAGCAAAAGCAACGAACAAAGGGTTTTTTTGGGTTTTTTCCTGTACACAATCTCTGAAGCAGGCCTGTGTGTGAATGCCGGGTTAAAGATACTGATTCTTATGCCCGCCAGGAAATTATCTGGGAGACTCAAGCTAAGAATGGATGTTCATAATTGTCCATTCCATCTTTCACTCAAATCCTTGCCTGCTTGCGTGTGTGTGTTAAAAGTTCTGGGAAAAGCCCATACTGCAAGAAAGCTGCTATTGTGATGGAGTCAGAATCGTGTGGGAGTGTGCTTGTGTGAGTCACTCTGATGGGCACACAGGAGAGGAACTGTGTGTGCCTCTGGAGCTGATGAGAGAGCAGAACAAGGGAGGAAAAGCCGTGGCAATGACCGATTCTGACAGTGGACCCTGATGGCTCACCTCAGCTCTCTCGGGGTCCCCGTCTCTCTGCCTACCTTGTCACTTTCCTCCGACTACTGCCAGTATCTATTCCAGTTGGGCTCTTGGCCACTTCCAAAGACCTGACCGGGCTTATCCCACATCTTTACAGAAGGTGACAGCCATCCAAAGAGAGGGTACAACCTGAAGCAGTTTCCATTGTAAGGAAAGAGAGAGAAGCTCTGTAAGTTTGAAAATAGAATTATACACTTGCCAACCCACCCATGGCCAGCACAGCTAAGTCTCCATGATTGAAGAATATTCTAAATATCTGCAGAGCATCCTGGTCTCCAGGCATTTGAGCTCAAGCGTAGTGCATACAAAGCCATTGTCCACCCTTGTTGCTGCCTTTTGCAGGCGTATGGACTACAGGTGACCCTCACGGAACCTGGAAGACCATCAAAACAGTGTCCCCATTAGCCCAGATGCCCAAGTGACTTCATGAAGAAGGCACCCCCTCCCCACCACACACATACTCTGTGGGCTTCCCTAGGACTGCTGTATAAATCGGAAATAAAGCATGTGGTGTTGCTTGTTGTGAGGTCAGTTGGTTACAGTGGTTAATGTTCCTAACTCATTGGCTCCTAGTAAATTCTTTCTTTTGAGAGGCTCTCAGGTGGATACACAATAAAGGACTCATCAAGAAAACTTAACTACATCTGTGCAGTGTGGCAGAGAATATTAATAAAAATGGCTGAATGGTCCCACAGCACCACGCCGTGCTATCCCCAGCTCTGCCCCCATTGCCAGCCACAAGCCATGGTCACCCTCTCTCAGCTTGCTCTGTCATGACCTCTGCCCACACTCCCAGCAACTGTCCCCAACAAATTCAAAACTCTAGAAATTCATAATTTAACAGATTTACCTCAGTAATTTATTTTAGTAAATTTACACTTCACAAAACATCTACACAATAAACTCAGATCCAATTGATATGGTATAATTTGCCCACCTAGACAAGACAAACTGTCCTATCATAATCCATCCCTTAGAAGAAATTCATAGCTACTTGTGGCTAATTAATGTCACACAGAGATTGATCCTCCTTGTCTTCCATCTTGCCTCTCTGCTTCCCTCTCCCTTTCTCTCTCTCTCTCTCTCTCTCTCTCTCTCTCTCTCTCTCTCTCTCTCTCTTTCTGCTTCTTTCCCTTTTCTAAAACTCTTTTTCACTGTCCAATCACAGGCCCTGTCTTATCTTGTGCCTGCCCTCACCTGTATAACAGTGCAGGATGCCTTTCATTTTCCCTTCCAAGCTCACCCTCCAGTCTCTGCACTCTGAAGACTGACCTAACTTCAGGGGCCTCTCAGCTGGGACTGCCTGAGGCATTAGGAGAGGCAGAGTGAGGGACAATTTCTCCCTTTGGTTGACACGAGGCCTTATTATGTAGCCTGGCGGGGGAGGAGGGGTGTCATACTCACAATCCTTCTGCCTCTGTTCTCCTGAGTGCTGGGATTATAGGTGTGATCCACTACACTGTTTAGTGGTTTTCTGTCCTGACTTGCTCACCACCTGGACTTGCCTTATATGGCTTCTGTCTTAGGGTTTTACTGCTGTGAACAGACACCGTGACCAAGGCAAGTCTTATAAAGGACAATATTTAATTGGAACTGGCTTACAGGTTCAGAGGTTCAATCCATCATCTTCAAGGTGGGAGCAGGGCAGCGTCTAAGCAGACATGGTGCAGGCGGAGCTGAGAGTTCTACATCTTTATCTGAAGGCTGCTGGTGAAAGACTCCATTCCAGGCAGCTAGGGTGAGGGTTTTAAAGCCCACACCCACAAGGCCGCACCTTCTAATAGTGCCACTCCCTGGGCTGAGACCTACGAACCATCACAGCTTTCTGGACTCTGGCCTTGGATCTCCATGCCCTGCCATTGCCTGAGATACCTGGAGAATGGTATCAATTTTCCACTGCCAGACCAGGTTACCACAGCATCCCTGGCAAGGATGTTGGTCCACACCTTTGTACCGTCTTTGTCAAGTGAACACCACAGGTATCTTTGTGCTCTTCAAACACCAACAGCAACTGGTGTTATCTCCAAGCCCTAGTGAGTGGCTGTACATTTAGAACAATCAGTAGCCCTAGTGAGTGGCTGTACATTTAGAACAATCAGTAGCCCTAGTGAGTGGCTGTACATTTAGAACAATCAGTAGCCCTAGTGAGTGGCTGTACATTTAGAACTATCAGTAGCCCTAGTGAGTAACTGTACATTTAGAACAATCAGTAGCCCTAGTGAGTGGCTGTACATTTAGAACTATCAGTAGCCCTAGTGAGTGGCTGTACATTTAGAACAATCAGTAGCCCTAGTGAGTGGCTGTACATTTAGAACAATCAGTAGCCCTAGTGAGTGGCTGTACATTTAGAACTATCAGTAGCATCCACAAGCCGTAGGTCAAGGCCAACTAAAGCGTATTTCTCTAGTGGTACCTGGAAGTTCTCAGCAGCTCCAACCTCACCTCTCCACTACCCAAACCTAACCCTGGATCCTCTTGGGCTTCCGTGAGCTCAGCTCCCCGAGTTCAAAGCCTGTTTGCTCTCCCTCCCCAGCGCCGCCATTCCTCTCTTTCCTCATTACATCACATGACAGGCGGACTCTGTGGTCCTCTCTCTGAGTCTCCTTCCATGTTCCTTTTCACCTAACTCTTGGTAGCCTTTCAAAACTCGGCCTGTTCTTTGACAGCTACACACAACCAACACCCCTATTTTGGGGTCTTTCACCTATTTTGGTAATATTTCACCAAAAAATATTCAATTATTTCTTAGAAATGTTGATTTGAAATTTGATGTGGAAGGATAAAACCACACCTTGATAAGATAGAGCAGGTTGAGACCCGAGACTCAGTGGGGACACCTGAGACTTAGGCGACTCCGGCCCTGACATACTCCTCAGATGGTCACACAGGCCCAGAACAGAGCTCTCCGTGCTAATGAGATACCTAGAGGCCCTGAGGGCTTGGCCAATAAGCTTCCCTTCCCAGATATTTCTCCCTGCAAAAGGTATTTAATCTCAGGTCCACCCTAAGAAGTGGGTACGATTAAATATACATCTATTTTCTCCAAGAACACTCAATAGACAATTCAGAACCATGGACTGTCTCTTTCATTAAGATCTACCATGGGAAGCCATGGAGAAGGCCTTACCCTACAGAGCTTAATTATCCAGTATTAGGCCTCTCTGCGCTTCCAGTCTGCCTCTGCCAAGCAAAGAACGATCACCCCTAAGACAAGCCAGAGCCCCCTTCCCCAGTCCTGGTTTAGACACTGTCCCCAGCCTGTGGCCTCCAGGGTCTTGAGACTCCCAGTGGCACCTGGACATCCAAGAGTCAAAGAACCCCCACGACCCCAGCCTCATCGCAGGTCTGGGGACCCCCGAACCTGCTCCAACTGCTTCCCACATCTCAGACTGCGGTTTCCCCAGGGCGCAGTGTCTCAGAGCTTTCCTACCAGCCGCGGAGGCGGAGTCAAACTCCCGGTACCGCCTCCCCAAGAGGCCATGCCCAGTGGATGGGCAAATGTGGCGG
Organism: Micromys minutus; assembly: GCF_963924665.1. Taxonomy (NCBI): domain Eukaryota; kingdom Metazoa; phylum Chordata; class Mammalia; order Rodentia; family Muridae; genus Micromys; species Micromys minutus. Next base: position 1,404,495 of record NC_137974.1, read on the forward strand.
ACCTACAGTTTGAAGCACTGAATATACAGGTGCAAATACAATCTGCTTTAAAAACTATGGAATCCATAGTTCAGTGTTGGCTGAAAGTATGTTTCCATTCAGCTCCGCGTCTCACTCACAGCAGAACTTGGATGAATCTCCCAGGTCTCTGTACCTCGGTTACCGGCTGTAAAAAGGAGACGCAATGCAAACCTCACAGAGTTATGGAAGGATCTGCTCCGCTTGTACAAGGAACTTAGAATACTGTTTGACCTGCCATAGCCAGCAATAGAATGTAATCTTGTTTGTCTAGTGTGCTTTCAACAATATTTCTTTGCATATATGCTTCTCACTGAAGCTCAGAATTATCAATTTAGTCTGTCAGACTAGCCACACCTTCCAGATTAGCCATTGTCTTAGTCAGTGTTCTATGACTGTGACAAAGCATTATGACCAAGGCAGTGCATGTAAAAGAAAGCATTTCATTGTGGGCTGGCATACAGTTTCAAAGGGTTAGTCCATTATCTCCATGGTAGCACGCCCACAGACACACCTCCAGACAGGGTTCTGGAGAAGAGGCTGAGCTTTTACATTTTAGCAACTGTTGAAGAGCGTACAGTCAAGCTGTGAGTGGTAGACGGACTCTCCAAGCTTCTACCTCACTTGCGGACATCTCTGTCCCATCAGCCTCAGCTATGTCCGTCCACCTTTGCTGCATGTGTTTCTCCGCACCTATGGCCCACGGAACATGGAGTCTGCAGTAACCACCTGTCTAGAAAGAGCTGCGTTAACAAGAGGGAAACCATGGGAGTGTCCGCACACACTTAGGAAGGTAGGGGGATCTCACAGGACCCCACTCCCAGACAAAGAACTCCAGGCAGCTAATAATGGCTGAGAGGGGGGTACAGTTAGCCTCTCCCACAGAGCCCCTGACTGATGATTATCCAAGTGTTCAGCCCTGAAATCATATATACACACAAACAACTGACCGGGACTGGTTTGCTCATTTCATTGTATGTAACTCTGCCCATGAAAAGCCAATGAGAACCACGCCTACTGACGGCTGTACCTAACGGGGCTCACCATAAGTATTTCTAATTGAAGGAAGATGGCCAAGGCAATTATGAGCGCAAAGGAGTCTTGAAGGCCTGATTCGGACCTGGCTCTGAGATACAGGTGACCTTTTTTCATTTAGATCTTTAAGTAGGCAGTGCATTCTCTTGGGTTAAAACTGACATGTTTTAAAACGTACCATGTCAACACCTGCAGCAAATCTGTCTCCAATTTCCCAGTTTCTACACTCCACAGGGAACCACTGTTTTCTGTTTTTTAAATATACTTACTTCCAGAATTAGTTAATAGATGTGCAAACAAATTTTAAATATGCACTATGCCATTTTTCCTTCTTCATCAAAGCATGGAATATTTTTCCGAATTTTCCTTTTTTTCATTAGTGTGTTTTAGACCTCTTTCCTCACATGTTCACTTTCTTTCTTGATGTTTTTCTCATCCTTTTGTTCACCTGTTGTAGTGATTGGTATATACTCAGCCCAGGGAGTGGCACTATTAGAAGGTGTGGCCCTGTTGGAGTGGGTGTGTCACTATGGGTGTGGGCTTTAAGACCCTCATCCTAGCTGCCCAGAATGGAGTCTTCCACCAACAGCCTTCAGATGAAGATGTAGAACTCTCAGCTCCTCCTGAACTATGCCTGCCCAGATACTGCCATGTTCCCAAATTGATGATAATGGACGAAACCTCTATGTTGCTGCTGTCCTGACCAGCAGAAAAGAAGCAGAGTTCTTCTCAAAGTGGTTTATTCAGGAACCTTACAGCATGCCAGTGAAAATCTTTCTGTCTCCTTTCTGTCTCTCTTTCTGTTTCTCTTTCTCTTTCCCCCAAGCGCAGTCCCTTTTATCCTCTCTCAACTCCACCTCCTCAGTCCATGTTGTGTGGCTGCAGTTCATAGGTCCGAGTCATCTGGCCTGATCTCACGTCATGGGTGTGCCAGTGCAGCTCACATGGTGGGAGTGGCTAATCTCTGGGGCAGGAGGAAGTCAGGTGCTAGTCACAAGACTAGGCCGGAGTCCCAAGCACCATCTTTGGACTGCCGCCACACCTGCTCTCCACACCTCTGAACCTGCAAGCCGGCAACAATTAAATATTGTCCTTATAAGAGTTGCATTGGTCATGGTATCTGTTCACAGCAGTAAAACCCTAAGACACCTGTATTGTATTCCAGCATGTGGATATGACATGATTAAATAAAATTAAGTAATTAATTAAATTTATTGAAAAACATTTGAATTCTTTTCAGTGTTTTAAAAATAGTGATGCCCATTTATTTTATATAGTCTTAAATGATTCAACATATAATTTTCTTTTTGTTACAGGGTTTCCTTGTGTAACAGTCTTGGCTGTCCTGGAACTCAACTTGTAGGCCAAGCTGGCCCCCAGACACTCAGAGATCCACCTACCTCTTCCTCCGAGGTGGGATTAAAGTCATGTACCACCGAGCCTGTGTGGTGTTCTGTATATGTATGGGCCATAGGAAGTGGTACTGTTAAGGGGTGTGGCCTTGCTGGAGGAAGTGTGTCACTGCAGGAGTGGACTTTGAAAGGATCCTACTAGCTGCCTGGAAGACAGTCTCTTTCCTTAGGTGTAAGACATAGAACTCTCAGCACCACATCTGCCTGGATGCTGCCATGCTTCCTACCTTGATGATAATGGACTGAACTTCTGCACCCATAAACCAGCTCCAGTTAAATGTTTTCCTTTATAGGAGCTTGCTTGTTCTTCACAGCAATGGAGGCCCTAACTAAGACACCTGGCCACATAGATCTTTTAACCTCTAGATTTAATACTTACTTTCAAAAATTTTTTCATCTCTAAGCCAACCAATAAATGATATTTACTAAAGAATAAACTCACGTTGAATCATAAATCAATGGCCTAGAAATTATTCAACACTGTGAGTTCATTTCTGGGCACGGGTCCATAAGAATATTGGCTGACATAGTAAAACATGAGTTCTCAACTGAGCAGGCAGCCTGGTGTAAACGCTGCAGGGTTCGCCAAGGTCATTTGGACCAGGCATTCTGGAGTTTCCCCCAGAAGATGTACGATCGTTCTGGTCCTTCTGAGCATCGAGGATAATTTTACTCTTGCCTAAATGCTAAAGCAGCGGAGTCTTTAAGGCTCATGTCATCAAGTCTATGTGTTCTGAGAGAGACGTTTCGAAGCTGGAACTGAAGAAACCATTCGCAATCATCTCAGCCCATGGGAGGCAGCAGGAGGGGAACACAGAGTTCAAGGTCACACTGGGCCACACAGGAGTTTCAAGGCCAAACTGACCTTCATGAGACCAAGTTTCTAAATACCCTCTCCCCAACAGAAAATAAAACTAAGGTCCTTCTAGCCAAGAGAACAATGTGTGGGATCCTCTGAGTTAATCTTGCTCATGTCTGCTGCTGGTGACTGGTGCTCCATCTGGCCCAGGGGGAAATTCCACCCAGCTGTCCCCTCCCAGGAAGCTGGGTTGGCAGGGGTGCCTAGTGAGAAGAACTCTTAGGCATGGCAAGTCCTGCACTTGCCAAAGGACAGAGCGTCCGACCGCCTGGCTGGAAGGGGCCAGTTTAACTGTCTGAAACTTACTAAAGTCTTTGTAAGATCGCATCTTTCTTCATGAAGAAAGGTCTTCAGGTCTTCATGAAGCTCTGCAGCCCGGACAGGACCAGATTCAAAACAGAACCCGTAAGACACAGAAGCTCTGCAGTCAGAAAGGCTAGACTCCATACTCTGAGAGGTGGATCCAAGTGAGCATGCTCAGTGTAGAGGGTCCGAGGGGAGAAGAGACAAGGGAAAGAAGGAAGGAGGGAGGAGGAGAGAAAGAAAGAAAAGAGGGAGGGGCAGAGGAGGGGGAGGAAAGAAGGGGGAATGAGTTGTTTTGATCCTCAATTATTCTAACCCTTTCTGAGTTTCCAGTAATGGTAAACATTGTATGAGCTTTATGGACTTCCAGAAGGTTCTCCAGTTCAATCAGTGTGGCTTCTTTCCAGTTTACCAGCCATTAGTTTGGAAACCCCAAAGTGGATGAACATTTAGGATGGTTATTTGGTCAAATTTTTGAATGACACGGCCATTCTCATGTGTGGTTCTTCCTGTCCCAAGTGACCCATGAGCCTCTTCCAAGAGTACCCCAGTACCACTTCTGTGGGGGCAGAGCCATGAGCCAAAACAAAAGATGTACGTATGGTTCTGCCCATTTCCATGTGGAAGGATGGAGTGTGGGTGAGCCACTCCAGTGACCAATGGTTGAGCATGGGTTAGTTTAATGAGCTATCGCTGGTGCTTGTCTGGCTTGTAACCCTAGTGAATTCCTGTTCTGGAGAAAGGTGTATCTGATATATCTGACACACATTAAGGCCTAGCAGGTAGATATCTTCTTCCCTCCCTCCTCCTCTCCTTGTCTTTATCCCTTCCTTCGTGTGTGTGTGTGTGTGTGTGTGTGTGTGTGCATGGGTATTCATCCAAATACGAGGAGTTAGCCAGTACAGAGCCTCCCACAGTCAGTCTCCCACCCAGAAAACTGTCACTGTCAAGTCCCTACCACACCTCTGGCAACAGCTTATGTGCTCTCAGCTTCAGCCTTTATGCACGTGTCTATTCCTTGGGACGTTTTCAGGTGCCATTTTACTGTCTGACATGCTCTTTCCCAAATGTCTGCATGCCTCTCTTTCTTACCTTATAAGGCCCCCTTAAAACCATCTGTCTGAATCATAACTCTCACCCATGTTTTATGGTTGTCTCGAAACCCACGTGTTTTTTTTTTTCCATACTTAGCATCATTCTAATGTTTCCTGTGTACATTTCTTTCTTTCTCCTTTCTTCCCCCTATCCTTCCCCTCCCTCCCCCCTTTCTCCCTTTCTGTCTCTGGGAAATACTTAGTCTACATGATAAGGATTTTAGTTGTTTTGCTCAGGGTTGTATCATGGTACCTGGAACCAGTCCCATAAAGGTGCTCCCCAGTGAGGGTGCTCCCCAGTGAGGGTGCTCCCCAGTGAGGGTCCTCCCCAGTGAGGGTGCTCCCCAGTGAGGGTGCTCCCCAGTGAGGGTGCTCCCCAGTGAGGGTGCTCCCCAGTGAGGGTCCTCCCCAGTGAGGGTGCTCCCCAGTGAGGGTGCTCCCCAGTGAGGGTGCTGTGCTTAAACCCTAGAAGTACTTATCATGTGGTTGGCAGTGATTTCTCTTAGAATTTAATCCCATCAGTATATCTGCCTGCAATAATTTCCTCTTGTTTAAAACTATAGTGGGAACAAATGGAAGTTTGGGGTCGTTTTTTAAGGAAACGTTTTTATTTATTGTTCCCCTTCCTTTGTGGGGACTTCTGCATCTGCTTAGAGAACAGAAAAGCCAGGCACCAGTTGATTTTGAAGCCCTGTCCTGTGCTTGCTGAGTCGTTGCACTGAGCTTTGGAGCATTCCTATAAGCCTAAGAATTCAAAAGGTCACCGTGTGGAGTGGTCTTTATCAGGTCTCTTCCTCAGAGGCAGCCTAGGAGCAATAGCTTCCTTACCTGCTGTCCATATGAGGCAAATATGAAATCAAGCGCTTAGGTGGTCCCTGGGTCTGTGAGGAGAAAGTGCTTCCTGGGAACGCACTGACGGCAAAGCCGGCTGGTACAGCAAGGGGCTCTCGGGGCGAGCCTTGCCTTCTCAGTGGCATTAAGTGTGTGTCCAGCAAAAAAAAAAAAAAAAAAAAAAAAAAAAAAAAAAAAAAAAAGAGGATGGGGGAATGATTCAACATGCATTTGCAGGCTCTTTGTTTGAGTGCATGTTTGTGTCCTTATTGGGAAGGCAGCCTTGGTGGCCCTTTCCAGGGGACAGCATCTCCCCTTGGCAGCTGAGCACCTGCCTGCCCAGGTACTGTGAACAAAACCAGTCCAACTTCTGGACCTCTGCCACAGACTGTACACACACATGTACACACACACACACACACACACAGAGAGAGAGAGAGAGAGAGAGAGAGAGAGAGACAGAGACAGAGAGACAGAGAGACAGAGACAGAGAGAGAGAGACAGAGAGACAGACAGAGAGAGAGAGAGAGAGAGAGAGAGAGAGACTTCGCGCTCTAATAGCTGAAAGTAAATACAATGAGAGTACTGATGGATAATACTTTTAATCCCTGTATTCCCAGTTTTTGGGAGGTAGAGGCAGGAGGATCACAAATTCTAAACTGGCCTAGGCTACATAACAAAGAAACTACCTCAAGCCAAAAAGTAGCAAAACCGGGCAGGAAACGTTGCTCGGCTAGTGGACTGAGCGCCTAGTACACACAAGTGCCCCAGCTCCATCCCCAGGCGCGCACCAGTAATCCTAGCACTGAAAGAGAAGGAAGCAAGATCAGAAATCCAGCAAATCTGAGGCGAGTGACGCCTTGTCTGAACAACCAAGGAATGTAGCTAAAGCCGAGCTAAACAGATTCTTGTCCCTGTTCCTGGCACGTGTCACCCAGACATACTAAGAAAGAACCATGTTGCCCAGCGTCCTCCCTAAGCTTCCGGCAGGCCTGCCCCGAGCTAGCTCCCCCTACTGGTCAAGTTAGGGACTACTGGTACCAATCAGAGCTGTAGTTGCTCGCTTGCTCACTCGCTCTTTTTCTTATAAAAGACATTTAATTGGGGCTGGCTCACAGGTTCAGGGGTTCAGTCCAGTATCATCTGGCAGGAGCATGGCAGCGTCCAGGCAGGCATGGAGCTGGAGGAACTGAGGGTTCTACATCTTCATCTGAAGGCAGTTAGTGGAAGACCCACTTCCAGGCAGGTAGGGTGAGGGTCTTATAGCTCATGCTCACAGTGACACACCCACTTCAACAGGGCCACACCTTCTAACAGTGCCACTCTCTGGGCCGAGCATATACAAACCATAGACTTGTCTATGGGGACCACACCTAAACATAGCACAACGCAAAATACATTTAGTCCAACGCCAAAAGTCCCCATAGTCTATAGTCTCAACAATGTTAAAAGTCTCTTCTGAGATCCATCCAATTACTTAACTGTGATTCCCGAAGCAAGACAGGTAACCAGCTGAGCAAACTCCATACTCTGGATCTCCATGGCTGATGTGAAAGCCGCCTTCAGACCTCCATTCCTTTTCATCTGTGTTGACTACAACACACTGATTTCTCCTGAGCTGATTCCATTCCTCGGCACATATCCCATGACTCTGGCATCTTTAATATCTTGGGGTCTCCAAGTCAACTTCACAGCCTCCTGTTCCAGTGTCTGGGATCCACACACGATCTTCTGGGCTCCTCCAAAGGGCTGACATCACTTCTCCAGCTCTGCCCTCTGTAGATCCAACTCTGCTGTTCTTGGTGATCATCCCGTGGTACTGGCATCTCCAATACTCTGGGCTCTTCCACTGCAACCAGGCTTCACCAATAGCCTCTCACAGGCTCTCTTCATGGTGCTAAGCCTCAGCTTCTTTACATGACCCCCTCAGTCCCATCAACTGCAACTGAGGCTGCACCCTCACCAATGGCCTTCCCTGGCCTCTCGCAGTGCCGAGCCTCAGCTGCTCTTCATGACCCCTTCATGGTGACTCTTACACATTACCAAGTCCAGCCACAGCACGAGGTGCAACTTTGTCTATCTCTGAACACAGCTTCTTTGTGCTCTCTGAAAACACTTCCCAGAGGATTTCACCTCAGTGACGCTGATCTCTGCTTCATCACCACAAATTTCTTAGCTCCAGCCGACCAGCATCAATTGTCCCAGTGTCTCCTTCTCCTCCTGAATATAAAGCCAGAGCCACATGGCCGAAACTGCCAATTTCTGCTGCTTGCAGGAGCTGGAACACCCCCCCCCCCCCCGCCCTGGTTGAATCACACCACACAAAATGCAAACTACTAAATGCAAAACAGGCGACATTCTCACAGCATCTCCTTCACGGTGCTGCTCAGTCAGGTTGGTGCAGCTCATGGCTGCCTATTATTTACCAAGAGGCGCTCTGCGAGCCTCGGCCCACTCTCTGTGCTGTTTAGTTTCATTCCTTGGCCTGAGTCAGCTGTGAAGCAGGAGCCTCGAGAGAAAAGCCTGTATCCGTTGGCCTTCCGCATGTCTGTAGGACTTCTCTTCTCAGGAGCAGGGATGTTGAGACAGGGTTTCTCCCTGTAGCCCTGGCTGTCCTGAACTGGCCTGGAACTCAAAGAAATCTGCCTTCCTCTGCCTCTCAAGTGCCAGAATTAAAGGCATGCACTACCGGCCCAGCATTATTGTTATTATTGTTGTTGTTGTTATTATTATTACTATTGTTATTGTTGTTGTTATTACTATTGTTATTGTTGTTGCTATTGTTGTTGTTGTTATTATTACTACTATTGTTATGTTGTTAATATTGTTATTGTTGTTATTACTATTGTTATTGTTGTCATTATTATTACTATTATTGTTGTTGTTGTTGTTGTTGTTACTATTGTTATTGTTGTTGTTATTATTAATGATCTAAGTGGGAAGGCCCACCACCACTCCCTTTGGGCAGTGCCACCCAGAACAGGCAGCCCTCACTGGGAAGAAAGCCGTCTTCCTCAGTGCTCCCTGCCTCAGCTGCAGCTTTTCAGGCTCAATGGACTAAGCTGTTAACTAAGAGTCACCGTCCTCCTCGAGTTGCTTTTGGCTGATGTTTTATCACGGTGACAGAAAAACTCACTGGACACTTTCCAACAGTGTGGGAGGCTGTGCTAAATAAACACCAGTGCCTTTACCTAGGTTTGGCACCAGTGTGCACTGAACACAGGCAGGAAGGTGCACAGGTAATGCTGTGTCTCGAAGGCCCACGTTCACACAGGGTTAGCATCCCCAATCTAAAGATACAAAATGAAAAATGCTCTGAGGCTTGAAATTTCATCTCAAAACCAAGTATTCATGATCTTATTCCAGGCGTGGGAGGTGCATAGGGATAGTCAACTTGTAAGCAAATGTCTCAAAATCTAAAGGGGAGAGGAGGGGAGAAGAGGGGAGGGAGGGGATGGAAGGGGAAAGAGGGGAGAGGAGAGGAGGGGGAGAAGGGAAGAGGAGGGGAGAGGAAGGAAGGAGAGAGAAGGGGGAGGAAGGAAGAGGAGGGGAGGGGAGGGGAGAGGAGGGGAGAGGGACAGATGGAGAAGGATGAAAAGGGAAAGGGGAAAGGAGATGGGGAAGAAAAAACGACAGGAGGTGGAGAAGCAAAATATCAAAGGCTTTGGTCCCAGACATTTCAGATAAGGTTTTGAACTGTTTGTTGAAATGTAATCCACAGTATGATAATGTGAAATGTGCCTTTAGGAAGTAATTAGGTCAGAAAAGGTCCAACTTAATAAATGAGGTTGGTTTAGTGCCCTGTGAATGAAGTTCCAAAGGGCTCCTTCATATGTCTTGCCCAATCGCAGTCCCACATATGAAGAATGGGACCTGACCAGACCTCAGTTCTGCTGGCACGCTGATCTTAAGACTCCCATTCCCAGCTATGGGCAATAGAATCCTGCAAGTAAGGCATTACTCAGTAGGAGGACTTTGGGGCCCCACCCGAGTGCTCGGACACAGAAAGCAAGCAGAACTTAGAGCACCCTGGGGACCTGGATTTTTTTAAAGCAAGAGGATGGCACGCAGCTGTCATGACTCCTTCAGGCCCCCACACACTCCGGAAATCTTCACTCCTTGGGTCAGACATGTTCCTGTTTCCTTGGATCCTCTGATCCGACCTTTACTTGTTGCAGAGCCTCATGGCTCTTCTCCATGTAACTATTCTTTCCACCTGGGCGATCTCTGTCTTTCATTTATTGTGTGATATTAGCATTACCAAGTTATTATGTCTGTATCATGTCATTGTATGCATGTGTGTTTATGTGTATGTGTGTATGCACCTGTGTATGTATGTAATATGTGTATATATATGTATGTGTATGAATGTGTGTATGTATATGCGTATGCGTGTGTGTATATATATATGTGTGCATGTGTGTACAGATGTGTGTATGTGTATGTGTGTATGCATGTGTGTGTATATATGTATCTGTGTATGTATGTGTGTATGCATGTGTGTATATGTGTATGCATGTGTGTGTATATGTATGTGTGTATGTACCTGTATATGTATGTATGTATGTGTGTACATATATATGTATGTGTGTATGCATGTGTGTATGTATGTATGTGTGTATATGTGTATGTCTTTATGTATGTATGACTCACAAGTGTGGAGTTGCAACCCTGCTATGTCCTTAAACTTCAGACCTACAAAGACAATGCCTCCTTTTGTTCTGAAACTTGAGGGTCATTTTACAGTGATTTGAGAGAAAATTAAGAACAGTGCAGGCAAGAGGGAAGTGGATTCAAAGAAGAAAAAACACTAAGACTCACGCCCTTCAGTGAAGGGTTCAAGAGGGCTGGCAGGCTGGCAATGAAGGTGGGCAGCAGTGGCCTAGGGCAGAAGGGGGCGTGAGGAAGTCTCAGGCTCATACCTCACAGTATGCATGCTTATGATTGGTTATTATATGTAAGTACACTGTCGCTGTCTTCAGACACACCAGAAGAGGGCATCGGATCCCATTACAGATGGTTGTGAGCCACCATGTGGTTGCTGGGAATTGAACTCAGGATCTCTGGAAGAGCAGTCAGTGCTCTAAACCACTGAGCCATCTCTCCAGCCCTTCTCAAAGTCTCCTTAACACAGGGGCAACTGAGTGTTTCTAAGTCATCACCGTAAAGTCAGCATAACAAAACTTCAAGTTCTTTCTCAAAACCCAATGTAGGTCCTGATACCACTAACAGGCCTTCCCACTTACCCAGATATCCTAGCTGGAAGCTATGGTTTAGTTCCATTTCCACATTTTTAAACATTTATTTTATTTTTATTTGTGTGTGTGTGTGTGTGTGTGTGTGTGTGTGTGTGTGTGTGTGTGTGTGTGTGTGCTGTATACGTGCTATTACCCTCAGAGGCCAGAAGAGGGCGTCAGATCTCCTGGAGCTGACATGCCTCGGATAGGTTATCTAATCTGCCCATGATGTCTGTCACTTCAGCTACACAGGGACCAAACATCCTCTGCTCTTGTTACTATCTTGTCTCCTCTGCACAGACGTCCATCTGGGTTTCCTACGGTCTCCTGCCACAAGTCAGCTGTAGGCACTGGCACAGAATGGCCGTTCCCTCGGTCACCTCACGGGGCTCGTGAATGAGCGCGGGCTCTGTGCGCCCACCCCTCGCTCTCACTATCCAGACGTTCAGGCTTCTCTGAAGCTTTCACATTGCCTGTCCCAATTTGTACAACTCTCCCTTCTTCATTTTCCCTATTGTCGTCGTCGCTGTTGTCGTCATCGCCAATGTCGTCATCGCCAATGTTGTCATCGCCATTGTCGTCGTCATCATCGCCGCTGCCGCCGCCGCCGCCATCATCATCATCATTAGGAGGGAGGCTGGGAGGCAGGTACCATTACCTGCTAAACAATCTTTCTGGTTCATACCATCTCTTTTTTGTTTAATAAGAAATAATTTTATGAAGATAATAAGAGACTAGAAGAAAACTACAGGCTTGCAGAAAAACAAAGAAAACCATTGGTTGGAGATATTAATTTCTTTTTGCAGACTTAAGGAGATAGGCTGCCCCTTGGGGAGCTGCTGTATACTAATACCATATTTGGAAATTTTTACCTTTCTCTGAGAGGAACTTCATCTCCAAGAGAACAAAATAAATTTAAACATTTGGATTGATTACTGGAAACACTCCCTATCTGGGAGAGAAATATTGAATTATGAAATGGCCTCTGCAGACTTGTGAGAGTCACCTTCCAAAATATTAAAAATTAAATCAGATAAAACATTAGCTGGGCCTAATGTAGGAAATGATCCTGTTCTGGTTTGGGGGAGACAAACTGGAGACCTATCAGACCTATCAGAGCTTTTCTATTATTCATTGCAAAGGTTTTTGCCAAGAATCAAAACCCACGCAGCAGGAACTCCAACGTTGCCATTCAGAGCTCCTGAAAAGCCAGTTCTGAGAGGCTGTGAGTGAGCTCTGGGCTACGTTCATGGTGCCTCACAACCACCTATAACTCTGGTTTCAAGAAATCCAACTTCCTTTTCTGGTTTGCTACAAATACATTTATGCAGATATACCCTCATGAGCGCACGTACACACACACACACACACACACACACACACACGTTTTAGAAAAAGGAAGCTTTGTTTTTAAAAGACAGGATCTTGCTATGTAGCCCTGCCTAGCCTGGAAATCACTCTGTAAACAGGCTGTCCTTGAACTTGGGACAATCCTGCTTCTGCAACCTAAGTTCTGATTTGAAACTTCTCTATAGCTAGATTAAAAAGGCAAATGTTTGGGTTGGAGAGATGCTTTAAAAGATAATTCCATGGAGCTGAAGAGATGGCTCAGCTGTTAAGAGCATGTCAAGTTGCTCTTCCAGAGGACCTGGGATTATGCGGTGCTCAGCATCCACAAGGCAGCGAACTAGAGACCTCGTCTGACTCCAGTAGGCTCCAGGAACATACGTGGCACACACACATAGGTAAAGGCGGAGTGCTCACATAAAATAAACAAATAAATCACACAGTAAATAAACTTGAAGGGAGAGAGTTAAATAGAGAGAGGACCAGAAGGGAAAACGCCATCAAACAGTGCGAACCCTCAGGGGTCCTGCAGGAGGAACAGGTGGTGTTTGGAGGATTGTGGGAGCTGAGAACCAGACAGTGGATTCAGGTCACTCAGGCATGGGGGCCATAAGATTCTGATCTTTCTCCCAGTAGACTTTAAGTTCCTTGTCCCCTGTTGGGCTGCAGTGTTGAAAGCAGCAGAGCAAGTATGGGGAGTCTGTCAGGTGCTAGAGAGGAAGAGAGAGGGACAGAGTTGGCAAAAGTGTAGACGACAATAGTAATAGTGGAGTAAAAGAGGCAAGAGGTATAGATTGCATCAGCACCAACCGAAGTATACGGCCTGGCCTCTGACCCAGAGCTGAGTCGTGTGTGTGTGTGTGTGTGTGTGTGTGTGTGTGTGTGTGTGTGTGTGATGAGTCTGAGGCTCACGTGGTTCATACGGAACTGAGTGTGTGCTCTGGTTAATCTCACCTGCTGGTTTACTTTGGGGAATGGTTAACAGAGCTGGTGTTTGGTACCGTGGGATGACACTCCTAGAAAGAGTCCTTTGAGTGACAAGACAAGGAAATCTTTAGACTCAAGGACTCCAGCAAAGCTGTCACAATGAGGAAAGGGCCTGCAAAGGCAAGACCATATGGTGACACTGGAGACAACAGACGGCTGTGAGGAAAAATGGCTTTCTGTACCAAAGGTTGCCAAAAGGTCCAGGAAAATGAGAGTTGAAAATTTCCTTTGCCATCCTCTGGGAAAAGCCACCATGAGGTTGGCGCCGACACTGGCTATAACTTTCCACTGTGTGCATGCAAAGCATGCTGGGAGAGCAATGGGGCCGGGTCAGCGTGCCAAGGTTGACTGAAGGGCAGTGGGGGAGACTGCAACACAGGAGCCATCAACCGCACATCATTCAAACTGTTGGCTGCTTTCATGGGGTTCATGATGTGTCTGAACATGCCGCCCCCAAACGTGCTGTGTTGACAGCAGGGTAGTTTGAAATAATGGCAACTGAGTCTCAGCAGATGCAGGGAGAAAGTTCTGTTTCCACTACCTACCGAAAGTTGTACACCTTTACCAGGGAAATAAGAGCTCACGAAGATGCACACAGGTAACACAGTCCTTACCTTCTGTCAGCTGATGGCTTCCGTGACTCCTGCTCATCTGAAGCCTGTTAAAGAAATGCAACACCATTTTAAAAAATTGCTTAAAGATTGTATTAATCAGGGCTTTCTAGAGTAGCAAAACTTATAGAATGAATCTCCTTTTCCATACATATACATATAGAAGCTCTTATAGGCTGTGGTCCAGGTAATCAAACAATGGATGGCCAAGAATGAAAAGTCCAAGAATTCAGAAGTTTTTCAGTCCAGAAGGCTGAATGGCTCAACTAGTCTTCAGCAGACACTGGAATTCCAAATGAATGAATGAATGAATAAACAAACAAACAAATAAATAGACTCTAATGCCAGTGAAGAACTGGACTTTCTGGCAAGGAAAGAGCAAGTGAGAGAACAGAAGCTCCCTCCTTCTATATCCGTATAGGTTTCTAGCAGAAGGTGTGGCCCAGGTTGAAGGTATGTCTTCCTGACTCAAGATCTGGATCAAAGATGTGTTTCACCCTACCTGCAAGGTGAGGACTAAAAGTGAATTCACACACTTAAAAACAAGGGGGGGGGGGGGCTCTCACAGGTGTGTACTCCATTTCTGGATTATAGTTCATTCTAGATGAAGTTAAGTTGACAACCAAGAATAGCCACCACAAAAATGTAATATTTTTTCTAGAACCCCTTCAAAAAATGTTAATGTCACACTTCAGTTTGACTCATCATCATCATCACCATCAGTGCAGAGGATTGAACCCAGGGTATTCTACCAACGGGAGATGTCCCAATTCTAGAGTTGCTTGGATGGGGCTAACTCATGGGGACTTTTCGTGCCAGCTTACGTCAACTAGTGGTTACTGCTGAGTACGCTATTCCCAGAAAGCTGGTCAATTTCAAGGTTGACTGCGTGGCACCAGTTCCAGCAACTGCACTCTGGTTTGATCAGGTCAAACAGGGGCTTGCCGTAAACATTGCTTCACCACCTCAAATTTGTTTCCTCAGATGGGAAGTGCCTGTACCTAGCCTCTGTGATTTACAACCTGCTGTAGCAGTGAGCCATCTTCTGTGACACCCTCTGTGCCTGTGACAAAAGACATCCTTTTTTTCTTCCTTCCTTCCTTTTTTTAAAATATCAATTATAGTGGCTTTTAGGCAGTTCATGATTCCCCCATTAACTATGTCTGTGGGGCAGGAAGGAAGCTGATTCAATAACACTAAAACAGTGATTAGGAGATAGAGGTTCGGGGTGCAGACAGAGCTGTAATGTCTCTGGGAAGTTTGACTCGGAAGAAGTCAGCTTCGAGGAAATGGAAAGGGCGGGGCATCCGAGCCATCCTCCACCTGGTGCAAATAGAAAGATCCAAGCATCCGAAATACTGTGAGAGATCTCCAGGCGAAGGGACTCTGGAGTTCTGAAAAGCAGTCCGGAATTCATGAATAGAGAGCAGGAGGGAGTGGGCTACAGCTAGAGGTACACTAACTTCTAACGAAGACATGGATGCCTCTGCGCCGTGATCCTGAAGGGTCTTGAAAAGGAGTTGGTAGAGCAAGGCAAAGGGACTACTTCCTGAAGGCTTCAGTCAGCTTCCATGAGGCGCAGAAGACATTGAGGGGCAGCAGTAGGTGGGAGGGGCCAAGGCTGACCACAGAAGGGCAGTGGAGGGGAGGGTTACAGAGCCGTACCTATGAGGAGCTTAAGGCAGTCTACAGTAAAACCATCAGAAGCAGCACACTTCTGAAAACCCATGTGGCTGGAGAAAGGCAACCACATTTCTCTGTGATGTTTATGTTCTTGGTTCTAATGGTCCTGTAAGAGGGTTTAAGTTTCTTGGAAGCATAGACCCAAAGCAAGGCACACAGCGGGGTTCTTTTACTTCCCCTCTTTGGATCTTTTATTCATGCAGTAAATATTTATTGAGCACTAGCTGTGTGCCAGGCACTGTACTCAACTGAGATGTGGCTATGAACAAGGCAAGAATGGTGCCTGTGGGTTGGATCCAGCATTTCCTTCCTTTTAGGAGCTCACATTATGGATTCAGAGGGGACCGGAGTGTTGTGGAGATGAGTGAGCAAACCAAGTGTGATAACGGCATAGTCGTCTAGGACAACAGAGGTAGATGGGGAAATATAAGGTGAGCAGAAAGGACTTGCAGCTCCTATGGCTTCCAGAGCCGACTCACGGAGCCACAGATCCCAGGAAAGCCGCAGGCAAGGGGATGTGGAAAGACCGAAAGACGAGGAAGCTCGTGTGAGGCCTTTCCAACTACGGCTCTCATCTGAAACATGACAGAAGGCGGTTACTGAGAGAGCTGCAGATTGGGAGGATTGTTCTGGATACTGCCTAGAAAGGAAACTGGAGGGACCTTGGAGAAATCACACAGGAGGCTGCTGAGTGCATAACCACAGAGGGACTGCGGGATGGAAATGGAGACTCACAGATGAGCAGTTAAGTGTCACTGTAGAGGGACAGAAGATGGGAGCGGAAGACCGAGCTCACCACACGTGAGTGTAGGGCACCATTGACGATACGAATGACACTGGTGACAAAGTCCAGAGTCTCACCCTGAGTGTAGTACTCTGAGGTGTTTCACATGAGTCCATGATTCTGGAGCACCAAGAGCAAGTCTAGACAAGAACCCTGAGGCTTATCAACATGGGGATCTTCAGCCTCAAACAAGAAAGTCATCTGGAGAGAAAATTTGGCAAAAGAAGATCACACGCACGTGTGCACACAGATACACACACACACACACACACACACACACACACACACAACTGGAGCTGGGTGTGGTGTTGGGCACACCTTTAATACCAGCTCTTGAGAGGCAGAGGCAGGAGGATCTCTCTGAGTCCAAAGCCATCCAGGTCTACATGGTGAATTCCAAGACAGCCAGAGCTACATAGTAAGGTCCTGCCTAACAACATGGAGGTAACAGGTGACATGGAAAACAGTTTCAGTGTGACAGTTGAGACAATTGTCCAGGGGAAAGACTTTTTCCATAACCCCTTGTAGTTCTTGGCTGAGACAATAAAGACTATCAGAAAGCAAAAACCAACT
The DNA here is from genome assembly GCF_963924665.1 of Micromys minutus. NCBI lineage: Eukaryota > Metazoa > Chordata > Mammalia > Rodentia > Muridae > Micromys > Micromys minutus. The sequence goes on from NC_137974.1 coordinate 1,421,269, forward strand.
TCAGAGCTCTGGCTTATACAGCAACTTCAAGCAAGATCAAGAAATTAGAGTGAGGTGGTGGAATACACTTGTAATCACAGCCTGCATACATAGGACAGTGGTGTGTGCCACATAAGGGACAGAGGTAGGAGGATTGTGAGTTAGAGATCAGCCTGGGCTACATAGCCAGATCTTTTCTAAATAAACAAATAATAGGAGTCAAGGGATGGCAGCATTTACAAGCACTGCTGCTTTTCCAGATGACCCATGTTTAAATTACAGCCTCCACAAAGTGGCTCTAACTGTCTTAACTCCAGTCTTAGGGTGCCTGATGTCCTCTTCTGGCTTTCATGGCCACCAGTTACACACACGGTGCATGTTTACATGTAGGTAAAACACTCACACACACAAAATAACATAAGGAATAAATTATACAGCTGGGAATATGACTCAATAATAGAACACTTGCTACTGTTCTCAACACCTAGGTTCAACCCTCAGCACTGCCAAAAAGAAATAGCAGAGAAATGAAATCACAAAGAACAATCTCAGGCTTCCAAGGGTCCAAAATAGTGGGAAGAAATGAACAAATAAAATGTATTGCACACTCTTCTGTTTCTGAAAGACCAGGATAAATCCTGACCCCCAAACAGGTAAAGTAGAAGACCCCTAGCAGGTAGAGTAGAGTCAAAAATGTAGGATAGCCCGTTCAGTGACTTTGTTCCAGGAACTAACTGACCATAAAAGTTACAGCCGGTTCAGCAACTCTGTTCTAGGAACCGGCTGACCATAAACAGATTAAAATCTTGTGAACAATCTTGAGAAACCAGGTGTTTCCCTGGCGATTCTTCACTGGTATTTTTGGCATTTTCCAATGACGTACTTCCTCCCGCCTTGGGTTGTGGTTTTTGCCTTTAAAAACCCCTTCTCCCAGCCACTCCGGGCCGAACTCCTTTCCCCTACGTGAGTCTCGACCCCAGCGCACTGGTTTTGTTAATAAACTTCATGTAATTGCAACAAGGACAGTCTCTCGTGAGTTCTTGGGGGTCATGTTTCCCAAGACTTGAGTGAGGGTCTCCCCTCTGCGGAGGTCTTTCACTTCCAATGTAGAGTTGTCACCTGGACAGGGGGATTTGTGTCCTGCTTGTGTTCTGTCTCCAGACAAAAGGGAGCGGCTCGAGCCTTTCTTCTGCTTGCTGTTTCCTTCTGCTAGAAAGAAAACTTTAAATCAAAGATGATTCGTTTTGGTTTCTTTGGAGCCAGTTTGGGACAGAACTGTGAAAGGTAATAGAACTGCAGGGCCCGGAGATGGCTGAGCAGATAAAGGCACTTGTCAAGCCTGACAACTTGAGTTCCATCCCTGGAACGCACAGAGTGGAGAGAGAGCCAACTCCTGCCAGTTTTCCTCTGCTGGAAGTAGAGGATATGCTCACACACACATGGGGGTTGGGAGGGGATACAGTGAGAATAGATAGTTCTTAAAGAATTGAGAAAGTAGAGATGCTACGTTCAAGCACACCATTGAAACGGTTTCATGTTTAAGGGAACATTATCTGTGACTGAGGCCTGGAAGCATATGTGATCAAGACATATTTTCGCTCCCTGCTTTTCAGCTACAGATGATAGAACCTGCACACACAGCAATGGGGACGATCAGAAGCAGGAAACACCAGCCATGGGGGCAGGTCATCCTAAAGGGAGAAGTTCATCTTCTCCCAACCTTTGTTACGGTAAAATACATATAACACAAGCATCTCCATCTTCTCTGCTTGGATTTGTTTGTTTGTTTGTTTGTTTAGGCTTTTTGAGGGGCTAAGGTTGAAGGGGTTGCACAATCCGTGGAACACTGGGAGGCCAGAGAACAACTTGTCAGTGGGTGGAATTTAGATCATCAAACTTGATGACAAGGGTTTTTACCTGATGAGCCATCACACCAGTCCCTAACACACACACACACACACACATACACACACACACACACACACACACACACACATACACACACACACACACACAGGAGGGGGGAGGGAGAGAGAGAGAGAGACATTCTATGTAACCTTGGCTGGCTAGGAACTCTCTATGTAGACCAGGTTGGCCTCATAATAATCTGCCTTTCTCTACCTTCCAAGTGCTGAGGTTAAAGGCTATGCCACTACACCCTTTGGCTAAATTCCTTGTTAGTTTGATTGTTTGTTTTTAATTTTATGTGTATGAATTGTTTTTGCTGCAGTATGTCTGTGCACCACGTGCATGTCTGATGCCCACAGAGGCCAGAAGAGGGCAACGGATCCCTTCGAACTGGTGTCTCGGTTAGTACTGAGCCTTCACGTGCTGAGATTAGTTCAAAAACGAGCAAAGCTGCAAAGTGACACTTCCCAGTCACCAGATGGCGATGTTCAGCTGCTGGGACGTTCTCTGTCACCTGAGGAGCCTCCTTACGTCCTAGCAGATTAAAAACAACAAAACACTTTTGTCCTTGTAATTTGGCCTCAGGGCAGTTGGATTCCAGGTGACTGGCTTGGCTTTCAGTGGCCCTGCAAATCCTGCTCTGGGACCAACAAAGGGTGTATGTGTTTGCAGAGGATTCGGTGATAACAAAGGACTAAGCCATAGACCATTTTCTCAGAATGGAAATTTAGGCCTGCCACCCAAACTAGGAGAATCTGACTGCACCATGAATATCTTTAGGAAAGAGGGCAGAGCCTAGCTCATTTATTAAGAAACACCCCTAACTCGGGTGCAGTTCCTGTTGTAATGTGAAGGCAGGTCCCTAAGCTCCTAATCAGACACAATAGGAGCCCTACTCACTGCTTCCCAAGCCAGCTCCCGGAGGCCAGGCACATTTGCATGTGTGATGTCACTGCCCGCTTTTCTTTACTGGCCTCTGTCCTAGTTGTGCTGAAATAATCTTTCAATCACATCCTTCCTTCCCTTCTTACATCCCAGCCCAGCTCTGACCTCCTGGAGGAAGTCCATCTGAGCCACACAATGGCCCAAGGAGCCCCACCCTCCCACTGGCTACTGGCCACTGGATCTGTTTAAATGTGTTTGTTCTCTGGTTTGCTCCTTTCCACTGGCAGAAGTTATTCAGAGCCCTCCGGCCAACCAGTCTTGTTGAAAGTTTGTATGTCACCTCTGGCTTGCCAGGATCTCCCCCTAGTCTTCCCTGAGCCTTAACTCAAACGCAGGCTTCTTTTGAAAAGGCGTTGTTCACTCCTGCTCTGCTCCCACATCCCCGTCTTACTTCTTGCTCAGCCTTTCCAAACAAATCTCTCTTTTAACATTTTGCTTTTCTTCAGTTGTCTCTCCAGTTGTCGTGGGCACTGTGCCGCTTTCTCCGAACCTTGCAGCATCATTTGAAACTGCAGATGGCCTTTCCTTTCCTGAAATGAATGCTTGGTTTATACTTCCTTCTCTCCGTGCGCCACCCCTACCCCCAAGCCTGACATTAGACTGACCTCCTTCCCCAAACCTTTGTCTTCAGTCACCTTGAATGACTCTTCTATTTTTCTGCTTCTGCCTTTGAGAGACCTGTTATTCAAGGAGCGGTGTTATTTAGGAAGGTTAAGTCGTCCATTACGGCTCACCTCTACCTTAATGAATACCTTAATGAATTTCTTGTGTGATTTGATCCTCTCTCAAGATCTAATTGCCCTGCCAAATTTCTCACCGGATATAATGCTTTAACCTCAAGACAACATTTTGTGTGTGTGTGTGTGTGTGTGTGTGTGTGTGTGATTACTTTATATATCTATATGTTATATCTGATTACATAGATATTACTTTATGTGTATATACTGTCTGCATATATGAATGAGCACCAGATACGTTGCTGGTCCTGCAGAAAGAGGTCCTCCCAGTGTTGGGAATCCAAGTTCCCTGCAAGAACAGCTCTTACCCATGAGCCACTGCTTGAGCCCCCAAGTTTAACATTTCTTCTCCTTATGAATTCCCTTCAGCTTTCCCCAACACCCTGAAGTTTCTCTCAGCATCTTTCCTTCATCTACTGCTCTTCTCATCATCCATGTGTGAGCACTCTGAAGCATTTTTATCTTTTTCAAACTTCAACTCCATTTTCAGTTCTTCCCATGTGGTCCAAGGTGAGTTGTGTAGGCAGGTAACCTATCAGGGTATGAAACTTTTAAGGTGGGGGAGGGAAGGAGGGGGGGAGAGAGAGAGAGGGAGAAAGAGAGAGAGAGAGAGAGAGAGGGAGAGGGAGAGAGAGAGAGAGGGAGAAAGAGAGAGAGAGAGAGCACATATTATACTCTGTGTATGGGAACTGTCTTTTCATCTTACCTACTAGTAAGAAGATCTTGAGTTCAAGTCCTACCTGAACTAGAGAACAAGTTCAAAGCCAGCCTGAGAATTTAGTATGACTTGGACTCTAAGTTACAAAAACAACAGCAACAACAAAGAGGAAGCTGTGGATGTAGCTCAGTGGTAAAATGCTTGCATGTTATGTCTGAAACCTCAAGTTCAATCCTCTGGATGGGGAGGAAAACATCAGGTTATTTGAAGGAATGTTTCAAATGGCTTCCACCGAGGTTGTTTGTCTCTGTGGGGTGCCCCTGTTCCGGATATTCCATGTAAAAGGAACCATGTAATAGTCTTTTGTATGTGTCTGGCTTTATTCGTTCAGTGTGATTCCCAAGCAGCATGTATCAGTGTTCCGTGTGTGTGTGTGTGTGTGTGTGTGTGTGTGTGTGTGTGTGTGCGAGTGTGTGTGATGACCAAGGTTACATTAGTCACTTTCATGTCAGTGTGACCAAAGTACCTGACAGAAACCACTTAAAAGAGGATTGAGCCTTTTTAAGCGTTGTTGTTTTAATGTGTAGAGGTGTTTTGTCTGCAGGTGTGTCTGTGCACCACAGAGACTCCCTGTGCTGGAGAAGGCCAGAAGAGAACAGCAGGTCCTCCAGAACTACTACATAGTTGTGGACCTCCGTGTCAGCACTGCCAATTGAACCTGACCCTCTAGAAGGCCAGTCTATACTGGGCCATCTCTCCATCACTGGGAAGGATTAATTCTGATCAGAATTTGGAAGTGTGGGGAAGTCTTGGTGGACATCGTGGTGGTGGTGGCAGTGACTGATGCAGTTGTGTGTGGGATGAAAACAGGCTGGGGCTGTGTTTGGAGGCCCACCCTTAGCGGCTTACATTACCCAGCTAGGCACTATGACCTCAAAGCTCCACAACATCCCAAATCAAGTACTTAAACCTATGAGCCAACAGGAGACATTTTATATTTAACCTGTAACAGGGATCAATCCCAGGGCCTGAAACATGGCCGACAAAGTGTTAGATTGTTTGTTTGCTGTTGGCTTTGTTTTTGCTTTTTGTTCTTTTCTCCTTAGGTTGAACCATATTCCTTTTTAGTTCTGAAGAGTAGCCACTGGTGAGTTGCTACCGTCCCACAAACAACCCCTTACCCATGCTCCTATAAATGACCCTGGGAACTCATTGGGTCACACAGACATGTTTCCACATGGAAGTAGAGGGGGCATAAGTTGGGTAGATTAAGGAGTGTCTGAAGTAAAGGGGACAAGATGGAGTAACATGCCTGTTGAATACAACCAAATTACATTGTGTACATGCATGAAAATGTAAGCCACTATCATCCATAACTAATATATACTAATAAAGACATCAAAAATATGCCATTGCCTGGATATACTGTCTTTTATGTATAGATTCATTATTTGTAAGGCATTCAGGTTATTTTCATCATTTAGACATTGAGTATTCACATACAAGGTTTTTCAGATTTTCACACACCCACACACACAATTGTTCCCATTGCTCACGATTGAAGGTAGAGCTCAGGAAACGCAAAGGCTAAAGGCAAACACACAGATGCTGAGCCACACACCCAGGCTATAGAAGACCCAGTATGTTTTATATAGTAAGTATTTTATTATATATCCAGGAGTAGACTTTCGGGCTTCTAAGTGTCTTAGGCTACTTGGACTACCAAGTACCATAATGAGGCAGCTGATAAATAAGAGGGTTTCTGGATGCTGGAAAGTCCATCTGAGTGCGGTAAGAACCCCTTTGTTTCATAGATGGTGCATGTATAAGAGCCAATGATCCAATCAAAGGGAGCCCTTGTGAACCCCCCATTTCAGCACCACTACTTTGGAGGTTAGGGTTTCAACTTAGGAATTTGGTGGATAGCTTTCAATAAACCCGCGTTTAACTTTTTGAGGAATTGCCAAATTGTTTTAAGGCAACTGGCCATTTTGTATTCTTTTCAGCTAAATGTATGAGCAGCAGTTTCTATAGAGATGGGGTGGGAGCTGTGAACATAATGACAGTAATTGTGCTTGCCTGCAGAGGCCTGCATCAGCGGCTGGAGAGATGGCTCCGAGGTCCTGAGTTCAAATCCCAGCAACCACATTGTGGCTCACAACCATCTGTAATGGGATCTGAAGCCCTTTTCTGCTGTGTCTGCAGGGAGCAATGGTGTACTCTCATACATAAAACAAATAAATAAATCTTTAAACAAAAAGATCGAGCCATCAATATCCCATCAACAGTCTTTGGACTTGGACCATCAGGGCCTATTCTCAGATGAGGTACTATTGCCAAGAGATTTCTAGGGAGATTTTTCTTTAGGGTGTAGCTACTGGTAAGCTGCCCATGATCCAATAAATAACCCCACATGCATGCACATTCAAGCAGTCCTACCTAGACTCAGTAAGAGAGTAGAAGAAGTGCCCTGCTTCTCAGAAAGCAGGAATTTCAGAGGGAGTTGGGGGAGATGAGAGAAGGAAAAGGGGTAAATGTGATCAACCAATGTTATTTAGACGTTGTCAGGTGTTCTATACACAAAGGCTTTACGATGTTTCCGGAGCCATTACGTCCCATTGCCATCTTCTCAATTGTAATCCCGTACTAGGTGTGAAGTATGGACTCGGTAGCTCTCTCTGCTTTGCAGTTCCCTGATGACTTAAGCATCTTCTCGGGTATCTGTGGCCATTCGTAAATCTCCCGAGTATTAGTGTCCCTTGCTCATTTAAAACTATTTATCTCTTTCCAGGGGTGGGGGCCGTGCACTCAGGAGCAGAGGCTGGTAGAGCTCTGTGAGTTCCGGAGGTCCTGAGTTCAATTCCCAGCAACCACATGGTGGCTCACAACCATCTGTAATGGGATCCAGTGCCCTCTCCTGGTATGTCTGAGGACAGCTACAGTGTACTCATATAAAATAAATAAATAAATCTTTAAAAAAATAAAAAGGCCAACCTGGTCTACATAGATAGCTCCAGGTCAGTCAAGCCTATACAATGAGATTCTGTCTAATAATAGTAGTAGTAGTAGTAGTAGTAGTAGTAGTAGTAGTAATGATAATATAATACAAAATAATGATAATCTATTTGTCTCATATTATCGTAACAGCTTTCTGTATATTCTAAATAAAATTCCTTAACATATATTATTTGCAAATATTTTATAGAGTTTGTTCTCCACATTAAAAAATTATTTTCTGTGCCCACCTCTATGCCTGTTCCCCATGTGTGCCGGGTGCCCACAGAGGTCAGAAGAGGGTACTGGACTCCCCAAAAGCAGAGCTGCAGATGGTTGTGAGCTGCCATGTAGGTGCTGGTAATTCAACCTATGCACATGCTAAGTGGTGTTTTGCCACTGACTTACTCCAGCCTGTCCCTGACATTGTGATAAAAGCCAACAAGCTATTGCTTGTCTTATCCAACATGTTGGAGGTCTGGCGTTGTGAAGGTTATAGTTCGATGTTATCGTTTTGGAACTTAAATTCAAGTCTACAATCTATTTCAGTTTGGTTGACCTTTGGTGTGAGGTCTATCAAAGTCCATGACCTATTCTGATGCTCAAATACTTAAACTCTTTCCTTCCTTCCTTCCTCCCTACTTTCCTTCCTTCCTTCCTACCTTCCTTCCTTCCTCCCTACTTTCCTTCTTTCCTTCCTTCCTACCTTCCTTTCTTCCTACCTTCCTTCCTTCCTTCTTTCTTTCCTCCCTTCCTTTCTTGTGTAGCCCTGGCTATCTAGAACTCACTTTGTAGACCAGGCTTGCCTCAAACCTGCCTGCCATGATAATCTCTTAAAAATGGAAACAACGACAAAACCTCCTTAAAACAGTAAGTGCAAGGACTGCATACTTCTTGGCATGGCCACCACAGGGCCCTTCGTTTGTTCCGTTTGTTCCGTTGTGAAAGCTTCTACATTTTTTCTTTGCTCCATAGCTTCCTGGCCTTTTGTGTTCCCCTCACCCCTCTCCATACCTCCTCTCCCACCTCACAGGGCCTAAACACAACAAAACTGGCTGTAACTTCTTCCCAGCTACTTTCCTCTCTTTCTGTCTCTTTGGTAGCATTTCATCCCCGGCAATCTACTTACCTGGCACGCGATAGAATAATTCATTATAAGCCATCTTGCTGGCTTCATTTAAAATTTAAGCCTCATCTTACACATTCATGCTTGAAACCTCTCTCCTTTAAACCCCATGATTATGGTTTGCATTAATCTTTTAAAATAACTTTTAAAGTACATCATAAGTAGGTCCAGAGAAAGAGCTGAAGTCAACCTGAGGATTACCAAGCCCGGGGCTGGATCTGGTGACAGAGCTGTGAGGTATCATTTGGTCTAAATCTAAGTCCAGTGCTTGGTACCTTATTTGGATATTGCTGCTTTCAAAGCCTGAGCTGTTCTTCCAAACACTGGAGTTCTCGGCTCCTTTTCCGTGTGATGTAAGTCCCACAAGTATTGAGTTGTCTTAGAGGTTCTAGCGGGGAATTCAGATAGGAGCCTACATTTAAATGCATTAGAAAACATTAGGGAGAAGCAAATATTTAAGAAATGCACTTGAAGACCTCACTTGATGAACTAGAAGGGGGAAATATCCTGGTTTCAAAGGTTTGAAGTTTGGCTCCTCTTTAATTTTCAAAGCAGCAACAGCTTGAAATCCTCAGAGCCAAGGCCTAAAAGAACAGGCTGCACCCACCCTCAGTATTCTTCCAAAGGTATTTATCCAAGGGTCTCTGCCTCCAGTGCTCCATACCACGCAAACATACTACTGCCTTAAAAAGCCAGTAAAACTATAATTGCATTAGGACAGTCATTTATAATATTAACCCCCTGTCCCCAGTAATTGTGGGAACCTTTACTGAAGAAGATGAAAAAAACATGGCTGCCCAAGCCGCAGGCGCTATAGTGGAACTTTGCTCAGAAAGTAGCTCACTTGGAAACAGCTACAATGTGGAGGCTTAAGAGACTATGAACCCACCACACTTGGTTTCAACAAGTTTGTCTGAGGACAAAGAATATTCAGAAAGGACATGGATATATTTGTATGCTAGAGAAGCGCTGGGCTTACTGGAACACACTCGCAGGTCATTAGGAATAATTCCCGGCCTCGTTCTGCATTTTATTCAAGTATATCCCCTACCCCCTAAGCCTCTGCTACACATCTATCTTGTTTTCAGCCACTTCTAACGTTTCATACCTCCTGGCTTATGCATCCTTTTACATTGCCACGGACCTCTTGGAGATCAGGTGAGGAAACAAACAGATGCAGAAAGTGTCACGAAGAGATTTCATGGGACAAACCCCCGATTCTTTAATATTTGTTTTTTATTGTTACTAGTGTGTTCTCTGTATGTTTTGCACCAACCTATTTGTAAATATATAGATAACATAAGGTATAGTTAACTTTGGAGATGCCAACACACACACACACAGGAAAACAAATGCAAATCCTGCCCACAAATCTGGAAGCTGCTCTGTCCAGTCTGTCCAGTCTGTTGTGGCAGTAAACGCATTTCTTAGTAGTGCCAGAAAAGTCCAGGATGTGGCAGGTTTTGAGTTGGTTAGAAAAAGATAGACTAAAGCCAACCAATCAAAAGAAAAGCCCTCAAGACCACAACACCCAATAACTAATATTAATTTGGGGAATTTCCTTCTAGTCTTATTTTTAATCTGAATATTTTAAAATGGGTGAGTTCTTGATTTTACAACGGCAGTACAGTTTCCTACAGATTTTTGTTCATTTGATTTTTTGAGACTGTCTAATAGCCCAGGCTGTCCTGAAGTTCACTATGTAGGCCTGGCTGGCCTTAAACTCAGAAATCTGCCTGCCTCTGCCTCTCAAGAGCTGGGATTAAAGGCATGCACCACTATGGCTGGCTGGAACAGACCTTTCTACCCAAGCAACTAATTCTCTACATTATTAAAAAATATTCTTCTATATTTTCCAACAACATAATTTCATCAATGCTGTTTCCACCTTTGAACAACACTGCTTCTAAGTAAACCACTCACAACGTCTACAAGCAGAAACAGCTGGAGAGAGACATCAGTTTCTCCATGATGACTAGCTAGTGTTAGTAAAGTGGTTTCCCTTTTTTCCCCCCACTCCCAAACCTCTGGCATTTGACTAAGTTTTCCTGCTTTCACTCCCTTTCGGGTGTCCACCCCTTTCTGGAGGCTGTGCTTTTTTTGTTTTGCGGTTGTGTTGATGAACAAAGGTTATTTGGGCGGTAGATTTCCTCTTTGAAGTGTCTAGGGCAGTTCAAGAAGTCCAAGACACTTTCTTAAAACCAGGATTTTTTTTTACGGTGTCCTTATCTGCCTCTCCCTGACTTGCTGATTCAGAACAGTTCCTTTAACAGAGTGTAATAGTTAACAGGAACGTGGAAGTGGGCTGTCGGAGACCGGTCTCGGTCTCCATCACAGCCAAAGTCTGTAACAGGTAAAGTGCTTTCCTTTACACCGGTTCAAAGCTACTTAAAAGGAGTGTGTCGGAGGGTAAGGAAGAGGACGTGCGTGCACCCCAAACACCGAGTCCTCTAAGTTGCGGAGGACAAGTCCCAAGTACGCGCAAACATTTGGCGAGGGTGGAGAAGCGGTCTCGGGTAAACCACGGCCCGGGGCGCGGTGGGGGTCCCCCTTCGCCAGCAGGAGCGCATGGGCCACGCGCTTGCGTCGGCAGGCAGTTGGGTCCGAGGGGTTAGTCACGCTTCGGTTCGGTGCGGGACCCCGCTTGCCAGGCAACTTTGGTGGCTCGTCGCCCCTGTCCTTTCTCCTACTTTTGCGGGATGTTCAAGGCAGACGTCGTGAAGTTGCTGCATCCCAACTTCTCCCCCTAGCTCCCCGGCGCACACGCCCGGGGCTGAGGCTGCTTCCCACGCGCCGGCCCGGGACCCCGCGGCAGGCGCCGCCTCGGCCCCGCGCGCCCCCGCCCCCCTCCCCAGCTCCGCAGCCGAGAGCCCGGATGTTGGATTCCATCCCTGCGTGGTCCTTCATTTCCATAAAAGGGCAGCTCCGCCGGGCCGAGATTGCGGCCGCCGCCTCCCCCCGCGGCGCTCCCCCGAGGCGCACGCCGCCCGGGCCCCAGCAGAGCGCGCGCCGCCCCCGCGGGAGCGCGGCCCGAGGAGAGGCGGGAGGAGGGCGCGGAGGCCGGCTGCGGGGCGGGGAGAGGGGGTGGGGCGGGGGCCGCGGCGCCGGGCCTCCTCGAGCCGCGGCGGGAGGCTTCGCTTCCCTCGGAGCAGCGACGCGGGAGCCGGGCGGGCGCAGCGCGGTGAGGGGCGCGCGGAGGCCGGGGCGCGGGGAGGGCGCGGCGGGAGGAGCGGGGCGCAGCGGCGGCAGGTGAAGGCGCCCCGGTCCGCTAGGCGGGCGCGGCGGGCGGAGGCCACGGGCCGGGTGCCCGGTGCCGGGGCGGCCGCGCTCGCGCCCTCGGGGGTGCGCGCGTGGCCGCGGCTCCTTCGGCCTGGCCGGGGCGGGCGCCGCGGACTCGGTGGGGTTTGTCTTCCTTTGGGGGAGTGACGCTGACGAGAGCCATTTCCTCCGCGCTCGCAGGAAGGGAGCCATGGCTCTGGACGGGATAAGGATGCCAGATGGCTGCTACGCGGACGGGACGTGGGAACTGAGCGTCCATGTCACGGACCTGAACCGCGATGTCACCCTGAGAGTGACCGGGGAGGTGCACATCGGAGGGGTGATGCTGAAGTTGGTGGAAAAGCTCGGTGAGTAGCGCCCTGATGCCTCCAATAAAGACTTCCCAGAATGAGAGGAGGGGGTGGGGAGGAAAGACGGCGGGGGGAGGGGTGGAAGTGGGAGAGCCTAGCAGCCGGCGTGTGCTGAGCCTAAAACGCGAAATCTGTTGAAATTAGGGCGCACAGACTTGCTCCCCTCTGCGTCCTGTTTGTTATTTTGATTTTTACATAAGGTAGTGATTCCAGCCGACCAAATTCTTAGCTGCGGGTTCCCGGGACGACTTGTTGAAAGCCACTGAGTATGCTGTTGAAAGTTGTGAATGTGGTCTGTAGGTGTTACCACCTCTTACCCTCGTTGAACCTGGATGTTTGTGACGGTGTTTACTGGGGAGGGTGAACAGGCAGCCCGGTCTGGAGAATGTGCACCGGCGTCGGTCGGTATGCAGTTTGTGTAGCTGTACTACGTGATAGAGTGCCCTGAAATGTTCCACTCGGCCGCCCTTCACACACTTGGTATCTGTATTCTGACTTGGAAGTAAGCTATTTCGAGCATTGAGAAGCCAATGAAAGAATTTCGGGGTTTTTGTTTTGTTTTTTGTTCTGTTCTGTTTGATCTTTTAAAGCAGACACTAAACTGAGTTGAAGTTGACAGTATTTATTTGAGTACATATACATATATATATATACTAGATTGATTCTGACTCGATTTTAAGTAAGGACTGTCACTCAGGATATTCGAGGAAAGTGCCCTACGAAGTTTGTGATAAGGCAGACCATTTTCTGTCGCAGAAAGACCCGGCTAGATAAAGCTGGATTTTATCTGGAGACTTTTATCGGAGGAGCAACCTTCTAGCCAGCAAGGGGATGGCTCTTTTGGCAGGGTTAGTTGGTTTTAATCAGTATTCATGCTGCAGGCCATCCTGGAAAAGTAAGGAATATCTGTGTCTCAGAAAATGTATTTCTTATCAAGGGGGAGGGGGAAGTGCATATTTACACTATAAACTAAATGAAATCGTCTGGTACAGTTTGGGAATTAGACTGAATTCATGTATTAGGCGAGTCTGCTTTATGCCCCTGCAGGGAACTTAATTATTGGAGGACTGAGGAGCTCGTTGTGGACTGAGGAGCTCGTTGTAGGCTCCGTACTGGTCATTGTTGATCCTGAGACAGCCCAGAAAGAGCCCCAACCAAGTAACTGTTTACCTTTTTTATTTGATTCACGTAAATCAATCACTGTTGGTAAAATATTTACCAACCTTTTTTGCCAGTTCCACTTGAGGATGAAAACTATCCAATATGGTTCCTGTTTGTATCAGATTGGCTTATATGTGATAACTGGGTCTTACCAATACGTTGTAGTACTTAATCGTTTTTTTGGTTAATTGTTGGTTTTGTTTTCTGAGACAAGAGTCTCACTATGTAGCTCTGGGTGGCCTTGAACTTGCTGTGTAGACCAGATTCCCAGAGATCTCCCTGCTCTGCCTCTTGAGTTGAGGGGTTAAAGGGTGCCCTCCCCATGCCCAGCTCTACATTGTAACCTTTCTGAAGTAATGCAGTGAAAGGTCTGTCAGAGGTGATTTAGAGGAGTTGGGATTCTCAAAAAAAAAAAAAAAAAGGCATTAATGAATAAATAATGATTTCTACCATATTTACGGCACTCCACTGATTTATGAAGTCACTATTATAAATAGAATTGTTGGGGGGGAGCTGTTTGTAGACAGGATTGTTGTTACTTTTGAGTACTGTCTTATAATGCTGATGTTAATTACATAGAACAAGGGGAGAGGAATGTCTTTCTGGGTGGGAATTTGTCCCTGTCTTCAGTTGGACCAGTTCTCTCGAGTTTTAAGTTCCAAGTGGAGGAGGCGTTTTTCTTCAAGCTTTTGACAAGTGTAGAGTGTGGGATTCCATTTAACATGTCCATAAACCGGACTAGTCAACTTAGAAAGGGATTTTGTAGTCCTTTAGGTTTGTTCTAACATCGGAATGGGCTGCCTTCTGAAGCCCTACATGTTATCAGCAAAGGCATTAAACGGCCAGCTTGATAACTTGTCAACAGTGGCGGACCAGATCAAAGTGAGTGCTTCTGGGATGATGCCTTCAGATTGCACTGCAGTACTGGGCAGGTAGCAGAAGCATTGGCCATAGAGCATCAGTGACACGGTACTGCAGGCAGCCTTAACCTGTGTGTTCAGCGTCCCACCATCTGCATGAAACCTTTCAGCCTCATGGGAGGGTACAGGATTAGCAAAGGCTTATGATTCAAAGCTATCGTCCCCTACAGTATCTGTGGCACCCTGTGATCCTCTAGCATTAATAGATCCCAGGTTGACCCTCCCCTTCATGCCTGAGTGTGGGAAGCTCTGGAAAGAGGGTACTTTTGCTGTCATTAGGTCCTCAAAGATGCAGGTGGGCAGCCATTGTGTACAGTAGCTTTTATTGTACAGCTACGGTGTCCTAGAGCAGACCAAGTCAGAAGCCTTAATGATGCTTTCTTGGTGTATGTCAGCAGTATCTTTGTATTTGGTTTCAGTCTTTTATAAAGAACATTTGCATTTTCAGGGAAAGTTATCAAAACCTGATTCTCAGATTTATTACTCTAATTCCAACATCTGAAAAGTCTCTTACACCTTAGTGTGATGTACATTTGTCGCTCTGCTTTAGACACTAAAAGAAAACAAGAAGTGTATGCTGTGAACATAATATGGGCTTTAGGGACTTACAGCTTGATAAACTGTGGGCCTGTGCGGGCAGATTGTAGACAGTCTCATTGCTGTACATCTCCGTGTGCCAAGAATTACTATTTTTTTCATTCTTCTTTAAAAGCTATATAGAACACTTTAATTAGAGGCTTTAAATATTAGTCTCTTTTTTTAATAGTAAAATGTTAATGGCCAGCTGTGGTGGGCACACCTTTAATTCCAGCACTCAGGAGGCAGAGACAAGTGGACCCTTTGAGTTTGAGGCCAGCCTGGTCAACAGCAAATTCCAGGACAATCAAAGCTACAGAGGAAAACCTAGCCTCAAAAAACCAAAAACGAATAAGTAAAATGAACATTTAAATGTGCATAGTTTAAATTTTTTGTATTGTGTATGAGTGGAGCTGTTGTGTGAGGACGATGTCATACGAGCCTATGTCATGTGGTTAGCTTGTTCTGAAGCAGCATGTCCCCGAGCTGGCCTGGAACTCACTGTACAGCCCAGGCTGCCCTCCAGAGCACGAGGGTCCATGTAGATTCTTGCACGTTTGGTTGTATAGTTTGGGTTTTGTTTGTTTGTTTTTGAGGTTTTCTTGTTATTTTCAAGAAAAGAATTAAACTTATATCAAGGATAAGCATTATAAAAAGATGAAAGGATTCAATTTAAAACAATTATACCTAAAAGTAGATTTTAAAAGAAGGCTTAATTGGCTGGGATTCCTCTGGAGATCACTGGAAAGCAATTACAGAGCAAAAGACCTGTGCGAGTCAGGGTTCCATCAGCATTGAGGATTCTGGGGAGCTAAAGGATGCTTAAATGATGTTGCATTTGGTTTTTCCTTTTTTCTAGGTACTCTGAGCTAATCCTATCCTGAGCTTTTGTTCACTCGGTTTTAGAGTCACTTTTAGGTGACTTCTTACAGCTCAATTTGTGTCTCTCTAAAAATACTCATTTTCAGTGGTAAGGAATTTATAATAATCGTGGAGCCTAATGAATGGAAGGCTCAGCAGCCAGCTCTGTGAGCAAGGAGGGAGGAGTCCACTATATGACTGATTTCTTCTAGCTCTGAGTCCGAAGTTAAATCATATCGGATAATAGAGATCCAAAGGGAAAGTTGTGAGATTCAGTTACAGCGAAGAAGAAATGAATGGAGCTGACTTAAAATCTGCCTGGTAATGCACACCCTTAGTCCCAGCACTTGGAATGCAGAGGCAAATGGGTCTCTGAGTTTTGAAGCCAACCTGGTCTATGCAGTGAGTTCTGGGTTGACCAAGGGTACATAATGAGGCCTGGTCTCAAAAGGGGGGTGGGAGTGAGGATCCGTTAGGGTTTGAAGTTAGTTATTCACAGATTTCTCAATGTGATCTTTAAGTGTGTATTTATTATACCTCCCAGGAACGCAGGTAGCAAGTTTGAACTCCAGGAACTCTAAAAGCAAGTTTTTAGTTGAGTGCAGGGTGAAGGTGTTGGCACACAGTAGGGGCTTTCGACACTAAGCTGAGAGGCTGACGGCATGCACAGAGGGAGAGAGGCCACAGAACTGGACAGCGCTCTTTCCATCTCCACGCAGAAAGACTGCCACGGTAGAGCGGTGTCCATGCTGGGAAAATCCTCTTTCCCCCTTTGAAGTCTCACAAGTGAGTTTGTGGAAATTAAATGTCTGGATAATGCATCACGGACTCCAGCTGAAGGGTGTTATGAGGCATAACAGTCTTTGGGTGATGAAGCTAAATCTGATAGCAAGTTTCCTAAGTTTCTATACTGTGACTGATCCGTGGGAATTTAGTATTGAATCTTACCTGTTTCTTAAAAAAACTTAGATCATCTTTGAGCAAGAGAGATGGTTTACAGTAGGGAAAGTACCTGCTACCAGGCCTGAAAAACGACAACCAGGGTTCAGTTTAGGGGACTCCAGCGGATGTAAGCCATCAGAGGAGAGAACTCTTTTAAGGTATCCTTTGACCTTCGGACATGTACTGTGGCACACACCCCCCAAACCAAGATGTTTAAAAAGTATATGTTAATTATATGTATATATATATTATATATAGTGGTTTAGAACACTGGCTGCTCTTCCAGAGGTCCTGAGTTCAATTCCCAGCAACCACATGGTGGCTCACAACCATCTGTAATGGGATCTGATGCCCTCTTCTGGTGTGTCTGAGGACAGCTGCAGTGTACTCATATATAATAAATAAATCTTTAAAAAAGGAATGAAGGGCGGGTGTCAGTAGGTAGACCGTGCTGGCCTGGTCTACTCAAGGAAATCTTCCTGACTTTGTCTTCCTGAGTGATGGGATTAAAGGGGTGTCTTTGCTGTCCATATTCCTCTCTGCCATGTTTTATGTCCCAGTTGCCTGCCCCTCCCTCAACGAAAAATTTTGTTAGATTCCAACCAGAACTAAGTTACTTTTAGGGCAAAGACTGCCTTGATTTATTCGGTTATTTACAGAGGACTATGTTAGGTGCCTTTGTGTCATATGATAGAAAATGATGGGAAGTTTTAACTTTAATCTTCAATTCCTCTTTAAAACTACACTGAGCTGTGTGGTCTGGGCAGAGCTGCCTGCTTTTCCGCTCGGTCTCTGTCAGCGCTCACTGGACGGCTCGGCTCAGGGCTGGTTGAGCGGGTTGTTGTCATACTCAAACACAGACTGCCTAAAAATGAAGGTTTCTCTCTTAGACAATTGGATTACATTTTTTATCACATTCGGGGAATTTCATATTGATTTAACACTGTCATTTTTTACAAATACATACTCAAATGCATTCAGATTATACAGTTGTCTCAATGTTGATGGCAGCCAAACTGGCCTGTTACTACTTTAGTGTACAAACATATCTAAGTGCAGAGTTCATAGAGCATGTAACTAAGATGCCAGTAAAATGAGGGTCTTTTTCCAGACTTCAGCGATACACTGTGAAACAGTCCTTGTTAAAGACATCTCTTTTCCTTTCGAAGCAAAGTTATCAATGTGGTACTCAATATTTTTGTAAGTTCTCTTTCATTGACTGCATTGATTACTTGAACTGTTGGGAACATTTTTATTTTAATATTCATTTTGTGATGGAGTCTCCTTAATTTGCTCAGGCTGGTGTGGAATTCCTGGGCTTACGTGATCCTCTGGCCCAGTTTGCACCCTGCACTGAGCTATATTAACAGCATTCTTAGACCTTATTGGCTGTAGATTGTCCCTAATGTTAGCTGTCCTCATATTACTCTAGGTACTAATGGATACTCTGATCAGTAAGAAAAAGAATGTGTTGTTTGTCTGTCAGCAGATAGGATTTCAGCTTCTCACCTCTCTTCTTCTTGGTTTGTGATCCTTGAACAACCAATCCAACCTTCCAAGTGACTTAAACAGAAGTCATTGTGTGTGTGTGTGTGTGTGTGTGTAATACTGTAATCAAGGCCAGAGTTACCTACATAGTGAGTTTGAGTTAGTTTGGGCTCCATGAGACCCTGTCTCAAAACAATATGCAGGGCCTTAGCTTAGCGGGTAACAGGCTGCCAAGCCTGACATCTGAGTCCAGTCCACAGGACTCAGATGGTAGGAGAGAGCTGACTCTTACAAGCTGTCCTCTGACCATCATACATGCACACACCCAGCACACACATGTGCACATGCTCAAGAATAGTTGTAATAAATCGAAAAGACAAGTATCATGGGTTTTGTTGAGACTGGAGTTCATATTGAGGTGCTTTGTATAAACTATTAGCACTATAGAAATACAATGACTGTACTTTGTCAGCATTGGAGATGTCTGGGTATATCCTGGCAGAGAAGGAAGGGTGTCTAAAGAACGGTGGAGAATACTATTTCCTCTCGTGAGTGCAGAGTTGTATGCCTCGAAAGGAGTTTAGCATGGATTACCATGTGTTTCCAGCCACTAGACATCAACAACTTTTGCTTTTGTTTTGGCTTTTCCCTTTACTTTGAAACACATACCTGCCTCTAATGTAACAAAGAGCTATTTAACCACTGTTTCTCTGAGATTTCTGAAATGCAGTTGACCAGTAAGTGGATGGTGGTATTTCAGAGATTTGAAAAATTTGTAGCCAATGTATATTAATTTCCTAGTTAATCTGTTTTAAGAGCAGTGCTTTATGTTCATTTATAATAAAGGAGTGAAATAAGATTATTTCTTGGCACATGAAAATATGAGCCTATTTAGAAAGTCATGAAAATACTTTGAGGGAAAAAAAAGTTCATGTATTTGGATTTCTTGTTTATTTTTGTTACACTCAAAACAATGGCTTCACAGATGCTAACTGAGCAAGAACTATGCTCCTGAGCCAGACCCTCAGTTGAGGGTAAAGGATGCTTATTTAATAATTGTACCCAATTAAGAGTAGTAATACCTGGTGTGATGTAAATATTATGCAGGGCGTTTTTAAGTAACTCCTTCTTAAAATATTTTATTTTATGCATATGAGTGTTTTGTGTACATTTGTGCACATGTGTGTACCTAGAACTGGGTTTGGGGACAGTTGTGAGCTACCATGTGGGAGTTGAACTTTGCTTCTCTGAACCAGCAGCCATTGCTCTTAACTGTTGAGCCATCTCACAAGCTTTCAGCTTTTTGTTCTAAGATGGGAAATTTTGCACTTGGATTTGTGACTCCAAATTCCTACCTATTGTAATTCATTTTTGAAACACATTCAGTTTATTATCAAAATTACTGTATTAGCTGGGTGTGGTGGCCCATGCCTTTATTCTCAGCACTTGGAAGGCTGAGGCAGCTGTCTGTATCTGTGAGTTAGAGGCTAGCCTGGTCTACAAAGCAAGTTCTGGACAGCCAGGGCTACAGAGAGAGAGAGAGACCCTGTCTCATCCCAAATAATACCAAATAGTCTGTAATCACTGCATGTTTTCAAATTTCTACAGTCTGTTTGTCTTAGGTAGTGTCTTGTTTAGCAGAGACTGTCCTAGAACTCTTGTGAAGGGTGACCTTGGACATTTGATCCTCCTTCCTCTGTCTCATGTGGAATTACAGACATGCATCTCTATGTCCAGATTATGTGGTGTGGGCTTCTGCATGTGAGGCAGTTACTCCACCAACTAAGTTATCTTTCCAGCCCTACTGTTTTTCTTAATATGTGCGAGTGTTTTTCAGCAAAAGTAGTTGCTGAATGTAGTGTTTGGCATTGTGACAGACTTACAGTCATGTTAAGCTCTCATAATCAAGAGATAGAAGGAGCCCAAGTTTTTTGTATTCCTCCATAGTCAGCCTAGCCCCCCAGCTCTGGTTTAAGCCACTGCTGGTTTGCCTTTCCTGGGCAGCCTTGTTAGGGGAACATACTGATGTTTGAATGTGGTTTCTTGATACACTGACTCATCAGTTGAACATGTCAATAGTTCTTACGGTGGAATGTTAGATTATGGGATGGATATGTACTCTGTGTTCCTTTGTGGGGGAGGAGATGGGAACAACAGGGTTTCTTGAGTAGCCCTGGTTGTCCTGGAACTCAGAAGGCTACTTGCCTCTGCCTCCTGAGCGGTATTAAAGGTGTGTGCCCCCACCACCCAGCTTGTACATGTACTATAATTTTATCAGTAATTGAAGACATTTGAGCTGTTGTTAGTTTTTGGAGATTATGAATAATGTTGCCATAAAAGCATGCAGACATAATTTCCCATTTCTTTTTTATAAATACTGAATAGTAGGGTAGCTGGGCCTAAAACATAAGCCTAAAGTTGTAAGAAATGGCCAAGTTTGTTCCGAGTCTTTTTGCCTTCCATTCAGCATCGTATAGGAATTTTGGCTAGTCCCTCTGCCTCTGCAGTACTGTCAGGGTTTTCTGTTTTCACGTAACCTGTTCTGATAACCGAATAGTTTTACTTTGGGGTGGTGTGTCTAGGATGATAATAACATTGATGTGCTTTTCAAGAGTTTATTTGCTGCTGTGTATATACGTGACCAGCAGAGAGCCTGGCTCCCACTCCCGGGGCTAGGATGAAAGCGCACCGCACCACACTAGCTGCTTAAGTGGGTGTTTACTGCAAGCATTTTACTGACTGAGCTGTCTCCTCGGCCTCTAGATTATTTTGGATTTATTTTAAAGCTTTCCTTTATTTTACTTGCGTAGAGCTGTATGTGTCTCTGTGTGGTATGTGCGTGTGTCAGTGTAGCGGCCTGAGGGGTCTGGTCCCCATTGTGGGCCACCTGCATGGGTGCTGGGAACAGCAACTTGGGTCCTGTGCAAGAGCTACTATGTGGGTGCTGAGGTTCAAACCCTGGTCCTCTGGAAGATTAGCTAATGCTCTTAAACTCTGAGCTGTCTCATATGTCACTCTGTAACCAAGGTTAATATGACTCAGGCTGGCTTTGGATGCATGGAAACCTGCCTTAGTTTTTTGAGTGTTGGGTTTATAGACGTGAGACCCAGACCCTGCAGTGATTCAGGATTGAGACCTCTCCTGTCTCCATGCATAAGGATCAGCCCAGGGTGACCTCTAAAACTTGTCTAGGTGACCCACCTGAAAAAAAGCAGCAGGAACATTTGCTCTAAAACTTACGATCTTTTCTCAAATTATATTGTAATTTAAAAATACATCAGGTATTTTACGGTTGACATTTAAAGCATATGTATAGTGGTGTTTTTGATATCTTTTTCCATAATAGAACACCCAGAGTTAGGAGTAAAACACAAAACAGTGCCGGGTTAATCGATTGTAGGTTTCTATTGGATACGTGCCTTCTGGTGTCATGTTTCTTAATGTAATTTAAAAGTTTTATAAAGCTTAAAAATAACTTGGAAAAAGGCAAGCGATTGCTGTATCAGTTTGAAAACTTTGTTTTTAGTGTGGTGATAAGTTCTGTTGGCAGGCTCCTGACTGCCGTAGACGAGCTGTAGATCAGATAGGGTGATCTGTAGCCTCACTGACAGTCATTGAAGGGCCACGTTCGCAAACATGGGCATTAACAGAGAGGACACTTTCTGAAGCAGAACTGGAGAAGTAGTATTTGTAGCAGATGAAAGATGTCTTTTACAAAGTTAAGTCAACTAGTACTCATTTGTTCTCTACCATATTGTAAATATAGTGAACTTTTTGACCACCTTGTATCAATATTGGTAATATGAAGAGTTAAGAATGAAGATGTTTTATAAGCGGCACATTTTATGCTTCAGTATGGGCTGTCTGGCATAGAAGGTATTTATATAATTCTGGCATACTGGCTAGACAAATTCTTTTGTTTACCAGCAATTAAGAACTTAGTTTGAAATGTTGCCAGAATTGTTTTGTAGACTAGCTTTATTTTATTTTCACTTAACTTAGATTCGTCGCCTATTTCTTAAAGTCAGTATTTTGACTAAATATCTCTGGCAGTTAGTAGAAAGTCGGTTTTATTCCTGCGTTTGGAAGTCAGAGGCCTGCATATACTTGTTCTGGGTCAGCCAGCTCTCCGGAGAGAAGGGAACCAAGTGCAGCAGCCAGGACGGCCAGAGGTACAAAATGTCAGTAACCAAAATGGCTGCATTGTATAGGGAAGGGCAACTGGGGGAAGGGCAGCCTAGCCCCCAGGGCTGGTTAGGGCAGAGGGTGGAGTATGCCAGGCATACCCCGTAACTGAGAGATGCAAGGAGAACCTGGAGGCCAGGTCATATGTAAAATAGGCCCCTCAGCTGTTTGTCTCGTTTGAGACCCAACAGAAAGACCTCTCAAAAAAAGTTATTCTTTGGGGGCTGGAGAGGTGGCTCAGTGGTTAAAACCTCTTCCAGAGGTCTTGAGTTGAATTCCAAGCAACCACATGGTGGCTCACAACCATCTGTAATGAGGTCTGATGCCCTCTTCTGGTGTGTCTAAAAACAGCCACAGTGTACTTACAAATAAAATAAATAAATCTTTAAAAAAAGAAAGAAAAAATATTCTTTAATTATTGTGCAAACCTAAAACATGAATGTGAGAAACAATTTAAACTATTCTAATTGTGGTGTTTAGTCAGAAATCTTTGATTTAGTTGTTCGTCCAAACCACTTTGGAAGATTTCCCCACCAGTTCTCTTTAATATGTGACATCTTATTGTCTTACTACCACATGTGTTTGGACACTACTTGACATCATGTATGTTTTATGGTCTTGTGCTAAGTTTCTTAGTGTCCATGTGCCTTGATTGTCATGTGAGTGAAGTGTGGATAGTCATAAGTTAACCTCCTTGGGGGCGAGCAGTTCTGATATACATCCAAGTAACAGCTATCAGAGGTGGGTGTAATTTTCTCCAGGGTTATCTTGAAATCCAAGAGTGAAATCCAACTTGTGATTGCAAACAGGGATGTTAGGGTGGGCTAGACAGTTGTGTATACATGCTATACGTTCATGCCATGGCTCTGTTACAGAGCTGCGTAGTCTGAAACATGGAGTGAAGAAGTGGGTGCTTCACCTCTTCCCAGGAGCAGTAGCAGATGTGGAGGGAAAGTGTTCTTTTATCCGTCCTTCCTGTTGCCGCTGAGAGCTGCTTTCTGATAACAAGATGAAATAAATCACTTTGAGTTTGGAGTTGGTAGATTGGCTAAGGAATAAATGCTAAATAACCTTGCCATGGCACAGGAAGATGGTGGAGTCTTAGAAGCATAACTGATGGCCAGCCTTAGGAGGGTCCAGTGGAAAAGGTAGACGTTCTGGGTGGGTGGGGACTGCAGCGTCCTGTGTTGTAGCCCGTCCTAGAGGAGCAGGCTTATCAGAACTAGGACTGAGGGCAAAGCCACCTCACCCTTTGCTTAGTCTTCAGTCGCTCACTCACTGTTGGAGTGAATAGAATCCACTCAGGTTTTTACTACCGTCCCACTTGCAGTCATGGGGAAGATGCTCTTTACATAGTAGTTACTAAAATGTAGCAAAAGTCTGTGTAAGTAAAACAGAATTGTGTAAGGAGAACCTGACCCAATATAGGACAGGGTGTGCGGAGGGAAATGACTTGGAAGCTCAGACCTGAATGTATTAGAATTTCTTAGTATTTTCTTTTGAGAGAAATTTAAAATGTCAAAGCTAAGAAGTCTTATTAAATGATCTTTTGAACTAATTAGCACCTCTGACCACTGTTAAAAAGACCAGTGCATTTAATTTTTGTGAGTTGAACATTATCTAGTATATTCTTTTGAGAAATTGTACGATTTTACTTTGCTTTACTCTGACCTCTGACTTCTAGGAACTAAGCCATATTAAATAAGTTAGCAGTAAGCCTTCAGTGTTGGGTAGAAAGTGACCCTCCCTCCAGAAATAATCATTGTGTAGTATCTACTTGTGTACTCTGTACTTGCATGTTCTGTTTCATCTGAGAAACTTCTCAGCCACCTTGGGATAGTTACATCATAATTAGAAAAAGAGAAATACAATGAACGGACACAAGTTTGTATTTGTACTTCAAAAGGTTATTTGTTTCTAGGTTTTTGTTGCTTGGCTTTGTTTGATTTTAGATAGGGTCTTGCCATATTTAGGGCTAGCCTAGAACTCACTGTCTAGCCCAGGCTGGTGTTTTAGTTAGGTCTTGTTGCATGATAAAACACCATGACCAAAAACAGCCTAGGAGGAGAGGGTTAATTTCAGCTTACAACCCATCATTGAGGGAAGTCAGGCAGGAACTCAGGGTGGGAACCTGTGGAACTAAATGGGAGACCTAGGTTGCTCCCTGCACTGCTGGTTTGTGTGTCAACTTGACACTAGCTGGAGTTATCACAGAGAAAGGAGCCTCCTTTGAGAAATGTCTCTTTGAGATCCAGCTGTAAGGCATTTTCTCAACTAGTGATCAAGGGGGGAGGGCCCAGCCCATTGTGGGTGGAGCCATCCCTGGCCCAGCCCATTGTGGGTGGAGCCATCCCTGGGATGGTAGACCTGGGTTCTATAAGAAAGCAGGCTGAGCAAGCCAGGGGAAGCAAACCAGTAAGTGACATCCCTCCATGGCCTCTGCGTCAGCTCCTGCTTCCTGACCTGCTTGAGTTCCAGTCCTGACTTCCTCTGGTGATGAACAGTGATATGGAAGTGTAAGTTGAATAAACCCTTACCTCCCCAACTTGCTTCTTGGTCATGATGTTTGTGCAGGAATGGAAACCCTGACTAAGACTCCCTATGTGCATTGATGTTTTGCCTGCATGTATGTCTGTATGAGGGAGGATGTTGGATATTCTGGACCTGGAGTTACAGACAGTTGTAAGTTGTCATGTGGGTGCTGAGAATTGCCAGGTCATCTCTCCAGCCCCATAGAATACTTTGGTATTTTTGTTTGTTTTGTTTTGTTTTTTTGAGACAGGCTCTCACTGTATAGCTCAACTCACTGAGATCCACTTGCCTCTTCCTCCTGAGTGCTGGGATTTCAACCTACTTTCCTATTGTACTGAGAACTTTCTACCATATCAAGCCAGGAGTGGTACCGCCCACGATAGACTGTGCCCTTCTACATTAATCGCTAATTAAGAAAAAGTTCCACAGACTTGCCCAGATGTCAATCTTACAGACACACTTTTTCCGTTGTAGTTTCTTGGATAACTCTAGTTTAAGTTTGAGAGGAATGGGGAAGGACATGACAACCAGGACAGCAGGCCTCCAACTTGTAATTTCAAGTGCTGGGGTTACAACTTTGTACCACCATTCCTAACCTTTATTCATTTTGAAGAGTGAATTCCAAATTCTTGTTAGTTAAGAAGAAATACTAGTTTTTATTTGAAGTTTTTTCTTTTTTGCTTATTATTAAAATTATTCTAAATCGTGTGTCTTTAATAAGATTTAGTCCTCACAGTTCTGGTGACAGAGAAGTCTGAGTCAGCCTGGTCTGTTTGCCCTGGTGGGAGGAATGCCCAGCTCTGGCTTGACTCCTGAGGCTTCTGATTCAATTAGCAGAACTCTGCCCACAGCCCTGCTTTCTTCCCCGAAGCCACTTCACACTGGGGAATAGGGTGGCCACATGTGAGATAAAGGTATCCACATCCTCATCTATGGCAGTTTCTAAATATTTCCCACCCTGGGACACAGACCCCATCTGTTGTGGTAAATATTAAAAAGTTCTGTTGTTATCAGCCGCAGTCTCACTCTGGTCTCACTTCGTGGGAGCCATCCTAGTGCCAGCACCTGGGCTCTTTCTCTACCACATGGTCCCCACACCGCCCTCTCTCAGCTCTCTTTCTTTTAGTCTGGAACCACACTGAAAGCACTCACCCCGGCTGTTCCTTTACCAGCCGAGAACTTAACTCATATTCTCCACAGCCTGGTAAAAACATGACTCCACATCCATCAACTTATCAAACAGGTTTATATGTTAAATTCTCAATCCACAAACCCTCTACACAATAAGCTTACAACCAGTGGACAAAGATGTAAACTTCCCATCTATGTGAGGTAAATGAGACCCATAGAAACCCTTAGAAATAATCATGACAACCTCAAGCTAGAGATGCAATGAAACATGCACATCTGCTTCTATCTCGTCAGTCCTCACCTCCTCTTCCGCTTTTCTAGACTTTCCCCGCCTACCTCTCTGCTGTCCACTCATATACCGCCTTAGCATAAACCTACACCCATCAGTTAACCTAAGAAGCCTTAATGTAAACTAATAACATCTTTATAATTGAATACCTTACTTTAATTGAAACACGTTAGCAATTTGAGCAGATGTAAACTTGAAACAGTTTGTGTTTCTGTTAATAAGGTAGCATTTTAAAATAAGTCACAGAAATTTCAAAACAATCTTTGTTGCTGTGACTTCAACTGCACCAGTTGCCTAACAACACACTCTCTGTGACTGATAAGTACAGTCTGTGCCACTAACCCTTAGCTAGAGTAACTGATCTCAGTCCACACAGTTAACAGTGTGTCTTGTGATGCTTCTGGTTCCAGGTGATAAACTCCCAGGATCTTTTATCAGAGTGGAAAACTGAGAGAGGGAATTGGTTGATGACGATAAAAGAACAGACGGTATCGAGGGAGATGCTCCGTAGTGAGGTTCACATCTGACTGGAAAACTGCTTAGCTCAGCCCAGTAGCCTGGGTCCCAGTGTCACTCAGGACACTCAGATGTGGCCGGTGAGACCTGATAAAACTTGCTGACACAGCGAGAAGGTGATCTCGGAAATATTTCATGACACTGACCCTTCCGACTTAGGGATTGCGCCCAGACCCTCTAACTGCTAAGCACGCCACGGAGCAACCCTTTAAAAATGCTTTTATTTTGACAAATTGTTGTCAGTTGTGTGGGCAGCCTTGGATTTGTGATTCTTCTGCCTCAGCCTCTAAGTACCTGTGAATGTAGGTCTGTGTCACCAGGCTCAGATGACAGTGAAAATACAGAGCAGCATTTAGGAGGCAGAGGCAGGCAGACCTGTTTGTTCAAGGACAGTCTGATGTATATAGGAGATCCAGTCCAGCCTGTGCTGCAGTGAGACCTTGTGTTGCAGTAAATATTAAAAAATAAAAATGGTTTATCTGTTTTCCGGCCTTCTCAGGCCGGACCCTAATAAGAAACTGCACGCACCTCTGGCGCCTGGTCCGAGCCACCATGGCCCAACTTGTCTATGAAACTCCCTTCCCTGTCGGTTTTCTACCGCCTGTTCTCTGCCTCTGTCCTGGGGAATTTCTGTACCCCAAAATTCCATGTAAATACAACCCTACAGCCCAATAGCTTTTCATACAGGTTTATATATTCAACTCTCAATTCACAAACCCTCTACACAACAAGATTGCATCAAATAGACAAAGATACAAACTGCCCTTCTATATGAGATACTAGACCTATAAAATCCTTAATGTTTGTAGCTATTTAACGCCAATTAATATCACCTGGGTCCAGCTGGTCCTTGGGAAACTCCATGTTCCCACAACTGGTCTCTCACCTCTGACCTCTCAGCCCTCTCCACCTCCCTCACCCTGCCCAGTCACTGGCTTTCCTTTATTTTACTAATTAAAATGGGACTGTTCCGTTGGAGTCACTTGATTTGACTAGGTATCACACACACA
Organism: Micromys minutus; assembly: GCF_963924665.1. NCBI lineage: Eukaryota > Metazoa > Chordata > Mammalia > Rodentia > Muridae > Micromys > Micromys minutus. Next base: position 1,448,856 of record NC_137974.1, read on the forward strand.
CACACACACACACACACACACACACATACAGAGAGAGAGAGAGAGAGAGAGAGAGAGAGAGAGAGAGAGAGACGCAGGCAGGCAGACAGCCATTAAGATACCCTTGTGTGTACCCACACAGAGACACCTACACATTTGTGCTCACCAGGCTCCTAGTGGACTGCAGTGACAAGATGGGTCACAGGAACACAGGAATGCTAAGGTGTTGACTAGTGGGAATAGAGGTGAAGGCTGAGGACACCAAAACCACCTTGTTCCACAAATTGGGCCACAGGCCTGGGATGGAAGAGCCCTTATGTTGACTTTAGATTGGTATGACTCATGAAGGGGGTCAGATACTGCCTGTGGAGACTTTACAAACAAAATGATGAAACTTGCATTGTAAAAGTTACCTAAGGGAGATAGTGAAAATGGGTGTGTAAACTGGGCTTGGTGTGATACAAACCTGTATTCCTAGCTACTAGAACATTGTTTAAATATTTGAAAGTTCAAGGTCAACTGGAGCTATCTAAAGAGATCCTTCTGAAGCAGTGGAAGGGGCTGTGCTATGCTCAGGTAGTTGGGTGCCTTCCTGACCCTTCAGTCTCCAGAGTTTCGGGGGAGCTAGAAATGTTGAGGAAGGAGGGAGGGTTGGAAGTGTGAGGAGAGGAGGGGACAGATATCAGCAGCTGAAGTTCTCTGTACACTTGCACAGAAAAAAACAGAGGAACAGTGAGAGCTCTCAGGTTTCAAAAGGGAACTATAGGCTAATATGAGCTCGCATACCCATGTCGATGACTGTTTTGCTAGGTGAGGTGACAGATTGGGGTCAGTGCTGTCCGGTATTCAAACGCTTGAATGGTAATCCTTCTCATCTTACTGCTAACCGTGCTGTGTGCCAGGTTAAGTCCTAGCAGAATTCACTAGTTTAAGTTCTTGTGTATTTTTTGAAAACATCTGTTTCCACAACTGTTTTTGGTACATTTATAGAACTATATTATAAAAACTTGAGTTCTATTTCTTTAAGGAGCATTCTTCTAGAACAAGATTAATTTAGGAATTTATTTTAAGTCAGTCTTTCTAGAATAATGTGGTTACTGATGAGCAGTCTCAAGGAGTGACTCGTGTGTGTGTGTGTGTGTGTGTGTGTGTGTGTGTATACTTATATATATAAGGATATAAATATATACCTATAAACTAAAAGTAAGTATATATTTACACAAGTTTGTGTATATATGTATACACACAGGCACACATGATGTGTATATATATAAAGCATACACACTAGAAATCCAATTTCTAAGATTAAAAATAGAGCTGACTACTCAGCCAGGTATGTGCCAGTCCCTAGTCACAGCGGCGTGGAAGGTGAAGATGGGAGGTCTGATGTCCACTCTGTCTCAGCCCTGAGATCCTATCCGGCTTGAAGCAGCTGAGGTTTTGTGCATATGCTGCCCCAGTGTGAGTTCACACGTACTGTACTGTGTCACTGACTCAGTCTCCCACCTCTCGTCTACCTCTTGAGCCCTGGGAGGAGCTTTGATGGAGACATTTCGTATTTCACTGAGGACTGAATGCTCCAGAGTCTCTTCCCCTCTGCACTGTCCAGTGAGCAGAGCTTCTCAGGGCTGCGGAAGCAGGGCTCTGAGCACAGCAGTGAAGGCCCCGACAGCTCATTCTCAGGCTGGAGTTCCATCTCTCAGTGGGCCTGAAGGCCAACCAAAAAGTCGCGGTTACTCCTGTATTTGAGCTACTGTTGTACCGGTATATCTTTTTGGTTTTCTTTGGGGTTGGTGTTTTGTCTTATTTGGTTGCTGTTTTGAGACAGGATCTCACGATGTAGCTCTGTCTGTACTAGAACTCACTGTGTGGACCAGGCTGCCCCGCCTCCTCAGTGCTGGCTTTAAGGGTATGTGCTGCCAGTGCTGGTCAGCACCAGAACATTTTCCAGGAGGCTGCTGGTTATAAGTTGCAGACTTTATTTAATTACCTTTTTTTCTCTGAAGAAGTCTGGCTAATCTTTCTCACTCCTGAGTGGCTCCTATTTTCTGTCACTGGGAGCTTTGTGGTTCTCCCCCACTCGTAGCTGTCCTCTCCAGTCAGCAGTAGATATCAGGGAGACCAGTTGTCAGGCCTAAAAGAAACTCCAGTTCCCCAAACTCTAAAGGGCAGTGCATATGGCCAAAAATGGCAGCCTTGACCCAATTGAAACTACTACAGAAGGATTTCTGTGGTTAGCTAAGATAACATTCCTCGGGAGCTTGTGGAGCGGGTCACCCAAAAGGAGTCACTTCCCTTACCTCTGGCAGAAGGGACATATATGGCTCTTCATGGACATATATCTTTGATACCTATCTGAATATGAAAGTCAGCGTTAATTTCCAGGCTCCCTCAGTCCCTCTGTTCACAAGTACTTGGAGTTTGAGGAACTGGAGTTTCCTTTGGACCTGACCTCCCAGCCGCTTTGTTGATAAGAGAGGATAACCTCTAACTGTTGCACAGCTGGAGAGGCCCGGAAAGTCTGGATGCTGGTCAAAGGTGAGGGGGGAGGGGAATCGGGTAATGAGATCTGTGGAAATTCCATCAGAAGTATCTGGCTTTGTTGACCTAGCCTGAGGAAACCCACATTGGCTTTCAGTGCGATTAGGGCTGCTGGTGGGTTCTGTAGTTGATTCCTGGATGCTGTCAACTGAGTGGGACTCTTCAGTGACACACACACAAGGCATGATCACTGACTGTAATGGGCCCTAAAGCCCTCATTGTAGAGTAAGCAGCAACAGCTGAACTACACTCCGCCTCTGAGCAAAACAAAGCCTGAAAAGCTGCCAGTGTGATAAAAGCATACATGCTCATTAGTACTAGAAAATTCTCAGCAGGGAAAAATCAAACAGATGCTTTCAGCACTGGGAAACACTTTTAATCTCTTTTTAAAAGATTTATTTATTTATTATATATAAGTATACTGTTGCTGTCTTCAGGCTCACCAGAAAAGGGTTCCTCAGCATAGCAGAATGTCAGACCCAGATATCTTTCCCACTGCCATTCCCTGACCCAGCCATCAGCATTCAGGACATTTCTGGGCTCTTGCTCACTTTGCACTCTCTCAGTAAACACGCTTTGGGACTATTATGAAGTGCAGATCACCCTGCTGAAAAACAGTCCTAGACCTGTTTTGACATAGTTGATCTAAGGTGGTGGTAGGGGAGACTCAACTTTATCTCTCCACCCTCAAACAAAACTCCAACCAAATACAGACATTTGTCCACAAACAAAATAGCTCTGGTTTACAGATGGGTCCAGGTATCAATATTTTTAAAATACTGCTTACTGCTTAGAATTTAAAAAAAAACAAACAAATGAAAAAAAGACTTTTTTTTTTTTTTAATGCTGCTCAGGAACTCACAGTGCTGACCAGACTAGAAGTCACAAAGTGCCTTATCTCATACTCAGTTAAGTCTGGACAACTCTCTACAGCAGACAAGGCTCCTGACTGTCCCTGGAGTGCTCACTGACAGCAGTCCCACCAGCCTCCTTCAGGTGCCCAGTCTGTAGCAGTGGGGCAGGGCCCTTTGTTAGGAAAAAGATAAAGAGTGTGGGAGGGGGTATGGGGCAAGGGGAATGCCTCTGATGCATCCCTTCCCCCTGAGGGACCAGCCACATGGTATAGAATAGAGTTTATTCAGGGCATGGGGAGGGGAGTTAAGAGGGCAGTGGGGGCAGAGAGAGAGAAGAGGAGTAGAGGAGTGGGGGCAGGCCATGAGCACGGGGAGGAGGGGGGAGGGAATGGTGAGAGGAGGGACAAAGGGAATAAGGGCAAGAGAAGAGAGCAGGAGAGAGAGGAGGGGGCAAGCAGCTCCTTTTATAGTGCCAGGTAGCTGTGGGGGTGGAGCATACAGAATCCCAGCATTCCCCCGTTTGGGTTTAATTAAAGAGAAAAATTAAGGATGATGGGTGGAACAGGAACAGGGTCGTCATGATCTCTGACTGCTTCATGCTCGCTTTGGGGCAGTGTTTCTAGAGAGTCTAGAAAAGTGGGAGTGGGGATGTTTGCCCAGTCTTAGAGTTGGCTGTTTCCTTGTTGTCCAGGGTCTGTGGAACCGTCTGAGGATAGGTCAGAAGGAACAGGTCCAGTTGAATCGTCTGTGTCTTCCAGAGAAGGCTGAGGTATCTGCAGGTTGTTCCTCTGGAGCTGTTCTAGATGTAATGAGCGCCTGGACTTGACAAGATGCTGGAACACACACACACACACATACACACACACACACACACACACACACCCATACCCTTATACATTATAGGTAGAGATTAACTATGTTTGGAAGAAAGACAGTTTTGCAGGAGTGGTCCTAGTGCTGGCCCCTGGCATGAAGTTTAGTGCTATAATGAACTGTTTGACCCTCCTGTAGCAGTGACAATAAATGCTGTGGACTAAGTTGGTAGCCTGTGCTACTGGAGGGGCTGGGGAGACGGCTCCATGGGTAAAAATACTGTGCAGGCATGAGTTGGATCCTGGGGACACACAGAAAGGCAGATCCTTGGTTCCATAAAGTTGTCATGTGAGTCCCACACAAATGCTGTAACTAGAGTGCTCCTGTAATGATACCAGAGTGTCCGCTGTTTACACACGGGCTACCGGCTCCATACTCCCTCACCATTTTTCTTTAGGTAGTGTGTGTGTGTGTGTGTGTGTGTACATGCATACACATGTGCACCAGGCATGTGCTAGATGTCGTATGCATGCCAGATGTTGATGTCAAGTATCTTCTTCCATTACTTTTTTTTTTTGAGACAAGGATTCTGTGCTGGCTAAAGTTACATCAACTTTTAACACAAGCTAGAGTCATGGAGAGGGAAGTTCAATTGAGAAAATGACTTCATAAGATCAGGCTGCAAACAGTCCTATGGGGCATTTTCTTAGTGATTATGGGAGGGCCCAGCCCATTGTGGGTGGTGCCATCTCTGGGCTGGTGGTGAAAGACCCCCGAATTGGGGAAGCCCCCACTCTAGTACCGGGAGAACTCGAACCCAAGAACTCACAGAGACCTATCTTGCTGCAATCAGGCAAGAGGTTTATTGGGGGGTAGGGGGAGAGGCCAGAGCTCTGGGGACGACACATATCTCATGCAGGAGATAGAGGAGTCAACCCTGAACTCAATTAGGGGGACATATTTATAGGGAAAATTACATAGGCAGTTAGCAACAGGCACATAGCAATTTCATTGGTTTATTCAAATTGGCATTCTCTGCCTATGTTGGACCCTGTTTTGGGGCACACTGACCTTCATACGAGTTTTTCTCAGGACTGTGGCGATGGGCTGTAAATGTGGAAGTTTAAGTCACATAAGCCCTTTCCTCCCCAACTTGCTTTTGGTTATGGTGTTTTATCATAGCAACAGTGACCCTCACTAAGACCGTCTCTGTGGAGCCCCAGCTGTCCTAGAATGGAGCTCGCACGTAGGCTGCCTTCCCTCTGTCGTCCAGGTCCCAGGATTAAATGTGTACACAGCATTCTTCACCTGGTACTTTTCATCTTTTTCTAGACGCCTTCTCACTGAACCAGAAATTCATTGAATCCAGCAAGAGTGGCTGGCCAGGGAGCTCCAGGGATCTGTTTCTTTCCCCCACAGTCTCCACATTAGGTTTCTGCTGTGGACCTCTCCTCTTGCTCTGGGGATTAGAGGTCTAAGCTCCGGCCCTTTTCCTGTGGATGAAACACGGTAGCATGGCCCTGGGGGAGGCCTTCTATCATGCTGGGGAACAGAGTCCTCCCTGCGTTGCAAGTGGTTCTTGTTCATGCTCATCCTTGTAAGCAGGCTGCTGCTTCGTGGAAGAGAATAGGATTGGCTGGAAATCAGGCTTTAAAGAGAAACAGCAGCAAGCACTGTGGTTTATAAGCTTGCTGGCCAGTTCTGGTTTTGGGCTGCCGTGTGAGCTGTGTCTCTTTCAAACCGCATCACAATGTGCTGTGTGTGTCTGATGGGAAACAGGAAGCAAGGAAAACGGGCATCAGGGAAGGTCCTGGGCTTGAAGTTTGTTTAAGGAAAGTTGAGGATTTTGTGGTGAAGGGTTATTTTTTGTGTTTTTGTTGCCTTTGTTTTTGCTTTTAGGAGGCTGGGTTTGTTTTGACCCATTACAGGGTACAGACCATTATGGCAGAGATATGGAAACATGAAACTTCATTGCAGTTACCTGAGGAGCTTTCTGGGGAGTGTTCAGAGTCCCCACATGGAGGGCTGCAGTGTGTGCCAGGGCGATGCTGATGTTGGGTGTGGGCCTGTGCCTCAGGAGTCCTTATGAACATGGAAGCCTGTTAGCTCCTGGAAGCACTAAGAAGCCAGCAGATGGTGTATTAGACCCTTGTACTTCACTAACCCTAGTTTTACATCTTATTTGAGGTTGGTTTTCCTTTCCCTTTCTTTTCTTTTTTACTTCAAAATGTGGTTTTGTTTTGTTTTTTGTTTTGTTTTTTTTTTTTTTTTGACCACTTGTAACTTTTGTGGGTCTGGAGCAAGTCGACTGTCAAAAATCAGGGGTAGCTTCTGCTTCAGATTGTTCTCAGGCCTCTGTGCAGTACTTACTTCTGGACCACATTTCCCATGAGTCTGCCCTTTGTTAGGGCTGAAGGAGTCTCTGTCCTGCTGCTCCAGTCAGGCAGCTGCTTTTCACACCAATCAGCATTTCTTTCTGTCTGGGAGCAGGTGCTAAGGAACCACCTCCACTCCCACTTCACCTTCAGCTGTGGGCAGATTCCTAACATGCCTGCAGCTTGTGCTAAAGCGCAGGGTCTCTAGAGAGGTGGCCTTGAAGTGCTAGGCATCCAGTGACCCCAGCACAGTACTTAACCTAGGAATGGAGAAATGGCCTTTTCTTTTCCTTGTAGCGTCAGCTCTCAGTAGAAGAGGACTGCAGTTGTCACATGTGCTACCGAATTCTTCTCTTCCCTCCCTGACTGCTTCCCTCTCCCTCTGCAGTGCTCTTCCTGGGGCCCCTAACCCCCTGCTCCACAAGCAAGCTGCTCGGTTTATCTAAAGTTACTTTGGGGGCAGCTCACATCTTCTGGATGTTTGGATTCAGGGTAACTTTACATTTTACTTGGTTGTTGTTGTGTTTTGAAGACAGGGTTTCTCTGTGTACCCTGAGCAGGCTGTCTTGGAATGGAATTCTCACTGTAGACCAGGCTGTCCTCAAACTCGGAGACCTGCCTTCTTCTGCCTCCCAGGTGCTAGGATTGAAGTGTGTGTAACTGTTGAGCCATTTCTTCAGTCCCCAGAGTGACTTCATCAGTCCTTGCCCACCTTTCTTTCTCTCACTGGAAATTCGAGAGTACATTTTCTTTTTTTTTAAAGATTTATTTATTTATTTATTATTAACTACACTGTAGCTGTCTTCAGACACACCGGAAGAGGGCATCAGATCCCATAGAGATTATTGTGAGCCACCATGTGGTTGCTGAGATTTGAACTCAGGACCTCAGGAAGAGCAGTCAGTGCTCTTAGCCAGTGAGCCATCTGTCCAACCCCGAGAGTACATCTTACTTTATTTTTTCTTTTAATCTCACAGGTCTTTGAGGTTAGCTAAAATTCTGGACTTCTCCCCCCAATTCGAAACTTTTTTTTTTTTTTTTTTGAAATTCTCTGCATTTACATTTTAGATGTTATCCCTTTCGCACACTCCCATCTTCCCTCCCCCTCCCACGGCCTCCATGAAGGTGCTCCCTCTCCCAACCACCCTCTCCACCTTGGAATTCCCTACACTGGGAAAACCAGCCCTCCAGCCTTCCCTGGACCAAAGGGCTCTCCTCCCATTGATGTCAGACTATGCTCTCCTCTGCTGCATGTGCCTTGGGGCCATGAGTCTCTTCCTTTGAACTCACTGGTTGGTGTTTTATTCCCTGAGAGCTGTGGTGGGTTTGGTTAGTTAATAATTTTGTTCTTCCCATGGAGCTGCAGACCCTTTCAGCTCCTTCAGTCCTTTCTCTAGCTCCTTCATTAGGGTCCTCATGTTCAGTCTGGTTAGAGAGTACATTTTCTTAATGGGGACTTTGTCACTAGAGATTTAACGAAGTGCCTGGGCAGAGGTATGGGGAGGGAGGAGTAGTCTCTCTGAATATTGGAATCTCTGTTTCTAAAGAGAAAAGTAACAGGTGTGACCAGTTACTCTCTATAAAAAGCCCCAGCTGCAGCTGTCTACTGTAAACTAATCCAGAATTTAGTACTTCTAAAAGTTACCTTATCTGAATGTACCCAAATCATGTGTATCTGGCTCTTAAAGCTGCCAAAACATTCTAAAGATATTAATGTTCTATATATACTGGTGCCAAAATATGTTCAAAGAAAAAACTTGGGCTCTCTGATTCTTGTTCTGGTTGGGTTTTGTCAACTTGGTACAAACCTAGATGTATCTGGGAATAAGGAATCTTCATTGAGAAAATGTCTCCATCAGTTTGGCCTGTACGGTATTTCCTTGATTGATGGTTGATGTAGGAGGGCTCAACTCACTGTGGGTGGAGCCACCTATTCCTGGGCAGAGGCAAGCCATTGGGAGCAAGCCAGTAAGCAGCATTCTTCCCTGGTCTGCCTTATAGATCCTACCTCCATGTTCCTGCCCTGGCTTTCCTCAGGGGTGGAGTGTGACCTGAGAGTTGTAAGCTGAAATAAACCCTTTCCTTCCCAGTCACTGGTCATGTTTATTTTATCACAGCAGTAGAGACATTATCACCGCAATCCTCAGGATGTGTTTGGGAAGCATATTTGGGCTACAGGCTGTTCACGTTTGTTTTGGAGTTCTTTCCACAGCCCTCACCTAGAGTGTCCATTCTGTTTGATTCCCAGTCCGTGTTTTACCCTTACTACCTTAATGCATTATTTTTTATTGCTGAAGACTTTGATTTTCATTATATTGGGGGGTGTACTAGGGGACTGGTATCCACAAAAGCCAGAGGTGTTAGATTCCACTGGAGCTGGGGTTATGGGTGATGTGCAAGCAACCAGTATGGCTAACCACTGAGCTTCCTCTCCAGCTCCCACTTGCAAACGCCCTTTTATTGTATTCTGTGGGGATTCTATTGTCTGTCCCAGGCCCAGGTGGTCAGTTGGCCTTGGGTATATTTTCCTTTGCACTGGGGTTTGGGGGTAGAGAGTTTTCTGCACTGTTAGTATTTTTTGGTACCTACCACTGCAGTCTGTTTTTTTCTTAAGTGTGCAGTTTTTGTTTTCTGTATTTGATTTCTCTCCAGGTATTCTGGGCTGTTTTTAAACCTTTTTCTTATTTACTGTTTGTTGGCTATAGATGTCAAAAAAGATTGGTCCGACCATGCTCTCTGGTGGGAAAAGAAGAGGACTTGGCTGCTTAAGACACACTGGACCTTGGATAAGTATGGTATCCAGGCGGACGCCAAACTCCAGTTCACCCCGCAGCACAAACTGCTCCGCTTACAGCTTCCCAACATGAAGTACGTGAAGGTGAAAGTGAACTTCTCTGACCGAGTCTTCAAAGCTGTGTCTGACATCTGCAAGACTTTCAGTAAGTGATCAGCCCTTCAGTAAAACGTGAAGCAGATGTGGTGGGCACGTGGCATTGGGCTTATCCTAAGGGTATGTGGGTTGGGACGGACCCTATGTGCTTCTGTATTTGAAATTATTATTTATAGGGTTTTTTTTTGTTTTGTTTTGTTTTGAGATAAAGAAATATTGGCTTAAGATGGAACAGGAAGCTTTAGATTTTTTTCCCCTCTGATTAGAATTGTGTATTATATAAAAGTCTTTTCTGATGACTTGATTACTTCACAGTCATGGGACTGAGCCTGGGCTCTCGGTGTGTGCTAGGTAAGCGTCTTTCCCTAAGCCACAACTGCATTGTTTTCAGAGGGCTGGGGCTCTTCAGTGTTTCCTTCATGTAAGTCACTTTGGTTTTAGTAATTCCGAGAGATGATGTCACTCCCTTTGAAAGCCTCTCCACTCCTAAGGAAACTACTGTGAGGACCTGCTTGCCCAGTGTGAATACTCTGCTTTCTGAAACAAGCTGTGGGTTGCTTTTTACTTGGCTGACATGGTTATGATGTATAACAGGAAGACATTGAGCTACCAGAGAGATGTGAACATTCATCATTACCACAAGCACATAGTTATTAGATACATTTAATGATTTCCCAGGTCTTATTTCCAACTAGAACTATAAGTCTTTTATACATAGGTTACATTTCAGATGATACTAGTAACTCATGAATATATTGGCCCCCAAAGTAACTTTGGTCTACAGTTTGATTTGCTACATATTCAGGCTATGTTATATATTGAGTGTTCGCATGTGGGTTTGCACATGTGTTGCAGGTGTAGGAGACTCCACTGGTGTAAGGATGCTAGAAGGATGTTGGCTCTCTGTCCTCCTCTCCTCTCTGCACTAATTCCTTCAAGCAGGTGTCTTTGAACTTGGAGCTGGGCTGGCAGCCAGCAGGTCTTAGCACTCCTCTGTCTGCCCCACAGCACTGGGGTGCCGTCACGTGCTGGCTATGTAGGTGGAAGCTGGGACTTTAGCTCACATCTTCATGCTTGCAATGCAAGTGCTCATACCCACAGTGCAGGCTCTCTGGCCCCAAGTATATGCATTTTTAATACAGTTTGCTGTTTTATAATAAACGTGTGTAGTTGCACTGGTCTAGAGTTCTGTTAGTGGACATTTCAGTTGTTTTACTCTTAGGGCAAATACCTCAGTGGGATTTTGTTTTGTTTAGCATATTGTTGACAATAGAGATAGCTTTGGGGACACCCCCACCTTAGTTCCTCAGCTACACTCAACTGCTAAAGCCACAGGCATGTACTCCTGCTGCACATGTGCTCCTCCTGTGCAGGTGCTTCTCCTGTGCAGGTGCTCCTCCTGTGCAGGTGCTCCTCCTGTGCAGGTGCTCTTCCTGAGCAGGTGCTCCTCCTGAGCAGGTGTTCCTCCTGTGCAGGTGCTCCTCCTGTGCAGGTGCTCTTCCTGAGCAGGTGTTCCTCCTGAGCAGGTGCTCCTCCTGTGCAGGTGCTCTTCCTGTGCAGGTGCTCCTCCTGTGCAGGTGCTCCTGGAAGGAAAGCTGGGCTGGGACTGTTGCTCCTTAAGATTCTGTTTCTAGATTTGTCCCATGGTTTCTCTATTTTTTTTTTTTTTTTTTTTTTTTTTTTTTTTTGTGGTTCTGATTAGGCCTCTTTGATCAAATCAGAATCTACTTTAGCCCTTTGAAGATTTTTTTTAAAAAGATTAATTTATTTATGTTTTGTATATGAGTTCTCTATCTGAGAATGTATCTGTATGTCAGAAGAGGGCATCAGATCCCAGTATAAATGGTTATGAGCCACCATATAGCAGCTGAGAATTGAACTCAACCTATAGAAGAACAACCAATGTTTTTAACCACTGAGCCATCTTTCCAGCTCTAAGAATTTCTCTTTAAAAGATTTATTTCATGCATATGAGTGCTTGTTTTCACAAACACCAGAAGAGGGCATCAGATTCCACTACAGATAGTTGAGAGCCACCATGTGGTTGCTGGGACTTGAACTCAGGACCTCTGGAAGAGCAGCTGGTGTTCTTAACCACTGAGCCATCTCTCCAGCCCCAAGAATAATTTTTTTAAAACCTCTAAAATGTGTGTTTTTCTTGTTTTAAAGTGATCTTAGAAATGCTCATTTTTCTCCCAATTGTTAGGCATCTTTTGGTGTTATTCCAAAGAACTTGGGGAAACAGATTAATATCACTGTTTTTATGTGGTGTTTCTGGGATAATTCACTATGTTTAACTAGATAATATAGATTAAAACACTGGAAAGCACAAGAACTACGTAAGTTATCTAATACATAATGTTTAGACTCAACGGCTACTGATGCTTTTATCAGGTCTAGGTCACAGTAATACAGGGAAATTTCTTGAATGTCAGTCTCATGACCTCCTTCACGAAGTACATGTGTGGCCTAGTTTGCTTTTTTGTCACCACACATGGCTCAAGATTTTTTAAATTTATTTATTGCTTGTGTACAACAGTGGAGCAAATGTCGTGATGGTCAAGGACGCCTTAGGGAGTTGGTTGTGTCACACTGAGTGGGTTCTGGGACTTGAACCCGAGTCTTACTAGACCAGCTCTTTTGTTTTTCTGCTTCGTGTTCTTTCTAGCTTATCTTGTCTGGATGATCGTCACAGAAGCTAAGCTCTGAGAAACATTTTTCTGTATTTCTTGGGAGCTTTGTAGGTGAGTGTAGGGCTGATGAGTCTGGCAGCTTCTGTGTTCTGTATGCACTGAGCCACCTCACAGCCCTCGTCCCCTCACTGGTTACTGCTGTTAGAAATGTCACTTTCTATAAAAATAGCCACACCTCTGATCGATAATGTACCCTCTTTCTCATTTGTGCACCATGTCCCCCACCTTGTCTCACTGCAATGTGTGTCCTGTGTCCTTACCCTGTCCTGTGTCCTTACCCTGTCCTGTGTGCCCTTCACATCGGAACATGACTTGCTCCCCTCTCTTATTTGTGTGCTGTCGCTGAATCTTGCAGATTTTTTTTTTAACTCGTTTTAAGATGTCTTGGACATTCATCTTTCTTTGTACATTCTCTTGTGAGTGAAGGTAAATGCTGGGATGTCTAGGTTTCTGTGCTTAACTTCTCAACCTTCCTAAGTACAGCTGTGGGAATGTTTGTTCTCACAACCTTTACTACTGCTCATACTGCGCCATTTTTAGCCACTTGCTTGCCTTCTGTTTTATAATTTCATCTCTTCTGGAATGAGACAAGGCCTGGCAGCTTGGCCCCAGACCCCAGAGGTTCTGCAGCCTGTGTTTAGCTGGAGAACAGGCTTCCAAAACCCGAGTGTGAAGGACATCTCGTATTCAGGCTATAGTGGCCTTGGGCTTTGAGGAATCCAGAAAGGGTCAAGGTGAGGAGGGAATCTGTCCTGTGCTCTCCCCGTCCTTCCTACTGTACTGCCCAGGAGAGCTGCAGGGTCGTCTCCAGTGCTGCAGCCAGTGAGAGGCAAACACGGTCCTGGGCAGCCGCTCATACCAGGGCATCACAAGACAGCGTTGAGTAGATCTGCACAAAGTGAAAGGTCTTCTGTCTGCCCTGAGTAGGTGTAGCTTGTCAATCTTGAACTAACTTACTAGAGATTCTCTGTTCATCTTTTCACCACTGAACACCAAACACTGACGTGACTTCGTAACTGCAGTCAATAATTTTCCCAAATTAAGTGAATTCACTCAAGTGCTGGTCACTGTGGTTTCATTAGTTGAACCCTTCTGGGTTTGTTGTTGTGGCTTTTGATTACTGTAAGAGACGTAGAATCCAAAGGGAAAAAAGTGCCATGCCTCTCATTACCAAAGTGTCACTGACATCAGAGCCACAGACGGTCAGCTGAATGGGAGAGTATCTGTTCTTGCTGAAGTTTTTGTTGTTCTTGTCTTTAAAATTGGTTAAAAAGAAGGAAAAGAAAAAAAAATTTTTTTGTACTTTAACTGCTACAAAAATGTCATGGGAAGATTAAATGCCTCTCACTTTCCCAGCAGACATTGCTGTCAGGGTGAGTTTTCATCTAACCTATACAAATGTGCACTCCACCCAGGACAGTGATTCCTCCCACTCCCAGAGTTTGACAGTGTTCCCTGCTTACAGCGCATTAGGTCGGTGTTAATAGATCAGGGTTCAGGTCTTCCCACTAGTGAGTTAGGCCATTCTTTTTTTTTTTTTTAAGATTTATTTATTTATTATATATAATCAGACACACCAGAAGAGGGAATCAGATTCCCATTACAGATGGTTGTGAGCCACCATGTGGGAATTGAACTCAGGACCCCTGGAAGAGCAGTCAGTGCTCTTAGCCACTGAGCCATCTCTCCAGCCCCCTAGTTAGGCCATTCCTAGTCCATTCCCACTTCCTCCTCTGCCCTGCCCCTGGGAAGGGCGCCTGTGTTTGGTACAGGCGCACACAGGGATAGCGATAGCAGGGCCTATTGAAGGACTTCCTGCAAAGATGAAAAGGAAGGAGAATCCACCAGATTATTGTTGGTACTTTGTGCTGTGTATGCCCTCAGAGTTTTTGTTGTTTAGCCTAAAAACTGTTCAGTGCTTCTTGTTACTTTATTTTCAAATTACTTTTCTCTTATATTTTGTTCTTTATAAGTTTAGTTTTGGCTGTAAGTAGTAGAAATCCAAACTCAGCTCTGTTCCAAGCAAGGGTTTACATTTTCACATCATAAGACGTTACCTGAGGAACTGAAGTGCTTAGTTACATGTCTCCAAGACAGGCCCTTCCTCAAGGCCCTGCATTAGTGAGGGCTTCTGGTGCTGTGATTAACACCATGACCAAAAGCCACTTGGGAGAGAAGGGGTATGCCAGCCCACAGCTCTCTGGTCATGCTCCACCAAGTTGCCTTAAACCAGTCAGGGTACGCCCGCTTTGGGGGGGCTGTTGAGTGAAGCAGACACTCCAGACTGTTCCACCTGCTCAGTCTGTGGGCGGCATCGGGAGTGACTGGAGAAATGGAGAGATACTAATGCCTGCAGTTTCTCTGTTAGAAACAGGCAGAGAGGAGCTTTAAAGTGTGGTCAGTGGATTTGCCCTTAAGCGGGTCTGCCACATGCTTCTTTCTGAAGCCTGTCATGGCCAAACAAAGCAAAACATAAAGATAAAGATCAAATGATGTTTTAATTAGAGTAACTAAGGGCTTACAAAAACTTTTTATTTCACTTAACTTTTAAAATTTATTTTCTCTGTGTGTTTTGTTTGCATGTATGTTTGTGTACCACGTATCTACCTGGTGCCTCCTGAAGAGTATGTCAGATCCCTAGGAACTGGAGTTATAAATGGTTGTGAGCTGGCTCCTCTGGAAAAGCAGTCCCCGCTTTTAGCAGCTGAGCCATCTCCCCAACCCCTCACTTAACTGTCTGGTCAGTTTTACTGAGGCGCATCATCTTCAGGTAATATAGAGTGCATTTTTGACAAACCCACGGCAGTGTGGTGAGTCAGGTTTCCTCATTCCTGTTGTCCTCTCACCCTGGAGTTTCCTCTGTCCCCTTTGCTGTTCTTACCTCACCAACCACTGGTCTGGCGTCTGTCACTGTGAGGGTTGCCTTTTCTCAGATGTCATTCTAGTGAAGCCATAGCATATGTGGCCTTTTCTATATGGCTTTTCCACTTAGCATATTCCTCTCAGCCCTGCATGTATAATTTACCTGTGGTGATTTGAGTGAAGTGTTCCTCAGGGGCTCAGACACTACATGGTCCCCAGTAGGTGGTGCTGTTCCGGAAGGACGGTGTGATTATGTTGGACCCATCCAGATAACCCATCTCTCTCCCTAAGATCAGTTGCTTAATAACCTTCACGCAGTGCCCTACATTGAGACCTTAAGGTTTGTCTCTAGAGTTTCTCTCCCCGAAGGCTTTCTTAACCGTCCCTCCCCAGTTCTGTGATGACACACCCTAGGTTTCTGATAGGGAGTTTTGGGCGGGACTTAGCTCACTGCCCTCCTCACACTGAGTTCATCTCATCAGCTCAAGGCTTTACCCTGTGCTGCTTTCTGTTGACAGGAGACTGTGGCAAAGTGTGTTTCCATCCACAGAGCTTTTTGGTTTTGCTGTTTCTCCGCTCCTAGCGTTTGGCCCTCACCTGAGTCCTCGATACTTCGCCACATTGGTCAGCCAGTTCCTGCTGTTCTTTCTGGCTTATCGTTTGCTTTGTATTTGTTCGTAGTTTGGTTTCTTGGAAACAAGATCTTGCTTTGTGGCCGGGGCTGGCTTTGAACTGGTGCACAGCCTGCCACCTCAGCTTCTCAATTGCCGATTATAAACTCGTTCCTGCTGCTGTGCCCTCCCTCCTTTTGAAAACTTACGGGTAGGTATTTCTTTGTCATTTTGGAAAAGAAAAACCAACAAATGCACAGACTCATGCTTAACAGAAACTCACAAGGAACTTTAAAGAAAATCTAAAATTATTTTCACACCCACAGCATACTCATTCTTAGTTCCTCTATCTTTAGACCCATAATTATATATGTGTATGCATGTATACACACACTATGTCATACATACCCGTACAGTATTTATGCAGTCCATCTAGATTATCTGTTTGATAACACTGATTCCATAAGCATTAAATGTTCTGTAGTTTCTAGAGTGTCAAGTGCACAGACGTGGCTCTGTGTGGGGCCTCGTGACCCAGCTGTGTCTGTCACTCAGTAGGACGTGTTCTGTGTGATGTTCTCATGACTCCTGGTGCTGTATTCTTCTCCAGCCCCACTCTTAGACTTAGATGTTTTAGATTTCCTAGTTCCTGAGAAAGGGCTCAAAGTAAAGTCAATAGATTATATTAAAAAAAAAAAAAAAAAAACAGATTGTGTAGGTGGGCACCTGTCAGCTTATGCATGTAAGTGCAGTAGTGCCCATGGAGGCCAGAAGACGGGTCGGATCCCCTGAACCTCGAGTCACAGGCAGTCGTGAGACAACTGGCGTGGGTCCTCTGCAAGAGCTCTTAATCCCTGGGTTCTCTCTAGCCCATAAATCGGTAAATTCTGAAGTTCACTAGTAAAACAGTCTCCTACAGAAATGATTAGGTTTACTTCTTGTCACCATTATAATTTAATGAAAATCAACTTCTCACATGTCCTGTGCAGCCAGTGGCTTATGCAGATCAGGGGTGGGAGGGACTGTCAGCAGGCAGCAGACTACTCAGGGAGGAGTAGGGATAAAACTCAGCCTATTTATCAGAAGCTCCTGGGCGTGCTGAGTGTCCAGAACCCTGTAGACGGTGGTCTCCAGGCATATTGTTTACTGTTTTGACTGGACAGGCAGTTTGCATTGGGCCAGTTGGTTAAGAAGTACTTGTCTGCTATGACAGACTGAAAAGTTAGTTAATAGTATTTACTGCTGCTGTCTCAATTACATTTATAGCTGTGAGCTGGACAGGAAATGACTTAGGAACAAAAATCTCAATGTATGAATGTGCAGTGCAGAAATTCTCGGGACCTAGGAAATATTCCAGAAACATTTGAGATGACACATACTTGATTCCCCTCCCAGCTGGACAGTGACGCAGAGCTGGTGGCAGTGTGTCTCAGCTCAGCTGTGACTCATTTTGTGCCCTCCAGTGTTTTGGATATTTTCCCATACACTACTGTAATTTATCCACGGGGGAGAGAAAGCTTCCCCCTCCTAGTACTGAAACATGAAGTGAGCTTAAATTTTCTTTTTTAAAAGACTTACTACTTTAATTGTGTACATTGTCTGTCCATTGGGGGTATATGCACATGAGCACAGGTTCCCTCAGGCCAGAGGCGTCGGGTCCCCTGTAACTGCTGTTAAAGGTGGTCGTGAGCTGCCTGATGCGGGCGCTGGGAAATGAACTCAGGAATTTCATTAGTGAAACTGTAGATATTAATCATAATTTTCTCCTTTCAAATTAGCTTTTTCTACTTAATTTAGAGTCATTCACTTTATAGTGTGTGTCAATAGGCTGTTTCTTTCTATCGATGAATGGACTTCATTGTAGGAACATTGTTTCCGATGGTATGCAAATTCCACATTTTTTTTTTATCCATTTGAGTTACTCCCAGTTTATGAATAAAGCTGTTGTAAATGTGCTGTTCACTTTCCTGGGTATTTAGAAGATTATCCAAGTAGTGTGTTAGCTACATGTTTAAACTCTTAAGAAACTGAAGAACTGTTTCCACATATTTTCATTTGCCATTCCACCCGGGTGTGAGAGCTGGAGATTGCTCTCCCTTGTGTCATGGTTCCAACCCGTGTGTCACTGAACATGCTTTTCTCTGTCCAGGGTGTGTGGGATGCAGTAATAGTGATATTTCATTCACACTTCTGGGTGGTAACCCATTATCTTTTCATGTACCTTTGGGCTATTTTTTGAAGAATTTATTCCAGTCTTTAGTCCCATGGCCTTATTCTTGAATATATTTTGAATGCAAGTCTCTAAACATTTTATACCAATATATTGCTTCTCTCCTTATTTTCTGAACAGTGCCTTCCAAAGTTCAGGTTGGTTGTTTAAATTTATTGTTTTTGTTTTATGTGTGTGTGTGTTTTGCCTGCTTGTATTCAGTGCACTCAGAGGCAAGAAGAGAGTATTGGATTCCCTGGAACTGGAATTAGAGAGGTTTGTAAGCCGCTGTGTGGTATTGGGACCCAGACCTGGGCTCTCTGGAAGAACAGCTAGTGCTTTAACCACTGAGATATATTTCCATCTCTCTTGTAGTTTGTTTGAAGGAAAAGAAATTTTTAAAGATTTGTTGTGTTTTTATTTTATGTCTGAGTACCTGCCTGCATGTACCCTGTGTGTGCCAGAGCCTCTGGTTAGTAGAGCTACGGTTGGCAGTAAGCCACCTTGTACGGGTGCTGGGAACTAAAGGCGGGTCCTCTGCAGGAGCAGTAAGAGCTCTTAACCGCTGAGCCATCTCTCCAGCCTCAAAGCTTTGTGGGGTGGAAGTGGGAGGTATGTATTTAGTTACTTTTCTGTTGTTCTTACAAAACACTGTGAGCAAAAGCAGCTCATGGTTGAAAGCATTTATTTTGGCTTACAGACCGTAAGTGCCATCATACAGAGAGGCAAGATCCCAAGCAGCAGAAATATGGTAGCAGCTGGAAGCTGACTGAATACTTCTTACACACGTGAGGCAGCCAGAGAACTGCAAGTGGGCAAAGCTATAAGCCCTTAAAGCCCCCTGTGAGGGCCACTCAGAGAGATGTCGCCCTTCATCAAGACTTCCACAAGTCCCACAACGTCCTCAGACAGCACCACTAGCTGGGGACATTCTCAAAGTGTCTAAGCAGTGTGTCTACCTGTGTCTTCTAGCTTTACTCAGATGTAGGTTCACAATCCACTAAGAATTAAATTGTAACACATTGAGTTAGGTAAATGTTAATGTTCTCTTTTAAAACTCTTGAGTCTTTTATTGTTTAATAGTATTTGTTGAAGATTTTCCTGTCCATTTGAATTGCCTTGGCACTTTTGTCGATTTTCTGGCCACCTTTTTATATTGCTGTAGTTTTAGGATGAACTGAAATCAGTTAGTCTAAGCTCACCAGTTTTATTCTTATTTTGGGATGCATCGTCTCTTCTAGGATTGTTCCATCCTCATGTAAGTTTATAAACTTAACTCATAAGCATGGAACCTGACTTTGGGTCCCTGCCGTCCATGGAGAAAACCAAACATGACGGCACTTTATTTGATTATACAACTTTATTTCAAAGAACAGAGATAAATGTACAGATTTTTAAAAGCATTTTTGCATAAAACTATATGAATATATTTTTGTCAGTACTTGATTCTTTTAGAGGTTTGATAGTATGCATTAAAATCTTACTAGTTACCATAAGCATAAAGTACATGTAGAACAGAACGGAACATGGACACAGTCAAAGTTTCATGTATAGATTAGACATAATGATTTTTAAATACCAAGAATTGCCACAAAGCTACATTCTTAGCTCTTGAGTTATCAATGATTTAAGGTCTAGGTGTACCACACTCTGAGAGGGTGCTATACACTTTTTTTCCTAAGAAGGACTGAGGACTCCACTTTCTGGCCTTTCTTCTTTTTGAGCTTCACATGGTCTGTACGTAGTTTCTTGGGTGTTCAGAGTTTTCTGGGGTTAGTATCCAATTATCAGTGACTGCATATTATGTCTGTTCTTTTGTGACTGGGTTATCTCACTCAGGATGATATTCTCTAGATGCATCCATTTTCCTAGGAATTTCATAAAGTCATTGTTTCTGATAGCTGAGTAGTATTTCATTGTGTAAATGTACCACAATTTCTGTATCCATTCATCTACTGAAGGACATCTGGGTTCTTTCCAGCTTCTGGTTATTATAAATAAGGCTGCTATGAGCATGGTAGAGCATGTGTCCTTGTTATATGTTGGAGCATCTTTGGGGTATATGTCCAGAAGTAGAATAACTGGGTCTTCAGGTAGGACTATGTCCAATGTTCTGAGGAATCGCCAGACTGATTTCCAGAGTGGTTGTACCAGTTGGCATTCACTTTTAACATCAGCATTGGGAGGTGGAACAGGAGGTCATGAGGGTTCACTGGCCAACCAGCCTAACCAGTCAGTACACTCCAAGTGGTCAGACCTCGTCTTAAACTATAACATGGGGTACAAAAGAGGAAGATGCCTGATGTTGACTGACTACTGTTCTCCACGAACGCATTCATGGCCACACACATGCACACACAATTTTTAACCTGGTTAGCAACCATGGGGGAGTTGAGTGAGGTCCCACTAATTTTGGGAAAGGGATGATGATGGTTCTTGCCATTCAGGATAATTCTATAGATAAGAAATATAGGGCTGGAGAGATGCCCAGTGGTTAGAGCACTGACTGCTCTTCCACAGATCCTGAGTTCAAATCCCAGCAACCACATAGTGGCTCACAACCATCTGTAATGAAATCTGATGCCCTCTTCTGGCATTTCTGAAGACAGCTACAGTGAACTTACATATAATCAATCAATCAATCTTAAATATATATATCTGCTTGGGTCTGGAGAAATAGCTCAGAGGTTAAGAGCACTGGCTGCTCTTTAGAGGTCTAGGGTTCAATTCCCAGCACCACATGGTGTTTCACAGACATTTATGCAGGCAAAGC
The DNA here is from genome assembly GCF_963924665.1 of Micromys minutus. Lineage (NCBI taxonomy): Eukaryota > Metazoa > Chordata > Mammalia > Rodentia > Muridae > Micromys > Micromys minutus. The sequence goes on from NC_137974.1 coordinate 1,469,456, forward strand.
ACCCATGCATATAAAGTTAAAAGAGAATGTCTGTGTATTAGTTTGATCTACCGCGTGTACTTTATGACATAGAGACTGTCTGATACCAGATAGTACAAAATCTTGGAGTTCTAGGACTTTTTTATGGTTTTGGACAGCGTTTTTTAGAGTATCTGTTATGTGGCTCTGGCTGTCCTGAAATTCATTGTGTAAACTAGGGTGGCCTTGAATTCACATAAATCTGTCTGCCTGAGATAAAGGCATGTACCACCCCTTCCACTGTATTTTCCTTCTGTGTGTGCCCTGGGATGCTCTGTTCAATTTGAAGTCATTAAACTTAGTAGCTAATGATGAATTAAGGGTACTTTGGATTTATTTTCTCTAGGACCATGTGTGAGCTAGACAGACAATCTCCTGCTGTAGTTTTGAGGATGTTGACCTCGATCTCCCATGTGGTGTGGGTGTTGGGCAGAATCCTGACATGCAGAAATGCAGAAGTGACAAATTCATACCTCAAGCCAAATTAAATGAATGTATTGTTCTAACCTCTTCATTTAATCCACTCTTTAACAGATATAAGACACCCTGAAGAACTTTCTCTCTTGAAAAAACCCAGAGATCCCACAAAGAAAAAAAAGAAAAAGCTAGATGACCAGTCCGAGGATGAAGCACTTGAGTTGGAAGGACCTCTTATAATGCCTGGATCAGGTGAGACCCAGACTCAGCAATGACAGAACGTGAGGCTCCTACACTTTGTGACTTGTCAGGAGAGTGGTCCAGTCCCCTTCAGCCTCTCTCCTCTGCCTCAGTGCTGTGCGGTCCTGCCTGTCACCTTATCCTGTGTCACTGACTGAATCCCTGCAGAAGGAGCCGGGCTCTGCTCACAGAGTATAAAAGGTCTCTACAACTGGACTCAGTTATTTAGTTTGCAGAAATTGAAAGCTTTTTTTATAGGTAGAGTGTAGAGGGAATCACGATTTTGTTGATACATTAGTGTCTAAAACCTTACTTAACACCTTTCTGTGCATTGCACATCCTGGTCTCTGTGTCCCTGCCTTTTTCTTCACAAGTTCTTCCTTTGACGTGTTCTCATATCTCCACCCGTTCCTCCCCAAGCTGAACTCAGACTTTGTGTTTATAGTGAGCTGTATGCTTTAATAATGGTGCATTCCCTGCACAAAGTGGGTTCCTCATCCTTTCTGCTTTAAACTAAAACCTACTCAGCATTTGGCATCATCGGGCAGTTGGTGATTCTCATCACCAGAACACTAAATGGGTTAATGGTTCTTTAGTCCTGGACGTGGACATATCAACATCATGTAGGTTTTAGTTTAAAGCAGAAATGGTGAGGAACCCCCTTATGAGGCACAAACCATGCATTTTGTCAAAGGCTGGGTGATGGACTTTGGGAGCTGGATTCCCGCCCCAGCCTTTGAGGTAGATGTGTAACTACCCACCTTTTATCAAAGTTAGAAAAGTACTGTCCTGTTAATACTCAAAAGACAGTGCATTTACTACTGAAGTTGCTTACGGGCTAGTTTGAAAATAGATTTTATATTTAAAGGAGTTGTTCATAAATGCTAAATGAATTAAGGAAACATGCTAGGAATTCAGAGGCCAGTATTACTCGTCTCAGTTGGGGTATATTCAGTGTTATGGGTTGAAGAATTTAGTTTGTGAATTAAGTTTGTTTGATTTTTAAGACAGGATCTCTCTCTTTCCCTCCCTCCCTCTCTCCCTCTCCTCACCCCCCCCAGAGGTAGAGGGTAACCTGATAGCAAGTCACTGAAGTTAGTAATGTGTCATAGAGAAACTGGTTTCTGAGATTTCTTACAAAAGATTGTTGAGTTCACTTCTAATCAGTAACTTTGGAGGAGGAAATGGTGGTAGAGAGCTCACACTCACACAGCAAGAAGCATTTCTGATGGAGGCCCTAAAACTGGTAATAAAATCCACGAAGGAGGTTGTTGCTTACAAGGGCCTTCTAACCACACCTGAGTCTGTGCTAATGAGGTAACTTAGAAGGCCCGAAGAATGGGGAATGGTTATCCAAGAAGCCAACTATAAGATTAGAGGTTTGGTGCCACCCAAACCTCCCAGGGAAGGGCTGGAGATTGTGTTGGTCATTGAAGTGCCTGTGGCTAGTGGCTATTAAAGGCATTTGTTTAGCTGGTAGTGTGGTAGCTGAAGGGTGTGAATCGTGGGCAAAGATCTTTGTCTGACGACGGAATCACCATTCACAAGGAAAGAGTTCAGAGTAGGACTCAGAAGTCAAACCTTTAAAACAAACCCTTCAAAAGAACTTAGTGAAAATCCTCCAAGCGTTATCTCCTTCTGACAGCAGATCCCTGATCCTGGCTCTTACCGGTCCTGCTGCTTCTTAACGCTGCCACAGTGGGAGCAGATTTCACCACTTTGTCCATGGAGAGCAGTCACAGCCAAACCATAGTGATAACAGGAACCATCGTGCCTTTGTGATTAAGCCTCCATCAAAGTCCAGATGTCTTCAAAAACTTACATACATACATACATAATACACACACATACATACACATACATAAATACATACATACATACACACATACATACATACACACACACACATACACATACATACATACATACATACACACACACATACATACACACATACATACATACATACATACATACATACACACACACATACATACATACATACACATACATAAATACATACATACATACATACATACATACACACACATACATAGCATGCATACTATTTTTTCACTTTTTTTTTACATGGCTAAAAGTGTATGTCTTTAGTGTGTGTCTGCTGGCCAGAGCTCTGAATCCTTTTTTGTAAGTGTATGTGGGGGAAGGGCACACACGTGTGCAGTGCCTGAAGATGCAAAAATACTGTGTCCGACCTGGATCTGGAGTTACTGGTTAATGGTTGTGAAACACCGGCGTGGGTGCTGGGAACAGAGCTCGGGTCCTGGAAGAAGAGCTGAGTAGTAAGAGTTCCTAAGCGCTAGGCCATCTGTCCAGTGTCCAGAGTCCAGACTCCTAGCCCTCGGCCCTTGTGGTCTTTTGCAATTAGTGCTCCTCACTTCCTGCAGCAGGTTGAATCTGTCAGTTGGATGAAGCCTTGATGTAGCCTGGCTGGGGCTGTGTACATCATTCTGACCTCACAAACTGCAGTGGTGACCCTCAGCCCTCCACTGCCTGCAGGCCTGAGCCGTATGGTTTTCTTCTTTGTGGGGGACAGGATCGCGGTCCACTGTAGTTAGAATCCATGCTCTCGTCCCTTGCCTAGTACCGGTGACTTCCTTCTCACTCCGACTATGGCTGATCTATGGCTGATCTTTATCTCTGGATCATGCGTCGACCTGTGGTTGGCTTGTCCTCTCTCGCAGCTCCAAGCGTCCTCAGGACACCACTGAACCGCTTTACAAGAGACCATTTACATTGTTTTTTCATTTTGGGATTGATTTTTCATGTGTAGGTGTTTTGCCTGCATGTATATTTGTATATGTGTGTGTAGTGCTCACAGAGGCCAGAGGAGGTTGTCAGAACCCTTAAAGTGGTGTTAGACACAGTTGTGAGCTGCCATGTGATGCTGGGAATCTCTCTGGGTCCCCTGGAAGAGCAGTCTTTCCCACCGAGCCACATCTTTTTAAGGAAGGAGAACCAGGGTCGTGTTGAAAGGCTGCAGCTGTCGAAGGCCATGTTCCTTGAGCAGCTTGTTTCCCCGAACAGTACATACGGAGCTAATGTTTAACTCACTGCTCAGCTCTGAGTGACTGGCATGAGAAACTCAGGCTGAATCAGTTGCCTGGGACCCAACACCGTAAAGGAGAGCTGAGGTCTGTCTGTCCTTCCCAAAGCTATAAGGCTTTGACCATGTGGACACGCCCGCTACGGAGGACATAGGGCCAGGGTCTAGCTTTTACTGATTTGTTTTTTAAACTTTGATTACTATAATGTAGGATGATTTCACCGGGCTGTGGGGGGAAAGTTCCTAGCTGGCAGAGAGACAGCCGGGAGAAGGCAGCTTGCGGAGCAGACATGGCAGAGAAGCAGCCGGGGCACACAGAATATCCTTGTACTGTGCCCAGTGTGTGTAGTGGTCAGAACAGTGTCCATCCACACTAGAACCTGCACACAGGAGAACTTGTCAGCCTTGAGTGCTGGACTCTGGGGAGCTGAGTGAGCTTTGTAGCCCAGAAACCAGTGGTGAGCATCAGTGTACACAGGAATTCCAAGACACAGAAACGCCTGGAAATAGCCTGAGTGTGAGAGGTGGCGAGAACGCTGTTGATGTAGACAGCAGTAAAGCTGGAGCAGTGATAGTTCTGTCATGGTTATCGTTCTAGGATCTCTCTCCTCTGCTTCTCCCAGAGCTAATGGTGACTGTCGGAAGCTGGTGGAGCCCTGGTCATTTAGATGATACCTCTCTTTTAGAACACACTCTGGTTTGTTAGATAATCGGTGACAAACAAGTCACACAAGGAAGCTGTGCAGGTCCTTCCTCTGCAGAGCTGTCTGATTTGTAGGCAAGCATGGATCTGTGTTAGCAATGCGAACAGGTCATCTCATCGCGGTTTTACATGTATGTACAAAAGCAGTGTGTGCACAAGTGTCCGAGCCCAAGCTGCCTGGCCAGCACATACACAGACCCATAAACTCTAACAGCACATCACCCGGCTTGGCATGAATTCACTCTGTTGCCAGAGTTGGCCTGGGGCTCTGGGCAGCGCTCCTGCCTTACCGTTCCCCCTGCAGGGTCAGCAGCTGTGCACCACCACGCAGACTGAAAGCAGTTTTTGAAAGAAAGAACACTTTTGCAATGTAGTCATTAATTTTCAAAGAAATTTATATCAGTTTATTATATAAGTGGAAAGATCTCATTAGAAACTTTCCTTGAAAAAAATCAGAAGGCATTAGGAGAGAAGAAAATCTAGGTTCAACATTAATACTGAATATACTGAATATAATCAATATTTTGTTTACTAGGAAAATTATGCAGGATGCAATGTCTTTTCTATCTGGATCATAACCATTTTAAGTATTGAAATACTTTTAAACCTATTCTTTAAAGAACAAAAGATATATATATATATACACACACACACACAGAGTAAATATTCAAATACTAAAGGTTGAAATTTTCTTCAATTTTTTCTCCCAACTATAGATAGAGCATTTTTCTTTCGATCAGTACTGTGTTCTAATGAGCTTCATATTTTCTATTACAGAAGCCAGATACTGAATATAATTTCATTATAACAAAGTCAAGTAATACAGAAAATAAGCTAGGCTAATAGTGAAAGTTACTTTTAAACTTACTCTTTGGCTATTCCCTCTCAAGAGCCAGCCATTTCTTCCTTGTCTTTCTTTTCAATGTTTTCTGTATAAACACAGGCAAAAGTAGGAAAACAAGACAGTTAGTGTTGGCCTTTGAGCCGAACCTGAAAGAATTTGAACTATGTGTGCCCTCTGACCCAGCAGTGCAGCCGGGGTTGGGAAATAAGTACAGAACTATTTACTGAAGCCTCTCTTTCCGTGACACCCAGATTCTAAGCAACAAGACGCACCAGGGTTGGGAATGGTTTGAGTTGCAGGACATGAAGGTCGTGTGCAGGGAACCAAGACAGGCTGGTTCCTGGTGTGGCTCTCTAGCTAGCTTGGTCATGACCCTTGGTGCTATAGTTTGTTCTTGAGGATAAAAATAGATTTGTTGGGACACTAGATGAGTTGTTCTCCTGTAGTACCCATAGGACAGATAGAAACTGTGGTATGTAAAATACAGACTGTAGGGAATTGAGAGTGAAGAGGCCTGGGCATGTTCTGTTCACATACTTTCTGTGTTGGGAACTCCACAAAGAGTGGCAGTTTTAATTATACTAGGTTCTAGATAGTTCTAGGATATTATTTTAGGAGGGGCAAGTTGATATTCTGACATTTCTAGTGAAGGGTTTATTATTCAACGGTTGTTTTAAATAAACAGGTTTTTCCCTAGCCGTTATTATTTTCCATACTGTATTTCTCTTTACTCCCTTAGCAGAATCACTCTCTGCCCAAGTGAGCTGGGCAGGCATTCCTGCCTTTGTAAGTACAGACACATAATTTTAAGTTTGAAAATGATTCCTTAGTGACCAGTGCCTCCTCAGGGCTGTATCTCAGGGTCTGCTTTAAAGGTGAACAGAACTCAGGCCTCCTCTGCCTCACAGCGTTCAGATGCACAGGTTGTTTGAGCACACACAGCACACAGGACAGCTGACGAGATCCTCGTGCCTTCAGTGAAAGTTCTTCCACTGCACTGTGACGTCTGTGCTCGGGAGGGAGGAGGTTCCCAAGCACAGAGCACGGACGGCCTCTCCTTCCCATGCCCAGTAACAGTGTAACAGCAATTGCACATCTTCTTTTTAAAACCATGACCATAGCCAGAAAATGAGTCAAGTTTGAGCCCAGCATGAATCATGCTGTTGAGACCCTGTCCCAGGAAAAAACCAAAAACCTCCAGAACAGGACCAAAAATAACAGACTTAAGGCAGATATTCTTCTTGATGTCTTTGATTGCCTTAATTCTGTTATTCAAGCCATTATCGAGTCGTTAGCTAGTGTGTTTTCTCTGTGGCGCCTCTGCTGTACCCGTCACCAGGGCTCTGAGGTCACCAGCTGTACAGAACCAAATCAGAGCATGCTTGATTGGATCATAGCTTCATTTTTCATTGGACAATGTTGTATTTATGTTGAAGCTCCTGAGGTTGTTGACTCGTTACGAGTCACAACTGGGGCAAGTCTGTTTTCCTTTTTCCTGTTTCCTTTCATTCTTTTGTCTTCTATTGTTGCCTTTCCTTTGCCTTCTGAACTCCTTTCTTTCCTCTCCTATAGGCACCGATGTTCTTTACATTGGCCCTCTGAAAGGTGAGCCTCACCACAGTTTACACACACAGTGTGTCGGTCTGCGCTTCAGCCATAGCCCTACTTCCTAGTTCCTTCCAACCGGCTTTCCTCAGAGTTTCTGCCGATGTAACCGCACCTCACGGCTTGGGCACTGTGTGTTCTCATGTACGGGCAGAGCTCTTTGTGTTGTGAGGCAGGCAGTGTCCTAAAGCTCTCCTTCCAGCCTGAAGCTTGTGCTCAGTGCTTCCCACCGTGTGTGTGTCGTTGCTGCTCTGAGCGGCTCCTCACAGCATCTCTTCTCACTTACCAGGAAGCGTATACTCAAGCCCGGGACTGTATAGTAAAACAATGACCCCTACTTACGACGCTCATGATGGAAGCCCCTTGTCACCAACTTCTGCCTGGTTTGGTGACAGTGCCCTGTCAGAAGGCAATCCCGGAATACTTGCTGTCAGTCAGCCGGTAACATCACCAGAAATACTGGCAAAAATGTTCAAGCCTCAAGTTCTTCTTGATAAAGCAAAAACCAACCAAGGGTAAGTTTGGGGTTTTCTGAGACAGGGTGTCTCTTTAGAGACCAGGCTGGTGTCAGACTGCTTCCCAAGTCCTGGGACTCATTTTTAAAAAGGCTCACAGCACGCGGCCCGGGCAAGGGTAAGTTGGAGTTTCCGTAGCGGAGGATTTGGTGGGCTGTGTCTGCAGCGTTCAGCGCTCTGCTCTGTCCAGGTGGCTCGACTCCTCGAGGTCTCTAATGGAGCAAGACGTGAAGGAGAACGAGGCCCTGCTGCTCCGGTTCAAGTACCACAGCTTCTTTGATCTGAATCCCAAGGTACCCAGGATTTAAAGGGTTCTCTACTTCTGCCTCTCTTCTCATCTGAGTGCCACCCTATAGCAAGTTTTGAATAATACTCAGAGCCAGACCTTTAGGTCTGAATAGATCTGGTTTTTTCCTAGGTTAAGACCATGTTTAAACATTTTATTTCTCTTTTGCTAAGGTAATTATATTTTCTTTGATGTGTGTTTCAAAGGTACTGATTACTTTTTTTAAAATGTATCATCTGCAAGTATATTGCAAGATAAAGAATAATTTTCTGGGGATGGAAAGATGGCTCAGCAGTTAAGAGCACTGCTTTTCTAGAGGACCCGGGTTCAGTTCCCAGCGCCCTCATGGGAGCTCACAACTGTCTGTGACTCCTGCTCCAGGGGATCCAACACATTTACATAGACATACATGTAGACAAAACACCACTGTACATTAAATAAATGTATTTTTAATTAAAAAATAATTTCTGAAAGATTACTTTTTGCACTATATTTTGGTGTTTTGTTTTTAATTGGTTAGCTTTTTTGGTTTTGGTTTTTTGTTTTTGTTTGTTTGGTTTTTCTTTTTTTGAGACAGGGTAGCCCTGGCTATTCTTGAACTCTATACATAGATAAAACTGGCCTAAACTCACAGAGATCCACCTGCTTCTGCCTCCCTAGAGCTGAGAGTGAAGGTGTCTACCAACCCCCTTCCCTCCTCTTTATTCTACGTTTGGTCTTTGAACCAGTCCAGCCATTCTGCATAGGCTGCTAGGAACTTAATGTGAAACCTAGACTGGCCTCAAACTTGTGATCCTCAGACTCTGGGTGCTGACTATAAGGCTGTAGCAATACCCAGTTTCAAGGGGTTTGTTTGGATTCTGAGACAAGATCTTGCTGTGCAGCCTGGGCTGACGTAGCAATGAAGAATCCTCTTACCTTAGCCTCCCAGGTGCCAGGGCAGCAGACATGACCACTATACCCTGCCTCAAGTCAGAGTCTTACAGTGAAACTAACACGTTTGCCTTCACTGATGGGGGTTAAATTCTCTTGTCACACTAGGTCACTCCCTCTACCCACTGAGTAATTCTCTCATGTTTTATGTCATGCCTAACACTAATGGATCTCTTCCCTTTTTTAGAATTATTTTGATCCTAGAAGGCTGACAAAAACATACATTCACTTTCTGACATGCTTTAAAAGTGGGTGTTAAGGGCGTTGTGACTTATGCCTTTAATGGCAACAATCGGGAGGCAGAGGCAGGAGGCTGAGTTCAAGACTAGTTGCAGGCCATCCAAGGCTACATAGTGAGACTCCGTCCCAGAGGTGAGTAAGGGGTGCTAGAGAGGTGGCTCACTGGGTAAGAGCCCTTGCAGAGGACCTGGGTTCACTTATCAGCACCCACGTAGCACCTCACGACCACACCTAACTCCAGTTCCAGGGGACTCAAAGGCATGCATGTAGTGTACAAACATACACAAGAGCAAAACATTCTTAAAATATTTTTAAAAGAGACTAAAGACTTATTATTTTAGAATTTAGGTCTGAGTGCCAGTGTCCACAGAGGACAAAGGTATGGGAACCCCCTGGTGCTCAGATTGCAGGCAGTGCTGAGCTGTCTCCCACAGGTGTGGGACTGAACTTGGTTCCTCACAGTAGCAGTGTGCTCTCTTAACTGTTTAGCCGTCTCTCGTTGAGAACTTTGTGGTATTGAAAACACTGCATTACAGACACTGTCTCCTTCGTTCTGCAGTATGATGCCATCAGAATCAATCAGCTGTACGAGCAAGCGAAATGGGCTCTTCTCCTGGAAGAGATTGAGTGCACAGAGGAGGAGATGATGATGTTCGCAGCCTTGCAGGTAGGCGGGTTGGCGGCTGCCTGTGGCAGGGAGAAGAGCAGCGCACTGATGGTTCGAGCATTTCTGCTGTTCCGTTTGCCGTGTAGAAAGTAGCACTTAGGGTTGGTAAGATGGTGCGGCACGTAGATGCTGCCGTGCCTGGCAACCCAGGGTTGATGTACAGGACCTGCTCCTAAACACTGCCTTCTGAGGCTGGCACGTGGCACTTGAGTCCCAGGCCCGGCGAGGCAGACAGGTGGCCTTCTCGCCCTGTAGCTCAGGCTCTCACAGAACTTTCTCTGTAGACCAAGCTGCCCTTGAATTTACAGAGATCCCCCTGCCTCAGCCTCCTGGGTGCTGAGATTGAAGGTGTGTTTTTTTCTGTTTGGTTTTAAGGTAAGTCCTCTCAACTCCATGTGCAAACACAATAAATGAATGAGGAATTTTAGGTACCGAAAGTGGACATTTAAGAAAGTAAAACAAACATGACTTTGTTTTGTTTTAAAATAAGAATCAGTGATGCTTTTGGTTACCTCCCTGTATCTTGTGGGGAAAAACTGGTCTTTTCCCTTCCAGTGTCTACTAATTTTAAGTTAACTCAGTTTTTTCTTGGAAATAGAAAACTGACAACATTAACTTGATAACGCAGCACATTTCCAACTGGCTATGGTGGGTAGAAATAATGACTTTTAAGTAATAGGAGTTCAAGAGACTAAGATACACATAAAAGCTTTTGTGGTATTAATAAGTGAAAGCTAAATGTTTCTGTAAACTAGTATTTTTTTTCAAATGTGAGCCTTGGATACCACACGCTTCTGAATTATTTAAAAATTAATTATCCACTCCCATTGCTGATCCACCAATCAGATTTCTTAGAAGCAGTGACGTCCATTGTCTCCAGGTTGATTCTCTTTCAGATTTCAGTGTGTCTGAGTGGGGCTTTGGCAAGAACGAGTTTTGCTGGGAGTCGAGTCTTCCCTAAGGTCCCAGTATAGTTGGTTTTCTTTATTAGAAGTGGGGAAAGCTGGACTGACCCTCAGTTAAGAAACATTCTACTGTAGAGATTTTACTTCTTTTCTCAGAACACAGAAGTGCTCTCAGCCTTCCAAATGTGCCAGAATCCAGAACGTTCACGGTGACAGCCAGAGTCACTGTTAGGAAGCGAAAGAGCATGAAACGGGTTCTTGCCGACTGACGAATTCATCAGTTGTTTTAAAGAGATGATTAAGCATCTAATTAAGAATCTTACACTGTTTCTGGGTGGGTTCAACTGTCTGGAGAATTTCCTGAATTAACTTCGGGCACCGATCATTGGGAGCCTCACTGAGTGACTTGAATTTCTTTTGCACTGTGCATACAGACTTGTCTTCTGGCAGACGTTTTACCAAAAGCAAGCATCAGACACGTGAAGTATATCTGTCTTAGGACCGTAGATGATGTGGTAGAGCTTTGCTCTTTGTCTCTTTGTGGTACTGATAGTGATTGAGCCCAAAGCCTTCACGTTGATAACCATGCATTCTGCCACTGACATATATTCCAGCAAGACTGAGATTTGATTCACAGTAACTGAAGGCCATCAGGGGATAGCCTTCTTGAACCATTTTGGAATATATAGATATATACAGTGAGGGACTGACAATCCAGAATAAACCGGATACAAAGTTTTAAAGCCTTTGGATTGAAGTGCATGCTGTAATGTCTGACTCATGCCACATGTGCCTTTGGAAACAAAGATAGACTCTAGAGTCTGTCCACAGCCAGGGCCTCACCGGTGGACTCTCCTGTGGTGTCAGGATCAGCCAGAGGGCTTTGTAAAAATGGAGATTTCAGGCTGAGTCAGGATCTCTAGGGTATCTACGCTTTTTAACTGACTCTCCACATGATTCTCAACTTCCTCCATGTTTGGGCGCTACATCTGGCAGTCTGAGTACTTTGCTCTTACCAGTCACTGTGGAAGCTTCTGTCACCTTACGATCTCACACTTGCCTGGCTTGAAGGTGTAACCAGAAGGGTTACTACTGAGTGTTAGAATATAGAGCACTGTATTGGCTGCAGGTCTGTGCACTGGTGTCCCTATAGATAGACTTCACTGGGTAAATGGATTCTTCAGAAGTTCAGAGCCGTGCTTACGCTTTGAGAAGCAGCTACACCAGATTCTGTTGGTTGCTGTATAAAATCTTTCAGGTTTGACATCAAAATGTATTATAGTGTTAGTATTTTGAGCCACTACATGCATTTAAAATCAGCTATTTTATATGCTAGGAAATTCTCAAAGACTGTTTCCTCGCTAGATAGAAGGGCAGTCTGACTACACCGGAACTGGGCAGAGTAGAGCTGGCTTTCTCTTTGTCCTGAGTGGTTGGGATTATAGGGCAGCGAGGGTTCATTTTCTTTAGTGATGTAAAACAAATAGCTTAGTTCATCTCTACAGAAGCCTTCATGAATGGCCTGAGCACTCATCTGTACAAGGCCCTGTTCTAGTCGGTGGACACCAACAAACCAACAACAAGATAACAAAAATGTCCGTGTAATGTAGCAACAGACCCATAAATTCCCTTCACACCAAGGGAACCAGAGCCCCAGTTCATTTGTGTGTTTATAGAGACTGCTCGTTTGACTGAGTCTGAGTAGGGCTGTCACAATGATCCCAGGTGCCGTGGCCCCTGCTTTTTACCCTTCCAGTCCCAGGATACTTTGCTTACTTTGATGTGAATAGGTGTCTGCATTTTGTCTGTGCACGTGTGCATGCAGTATCTGTGGAGATCAGAAGAGGGCGCTGGACCTTTACCTACCGTTCCAGACAGTTGTGAGCTGTGTGGGTGCTGGAAATCAAACCTACGTCCCCTGCAAGAGCAGCAAGTGTTTTTAGCACCTGAGCCTTCCTCTTCCAGCCCCCTCAGCCTGATCTTTGCAACTCAGATGACAAAAAAGTCTAATATAGAGTCAAATAATGATTTCATCTTAAAGTTTTGCAGTTAAATAAATAGTCATTTCAACAACATGTTATTGTGGTTTCAGTATCATATCAATAAGCTGTCAATCATGACATCAGAAAATCATTTAAACAACAGTGACAAAGAAGTTGATGAAGTTGATGCTGCCCTTTCTGACCTGGAGATCACTTTGGAAGGCGGGAAAACATCAACAATTCTGGTAGGGTGGATCTTCAGCTAATGGACTGATTTTAGTGGAGCTTTACTTTGATGAGGGTTTTCCTTTGCCAGATAAGGCACTGGGGGGGGGGGGGGGGGAGTGGCTTCTTTACAGAAGTCAGTCATAGAGTCTCGGGAAGTTTCAGAGACTGTGTCTGTGAGTGCGTGCGTGCGTGTGTGTGTGTGCTCGCGTGCATGCGTGTGTGTGCGCGTGCGTGCGTGGTGGGAGGATTTACCCCAGGAAACCTTTTGTGAGGAAATAGTATTACCAGGGCTCCCAACACAAACACTTGTTTTGCAAGTGGTGAGAAGGCACTTCTCCAGGGGAAGAGTGATGGGGTAATGGCAAGGCTGGGGCAGTCAGTGTCCTTTGAGGAGTCTCACAGTTGCGGTTAAACACGGCTTATTTTTAAAGCTGATGAATGAGTTATTGCTGAAGAAACATGTCTCAGTGTCATGATTTGTAACATTTCCATGTGTTGCTACAAACAGTTTCAGCCATATTTAGAAGTGACATTATATTCTTGGAGTTGTACAAATTGTCATTTTGTTCAAATTTTTAACTTTCTATAATATTCCAAAATGCCTTTGTAATAAGACCATGTTATATAGTGATATCATCTAAGTCTTTTACATATGTGTTTCACCTTTTAAATAAGCAGTTTTTTGTATCAGATACCAAACTAGACTTTTTTAATTGAGGGAAATATTGTTTGAATTCTTCCCTTAGGGTGACATAACTTCAATCCCAGAACTTGCTGACTACATTAAAGTTTTCAAGTAAGTGTAAAGTGGGAGTGATTTCAAATGTGAATCAAAACTGTCTGTGTTACAGTCGTGTTCGTAGTAGTTAGATTTCAGTAAGTTTGCCAAATTTATTTGTAAAGCAAACCTGTAAGATTTACCAATTAAAGACTTTAAATTAAGGTAATCATGTTCATTCAGTTAAAACCACAGCAATCTTTGTAGTCTTTGATCTTAAGACTGTCGAGGTGGATTGATCATATAGTTGCTGCCCTTGACTGCCAGGCTGCTCTTTGCTAAATGTACCATGGCTGCTGAACCCTGCCCTGGAGGGTCCCAGTAAATCTTTCTAGACTTGAGCAATCCACCTTAATCCTCAAGTGCTGAGGCAGAGTGTGACACAAGAGCAGGATTTCCAAATGTCTGTGTCCGCCATCTTCCTCTCCTTCACTGTGTCATCGGTGTGTGGCACCGGAGTGACCTCCCTGCAGTCGTGCTGAACACAGGATGCACGGACCTTTCCGAGCTCTCCACCCTGTCACTGTCTGGGATGTGAGGCGGAATGAGAGGGAAAAGCGCACCCGCAACCTGTACCAGAAGAAAGGTGGCCCAAGGGACATGATTTCAGCTGTAAAATTGGCCTCAAGGTTCTCAGCCCTTGAGAAATTAAAAGCATAGCCCTGCAGTTACTTCCAAGTGGTCATTTCTCAAGTCTGTGTGACTTCCAGGCCGAAGAAGCTGACTTTAAAGGGGTACAAGCAGTACTGGTGCACCTTCAAAGACACGTCCATCTCCTGCTACAAGAGCGGAGAGGAGTCCAGCGGCACGCCTGCCCACCAGATGAACCTCAGAGGTAGGGCCTCCTGCGACCTGTCGCCAGTGCCTGCCTGGCACTTTCTTTACACCTTTGGGGCTTTCTAGAGGTTTTCGGTTCTCCAGTCTGGCCTTGGGTTGCATGTGGATATTTTGTCGTGTTCTGTGGGCCGACCCGGGCTGAAGTATTCGATTATTGGGCCACTTTTCCATCTTCAGCATTAAGAACGTTAGGATTCCCTCATTTTCAGCCTTGTGGTTATCAAGGCTGCGTTTCTGGTCTCTCCCCTGGTCACTGGCAGCCTGCTTGTGAAAGCCTACACTTGCTCTGCCTCTGATCACAGGCTGGCTCTGGTCAGGGTGCTTAGCCCCTTTCCCTGGCCACAGTCTCCCGTTTCCTCACCCACCTGGGGTTTTGTTTGTTGGTTGGTTTGTTTTATTATTTCAGTTCTGTTCTGTTGGGGTTTTTTTATTTTGTTTTGTTTTTCAAGACAGGACTTTTTTGTGTGGTCCTGGCTGTCCTGGAGCTTGCTCTTTGGAGCAAGCTGGCCTCAAACTCACAGAGGTCCACCTGCCTCTGCCTCCCTAGTGCTAGGATTAAAGGTGTGCAGGACCACCACCCACCTATCCACTTTTGTTATCCTTACTTTCTGCTCGCACCTAGACAAGCACAGGATGTCCCTGTTCGGCTCCAGCTTGAGTCTCTCTTTGCCTGGTCAGAGCTGAGATGTAGGGGCTGGAGCTTAAGATGTGCTTCTCCTTACAGAGCACTGCAGGCACTTGCACCCGAAGCTGTTAGCTCTGCTTTTTTACTTATTATTTTTTAAGGCTTATCTCATTTTTTTGTGTGTGTGTGTGTCTGTCTGTCTGTCCATCTGTCTGTGTACAGATATCTGAAGAGTCTAGAAGAAGGTATCAGATCCAAATAGTTGTAACTGTGCTCCTGCCGAGCCACGCCTCCTCCAGCCCCTAGCTCAGTCTATTTATTCTGGCCTAGGGATGGAGATACAGCTTCCTTTGCCTTGTCGGTGGCCTCTGCCACTTCTTCCCTTCTTGCTCCTGATGGTTGCCCTGGCTCGGGTAGAAGGAGCCTTACCCCTCCATCTGGGAATCGGTAACATGTGTCACACTAGGTTAGTGTAAGGCCCTAAGTTCAGTACTCTGGAAATTAGCCAGTTTCTGAAGTGACGGTTTAGAAAAGTCAGGGTGGGGTGAGAGTTGCTGTTTGTTATTGTTCCATGATGGTGTGAAGGAAGGTCTTGGGGTAAATGGGGTCCAACTCAAGATGCAGAGAGGGATCCTAGTAGAGTCCACACGTAAAGTGTGTGCTGGCTGTGCCTCTAGGCCCTGGTTCCCCACTGCACACCAAAGTAAATAAAATAAGCCTGTGGGAGGCCTGTGGAGCAAAGGCAGGTGCTGGCAGAAACTCCCAGGCCAGTGCAGTTGGGCAGAACAGGGATAAGGAGATTGGAATATAACAGGGTTTAGGGAGAGAACAGTTTTAATGTGGAGAATGGGTCAGGGGAGACCTGTGTGACAGCCACATGCATGTTAGATGTACCCACTCAGTATGGTTAGCTCAATATGAGAACTTCCTGGTTCAGTTTTGGACATTTTTTTAAGGACTGATGACAGAATTATTAACTCTAAGTCACCCAGAGTAGATCTGTGTCCTCACACATTAGTTTAGGTCACCTAGAGTAGTTGTATGTCCTCACACACTTGTCTAAGTCACCCAGAGTAGATCTGTGTCCTCACACGTTTGTCTAACTTCACCACATAACTTATCCTTGTTTGAAAAGTTCTACAAAAGGCCTTATAAGGCGACTTTGTGTGTAGTAATATTCCTGGAAAGAACAGGACTCTTTACCTATGGTGCCCTTTCTTTTAATGACTTAAACATTTCCTTGGAGGTGAAGCGGAGTTGTCTCACCTCATAAGGTCAATATTTCTGAGTCCTGGCTCTGCGGCCACTTGAATGCCAAAGCTGTAGCAAGTCACATCCACCAAATAGGAGTGTTCTTAAAATGGGCACAGCTCAGCACAGTATGACCTCACAAAATGAGGCTATTGTGTTGGCTCAGAATTTCTATTATTCATTTCTGTTATTAAATTTATTTTTCCAGGATGTGAAGTTACTCCGGATGTAAACATTTCGGGCCAGAAATTTAACATAAAACTCCTAATTCCGGTTGCAGAGGGCATGAATGAGATCTGGCTTCGTTGTGATAATGTAAGTTTTCCAACTAAACATAAACCTTACCTTTCTGACTCTGAAGTGAGTCGGCCCGCTGGCCCCCATCCTGTACCTGGGTCCTGAGCACCGTGTGGCTTCCTCTCCGCTTTAACAGGAGAAGCAGTATGCACACTGGATGGCCGCTTGCAGACTAGCCTCCAAAGGCAAGACCATGGCAGACAGTTCTTACAACTTAGAAGTTCAGAACATCCTTTCCTTCCTGAAGATGCAGCATCTGAACCCGGACCCCCAGTTCATCCCTGACCAGATCACCACCGACATCAATCCCGAGTGTCTGGTGTCCCCTCGATACCTAAAAAAATACAAAAACAAACAGGTATTTCATTCTGCTTAATTGGCTGGATTTATCATTGTGTGCACATACTTTAAATGCCGTCTCTCCAATTAAATAAAAGATACCAGCTTTGCTAGAATATAAAACAGGAAATGGGGGAGGTGTAGGTCAGTTTAAACTGGTTGTTAAGATCTGTAAACTTGACAGATAGAGACAGAAATTACTCTGTCCCTTGTGGGAACGGGGTCAACAAGGTCATCCGGCTCTTCCCCAGAAGAGCTCGTTCTTGGGTTTGCTGAGGGAGGTTTTTCCAGCTTTAGAAATAAACTGTTATGTGGTAGAGATGGTTTTTCCTACATCGCTGTCCTAACAGGAGTAAAACCTAAGGAATCTGACACGAGGTTACAAAGTTTGATCACTTTTAATGTAAAACTCACTCCCTTTGTCCACTTTAGAATTCCCGTCCTGGAAATTAATACCATAAAAGGTTTGCTATTCAGGAAAGTGGCTTTTTGATGCATCACGAAAGGTCCTTTGCAGGGGAATTTGACTCAGGAGCCCCCAGGGTTCCCTTCACTGAACAGCACTCCATAAAAGGAAAGATTCAGATTAGGTGGAACAGAGAAGGCTTCTAAAATAAATCATTTTTACTGAGTTTACTCTTTATCTTTCAGAAATAATTTTAAAACATTAAGGTCCAAACAGAACATTTCCTTCTTTAATTTTAAACATAGCTTTATTAAATGAGTCTAAAACAGTTTCACTCTGTGAAGAAATGTTCAGAACCTTAATCAGGACTAGTTTGTCTGTGTGGGCCAGAGGCCGTGTCAGAGAAGGGACATTGTTTACCCCGCAGTCCTAGGCTGTGGGAGTGTTTGGAGGAATGGCGGGGTGCTGCTCTGGGAAGCTGTGGAATGCGGGTGAGTTGGGAAGGAGGCCTGTCTCCGCACTCAGAGACTAGTTCTTAGCGGGAACTGTCTGCCTTCACGTGGCCTCACACCACAGCAGTTTTCTGTCTTTGAGTTGCAGACAGAAATGTGACCTAGACTCTTCTGTTTGGTGACAAGAGCCTGTGTTAAGGACCCGCGCTCCTCCAAAGCCCTTCATTCTCTGAGGAGCCTCTGAGGCGTGTTCCCTAAAGGTCTTCACGTGTCTCCGTGGTGACACATGAGGCTCAGTGCAGGTCCCCCTTGGCCACGACACAGGACAGTCAGCATAGTCTGTGAATATCAGTTAAACCTGCCAGGAGTATTTTGAGTAAAAATTAGTTTTTAACTATAAATGAAAGAATTGCCCTGCAGCCCCAAACTGAACAGACATGATACTTGTGTGGCCACAGCTCCCAGGGCCCTGTATGGCAAACTTTCGTTTCTCCTTCCAGGAAAAAGGATGCAAAAAGCAGATGGTAATGAGGGCCTGTGTGACCACCTTCACTCTCTCCTGGGGAGAGTGCATGTGTCCCGTCATCCGACTAAATCTAGAAAGGCTGTGATGGCTTTTGATTAGTAATTGTTCTTTTGCTACTAAAATAATTAGCTTTGCCCTCACCACAAGAACTGACTGTGAGGAGAGTGAGGGATTGCCACTTTGTGCTTTCTTCTGTAAGCTTCCGTCTTGGTCTGAGTGACACTCACCGCAGTGTGGCCCCTCTGTGCACTCCGAGTGGACAGCGCTGACTGCTTGCTCATCTGTTCTCGTTCTTCCTGTGTTTCATTTCCACCTGAGTGGCTTTTTTTTTTTTTTTTTTTTTTTTGGCATGGTTTTCTGGAATTTTGGGTTGCAGGTACCACAGCCTTTTCTTTGCTTCATTGCCATTTCCTGATCACCTCTTTTTTTCCTTTCTGCTTTCTTCCTTTTTCTTCCCTCGCATTGCCATCTACAGCCAGGCTATATAAGAGATTTGGTAAGTTCTCCATATTTACAAAGAGAAAGAAATTAGACACTACAAAGCCATAACCACAGCCCTCTGTACCTCTACCATCCTAAAGCAAATACAGGTCAATTATATCGGCTGTTTGATCACCATGGAAACATGGATGACACTCTGTTCCTGAGCCCTAGCACACTGTTGCTCTGCAGAACTCCGGCCGGCGTCTTTGTGGCCGTCTGAATATGTTTTTTTGTCATTGCCCATCAGGATCTCCTCCCTTGGAACATTTCTCAGTTTTGGAAGCTATGCTCTAGAATCCCAATAACGCTTCTTGTGTGGGACATAAAAACAGAAATTAACATTTTTACTTTGTTGGAATTCCCAAATGAAGCATTAGATAATTTTTAATTCAATTCAGTATAATTTTACGGTTGCACATAATTTTTAGGTCTTTTATCAAAGATAATAATGTCTAGTTATTTAATAAAACATTTAAAATCGTGTTTAGATCACAGCGCGGATCTTGGAGGCCCATCAGAATGTAGCCCAGATGAGTCTGATTGAAGCCAAGATGCGGTTTATCCAGGCTTGGCAGTCTCTGCCTGAGTTCGGCATCACACACTTCATCGCGAGGTCAGTGCACTGCTGTGGTCTGTGTTCAGTTTTCCCACTTTACTGACTTAGGTCTTCACCACGGAAGGCAAAGCTGCTTAGACACACTAACCTCTTCTACGCCAAACGTAATGGTATCCTCTAGGCTTTCGGTTTTCTCAGAACAGCTCAAATGATTGAATTTCTGTCTTTACTTATAATAGTTCCATTGTTTTTAGGGTTAGAGAAAAGCCCTTCCCGCATCCTGAGTGGTTTTTCTTCACTATTACAGATTTCAAGGCGGCAAGAGAGAAGAACTAATTGGAATTGCGTACAACAGATTGATTCGGATGGATGCCAGCACAGGAGACGCCATCAAAACATGGCGGTTTAGCAACATGAAGCAGTGGAATGTCAACTGGGAGATCAAAATGGTGAGCACTAGTGTCCCCTTGGGTTGTCACTCAGTACCAATGCTTGAGGCTGGAGTTCAGATCTGGATTTGATCCCCAAGACTTGAGACAAAAGGGAGACCCTCATTGGATTACGGGAAGTGATTTGGTTGTGGTATTTGACACCCCCGTTAACTGCTAAGGCTGATTTGGGTTATCTGGCTGGTGGGTTTTAGTACCCCCTTCCCCTCTCATACAGGTGGGAACAGACAGCCTTCCCCAGGGGAGAAGGACCTTCCTTCTGCTAAGGCTGTCCAAGCAGCAGTGTTCCCATGCTAGAACCATCAACACGCTTTTAAAGGCCGCCAGTGGAAAGTCAAGAAGACCCCAGCCCCATCCGTGTGAGGCCCTGCATAGGGTAGTCTGCTTACAAGTAATCAGAGTGGAGATGGCTCAGAAGCTGAGAGCTGGTGTTGCTCTTCCGGAGGAGCAAGGTTCTGGTGTTAGCACCCACCTGGAGGTTCACAACCTGCAGTTCTAGTTCCTGAGAATCTGATGCCCTCATCTGGCCTCACAGACATCCGTGCAGACACAACACCTGTAAAATTAAAATAAATACATACATACATAGATAAAGGTGATCCCAAGGATGCCGTGCAAGTACTTGTAGAGAATTTTGTTTGTCTAGCGTTCCTGAAGCCCTCGTTGGTGTAGCATACCCATAACCTAACACTTGGAAGGGGCAGAAATGCGAGTTAGAGATTAGACTGTATGAACCACGTGGTTGGCTACCACTTGCAGCACACCATCGTAATTAAGGACACCTTTCCGTAACAGCAGTCAGAGGCCATGTCCTGTGCTTCTTTGGGCCAGATATGACACGTCTGCATTTATGCTCGAGAGCCTCGTCACAGCCTTCTGAGGCAGGCAGGTCACCTGCCTTCACAAATGAGGACACGCCCACTTAGAAGCAAGCCTAAGGGCTGGTTATTGTACATGCTCTCACACTTGAGGACTGGCTTGGCAGCCGTGTGTCCCACTGTATAGCTTGGTCCCCTTTTTGTCACATTGTCATCATATAAAACAGTCTCACAGGTAAGCTTTTTGGTGTGGTATTTACTGGATACACTGTATCAGCTGCTATCAGAAAAATAGAACTTTCTGAAATATTTAAGCTTGACCCCCCCCCCCAGAGGTTAAATATTGAAGCACATGTTAAATAAAACACAGGAAGTAGGTTTTCTCCCAGGACCTGAAGAGGAACATTCTCACTAATTACATCACCAGAGACCACTTGGGATCTTAATGACTTAAACCCCTTGAGAACTCCACAACCTAAAGGAATGGGGGATTGTCACACTTTTCTTACTGTTTAGACTGTGCACATAATGTCTGTCCCTGCAGTAACTGGGGTGGAGTAGCAGAGCTTAAAGCCGGGAAGCTTCCTGAGGGACTGACAGCTCTTTGTCTTTGCTCCAGGTCACTGTAGAGTTCGCAGACGAGGTCCGGTTGTCCTTCATCTGTACCGAAGTAGACTGCAAGGTTGTCCATGAGTTCATCGGTGGCTACATATTTCTCTCAACTCGTGCAAAAGACCAAAACGAGAGTTTAGATGAGGAGATGTTCTACAAACTCACCAGTGGTTGGGTGTGAATAGGAAAGCTATGTTATAAAACTCCATAGCCGTAACAATATTTAACTTTAAAGCTATTGTTTCTTATATGCTGCTTAATAAAGTAAGCTTGAAATTTATCATTTTATCATGAAACCTTTCTGCCTTACCAGAGCAGTTACATGTGCGCTAACAAGCACGGTTGTTAACCTGCTGCCTGCCTTGATGCCATATGTGGACTGTGGACACTGACAGTCCTTAGGGCCACACACTGAAAGCTGAAGGAGTGGGTGGATCAGGAACTGGCCATCACTGATTGTAGCCATCTACTACCAAGCCACCCAGGGCGTACATACAACCTACATGAAGTGTTTATCATGTGCAATGCATGTGTTTATGTTTAATTTGTTGCCCTCCTTTATCGAACTTCGGTGCCCAGTTAATCTCCCTATAAAAGTTGGGTCTGCAGTAGATGCTCCGTATTTGATGATACCATTGACCTTGAAGGAAACGCTGTTACCTGTTGTTATCGGTGGGTTTCGTCCTTGAGTAAGCATGGTGTACATTGTGCTGTGTTTATTTTTACACCAAGCTGTATTACAATACTTAGTGTTCACCAG
Source organism: Micromys minutus (assembly GCF_963924665.1). Lineage (NCBI taxonomy): Eukaryota > Metazoa > Chordata > Mammalia > Rodentia > Muridae > Micromys > Micromys minutus. The sequence goes on from NC_137974.1 coordinate 1,491,295, forward strand.
CATACTCACTGTCTGCCTAAGATATGCAACCTTGTGTTACAATATGAAGTAAAGATCTATGAAGTATGCATCTTGTGTAACTAATGTACAAACACAAATTTTATAAAATTGTACAGTTTTTTAAAACTATTCACAACTAGGAAATGGCTTAAATGTAGCATCTTTGCATTAATTAAATGCTTTTAAAGTATATAATTAATATGCAGTTTCAGTATGTACTACATTACGAATGACTTCATGATGCTCGTGACTTGCCGTGATGCCCTTAAAACTCCAGCCTGGACTGGCTGTGTTCTAGTCTGTTGCGCTGTTACAGCTGCGTTGGTGCTAGTTAGACAATTCCTAGCTCACGAGCCCAGAAGGGCACAGGGAGGGGCGGACTTAGCAGTATTGTTCAATAACCCATGAATTAAAGACTGTATAAATGCATTTTATTTTAAATAAAAGTAAAACCTTTTATTTAATTTTTTTTTTTTTTTTTGTACTTCTGATCTCTCAACACTCCCCACACCATGTGTTGTTAGAACAGCCTGCCAGTCTGGGCCATGCACCAGATAAAGAGCTCTCTCTAGGAAACATTGTTCCTCCTTCTCAGTTAGACTCCAGCCTCTGCCATTGCCTTCACCATTTCCACGTCCCCCCATCCCTGCATCTTGCCTACTCTAGAACATACGAGCTCTTTCCCATTTTAAAAGATGGGATAATCTATGTGTCATCACTTCCTGAAAGCTTTCAAATATACTTGTGTTGAGGCTGCCCAGTGTCCTGTGCTACTTCTCGGACCGCCCCCTGCCCGCCACGCCCCTGCCTGCCACGCCCCTGCCCAGAAATGGCGCCTGGAGCAGCATTGCCATCCAGCTTTCAGCTGTGGGACAGGAGCTCATGTCCCCACCGGCTCCTCCAGGTCCTCTGAGGTGGGGGTACTTCCTGCGGACCCATTCGTGTTTAAGTCTGGGCGGCCACACTCGAGACCAGTGGTTCTCAACCTTCTGAGTGCTGCGACCCCAGCCATAAAGTTATTTTCATTGCTGCTTCGGAACTGTAAGGTTGCTACTGTTGGGAATAATATTGTAAATACCTGTGGTTTGCCGTGGTCTTAGGTGACCCCTGTGAAAGGGGACCCAGAGGTTGAGAACCGTCTGTGTAGCCCTTCACCCTATTGCCATATTCCTAGCCCTGTGCCCTGTCCTCACCTGCCCGAATCTATGTCTCCCTTTGGAGATTTTAATTTATAACTGTTCTCCCATAAATACCTGTAGGTTTCCTTGGAGCCAAGCATGTAGTTTGCCTTCTCTGGCCTGACAGCTGTAGTCAATGAAGACAAGGCACAGGGAGAAGGGGACCCATCCCCCCCCTTTCTGGTCACGTGTACGGAAGCCTTTGTGAGCGCCAAGGAAGCCTGTGGGCCGCCTCAATCAAGAAAGGCATTTTGCAAGAACACTGTCTAGGACTCCCAGAAGCCTGCATTTCCGTTTCCGTTCCTTGCGATTCAAGTTCACCAGGGCACAGGAACAGGGTACTAACCAAACTCCATCCAAATCCTGTTATTCTCAATCAGACCAGTGGCCTGTTAGAAATGGCCTAGCGATGCCAACTCCACAGAAACTAGTTTTCTTTGTAACCTTGAAAGGCATTTGCAGTTCTTGTCTCTTCATGTAACCCGAATCCAGAAGGCAAAGACAGGGCAGACTTTCATCCTGTGTTGGTTATTGAAGTTTATGCCTTAGTAAAAGCTTTTGAAATTATTAGTGATGAAGCCTGGGTTCCTGACCCTCAGCTCAGTACCACAGGCTCAGTAATTTAAAGTCAACACTAGCAATAGTGAACTTATCTCTCTCTACTATGTTTCCAGTCCCTTGAAACTTGGGACCATCCCTGGCATGAGAGCCTTCTAAACCTGTGCCTATCCTCTGTGCCAGCGTGTGTCGGGACTGCCTGTCTGCACAACCACCACCTCCCAGGCTCCAGTGTTTGTCCCGTCTTGTGGCCACTGTGTCAGCTCCTCTTTCTTGCCCTATAGCTGCAACACAGAGGCAAGGAGGAGTTGACCTACTCGATGATGGGTCTAGAAGGCAAGGCGGCCATAATAGACGTGGGTCCAGTTTTTATCCTGCAGAAGAACACAGCAATTCAGGAAGCCATTTCTTCCTGAGAGCTCAGAGCTGCTCAGTAAATTAACTGAGGCTTTATCTGTTAGAACTGATTTGGTTTGGCAGCTCAAGAATGGGGGAGGTGGGAGAGAAAAGTAACAGGAAATGGGAAATCGGGCTTAAGGGCCGAGAGATTCTCAGTAGCCTGCAGAGCCACCCAGAACAGGAAACAGAAGCCAGCGGCTTATCTAGTGACCTGATTTCCCACTGTGCGATTCTCCTCCACTGCATTTAATTAAACCAAATCCGGTTTCCCAGGACAAGCATATATATGTCAAGTGTCCCTTCTGGTAGATCCACTCCCTGTCCAGGGCCCCTTTTGTTCTTTGTGCTTTGGCCTATCTATGCATTACTAAAAACTACAAGCACTTAAAAATAATTTGAGACCATTATCTCATGAGATCTAATTATAGTCTCCTGTGGCTTTGCTGCTTTGGCATTATTCATAATACTGCTCCGGGAACTGGTCCAGTTTCAATGTTGATTAAATTTATGATTACAAACAGCACAGTGGACCAAACAACTCTAAAGTCATGTCTGAATCAATGTGACTGATGCGTGATACAGAAATGTTTCCGTGAGCACAGAATTCCAACGTCCAGGTTTCTAAAACCAAGTGGACACGCGGACTCCGAGCCCCACTCACAGCTACACAGCCTCTCAGCTTTTCGCCTAGTTACAGACTCAGAACACTTGAGCCAGAATGTTCCTGAGAAATAACAGCAAAGAGGACCAGCTTTGCCAACTAGGACAGTGAGGGGTGCAGACAGGAGAAAGCGTGAGTATGGAATGCCAGAAGAACCCTTCCCGGCTTGTGTGCTAACGCTAAACATTAAAGTCTCCAACACAGTGCTGGATGGAGTGGTGTGCGCCTTACATGCCTTAGACCCTGGCACGCAGCGGCCAGTCTGATCTACAATCGTGAGTTCCAAGGCTATACGCAGGGCCTGCCTTAAAAACAACAAAAACTCCCTACAAACAAAGCATGATACTGGCAGAGATGATGGAAACTGCAGGCAAAAGACGAACCAAGTATGTAGGGACAGCTACTTGCTTTTGAGGTCATCACAAAAGAGGTCCCCAAAGAGCTTGGACCACAGCCCCATCTCGGTTATGCAGTCATTGAAGTCAGTTCCGGGTGGACCAAGGTCTGAAGTTCAGGCAGGAAAATGCTCTCGGGGTCTGAGTTCAGGAACCCTGGCCTACAGTCCGTGAGGGACACAGTGCATTGTGAGGAGCACTCTGAAGTGCTGAGTGGAAGGCACATCAAAGCTGGGAGAGCACCGGAGAGGCAGGAAGATGCTGGGTTTGAAGCCAGCGTGGGCTGCGTAACAAAACCTTAAAACAATCTACAGAACAGAGAATGTGGAGAGGGCATTTGTAACACGACTGAAGAAGAGAACCCAGACTATCAACAGATGTGTGCATGTGTCTGTGCTCACACACACCAAGCCAAAGGACAAAACCCTAAGATGCTCATTTCACCAGAGAGGAAAGGAGCCTGAAATGAAAACTGCCCAACTTCACAGCATTCTGGAAAATGGGCGCTTTGTATGTGAAGGGCAGAGGGCTGAACCAACCCAGGGCCTATGACACATGCTCTACACCCCAGACACCAATGTTACAGTAGCCTCTTGCCTATGTATTAGTGAAACGGTTACAGAATCCCAGACACCAATGTTACAGTAGCCTCTTGCCTATGTATTAGTGAAAGGGTTACAGATTGAGGAGCACTGCTGAGATAACAGGGTGTTTATTGGTGCAGTTATAAACTGTAGCATCCCCAGAAACAGTTGTTGCCATCTCGAGAATTTTGGGAACTCCCAATTCCACTGTGTATGTAGAGAAACTAAATGTGTCCTTGTGCCCACCAGGAAGCACATTCTAGTGGCACAGGTCTGTGATCCCATCTGCTTCTGAAGCTGACGCAGGACAGTCAGTACCAGCTTGAGCAAAAAACCTTACGTCAAAAAGTCAAGAGGGCGGGGAAAGGAAGAGAGCAGGTTGGAAGTTCAAGACCAACCTGGGCTCCCCAGGAGTCTCTCCCCACTTCCGGCACCACACCACACCACACCCACACAGTCCTGTGGTCAATACCCAGCACTGAACTAAAAATAATAATAATAGTAATAATAATAGTAATAACCGCTCATTGCATAAAGCAGCAATGACTTGGAAACAAATACATGAAACAGTAGAATGAAGAATGACATGCTCCACTCTGCAGAAAATATAATTAGCTTTTAAACACGGACGACTCGAAACCATGAAAAAATGGCAAATGTCTGTCACTGTAGCAGGCAGGCTGTGCTCTTAAATTTTTATTATTATCGAGGAAGGAGCAAGCACATGAAGGTCTTCCACTCCCTCCCTTACGGGGTTTCAGGGTCTAAGTCAGGTTGTTAGGCTCATGTGGCAAGTACTTCAAGTACTTCACTGTACCACAGCGTCTGGACAGCCTCCAAACTACTGAAGAACCATTCCAGGTCCCAGTGTCCCATACGTAAGGGTGGCACTAAGTCACTAAAGGCAGAGGAGGGAGTGGCTGTAGCCGAAGCCACTCTGGTCCTGGATACCTGTTGCCTAATCGGTGGCTCCCTGGCTGCTGCGGTTTAAGAGAGCTAATGAGCCCAGGGCCAGACCTAGCTCTGCTTCATACTCAGGTTATCCCCACACAAGCCGCAGACCCAACAGGACAAAGCAGTGGGGCTCAACTCCAGTGGGAAATCAAGCTCAGAGCTTGCCTCGGCATACAACTGTGATTTGTGAAAACCAGCGCAGTTCTGCCGAAGCCACCTAAGCCATCGCTGAGAAATCACAGACAAGGTCTGATCCCTCCTCCCGCAGCCCCTTACACTGGGGGACACCAGTCACACCATGAAGTGCAAATGCCTCCTGCTCAGAGCTTGAAACTGGAACTGCTCCCCGCTTGCTTGCTGGGGTGAGTGGGGCCCATGCTGGGAGACTGACCTCTTTCACACGCCCCAAATTCTCACTGTGAACATGTTTAGAAAGGAAACTGGACAGATGTCTCCTTTCATCCTCACTACTTAAGACTCAGTGGCGGGATGGAGACATTTTAAGTACTTTCTGTTTGGTTTTTGTTTAAGCAAATATATGTCCAACAGCCTTTCCTCTAACCCTAAGCACTGCTTCTGGTCAAATCATGTTGATCTCTGAACAAAAATAATTTCTAAGCCTATGAAGTGTGGTTAGAACCCCTGCTCTTTCATATTTTGAGCAACTGGGCTAAGAAGCTCAGTCTCAGCAAAGCCTGCGGCAGTAGGCAGGGCCGCCCTGATTTCCGAATGGGGAGAGACAAGCTAATTAGCTGTTTGGTACCCAGTTAATTGGGTGTCATCTCTAAGCAAGGTCATGAGGTCGATAAAGAAGCCAACAAGCTCATTTGGTTCCCAGAGAGTTCATTCTCCCAGAGGTCTCTACATTCAGACCCAGATATGTCACTGCCACCAGAGGTGGGGTAAAAAGTTTGTTGTTGTTGTTGTTGATAAATCTTGGTGCTTGGTCAGGAGAAGAAACAGTGAAGTCTGTAGGGCTCAGAAAGAGAAGGCGGCAGTTCTACCGTTAATGACTAACTGCAGCCAGGAGAGAAGTGATAAGTGCTCACGAGGCATAGCCCTGGGAAAACCATGTGACCAAGGGGACACCAAGGGCCCAAGGGAAGCCATGAAGGGAGGGCGTGGAGACCAGATGGCAGGAAATAAGAAAATCCAAAACCCATCCCCCAGGAAAGGAAGACTCAAGAAGAAGCCCTCAAAACCTCAATGAGTGGTTGAGAAAAGAAAAAGAAAAAATTATGGGGAATAATGAGGTCTGTTCGAATTATTGAAACGGGGCTAAATTTAGCTGTTTTTGAAGTACAGATGAGGAAACCAGATTTCCTGGGCGTGGAGCCATTAAAAAAAGTCATCCTGGAGAAACAGCCCAATCAGTCATGTCCATAGAAATATCATATTAAAATTCAAGTCAGCTTAAACGCCTGTGGCTTTCAGAGGCAGTGGAGGAACAGGGAAGAAAACAGCCAGAAAGATTTTATGCCTGAGTTACAGGAGCCCAGAACAAAGGATTCTAGGAGCAAGAAGCTGCAGAGGACCAGTGGGAATGCCAGCTTGCATTTTCAAAGATGCTCTCCACTGAGGATGAGGGACATCCTGCCCAGAGCACATCCGGTGGGAGGGGAAGGGATCACAGCCTGCAGGGAGACAGAGCATCGTGGGAATCTCCCAACAGAAGGAGGGTGTGGGGACCTTAGACCCAGAGCAGCTGTGCCTGTGTCCTCTTGCTTCTGAAGTGACTGAGAAAGATCACTGTCATATATGAGCCTTCAAAGTCAGCTCTTTCTAGCCCATTTGTGTAGTCTCCGGAGTGGGTTGGTCTGGGGATGTTATGCATTCAAATGCTAGATTCCATATCTCACAACCTGGTTGCTCCTTGAGCAGGTCCTTGGGCACCCAGCTTTTGTTGTATAACCCTTGCCCTCCTCCCATTTATCCCTGATTAGGCAATAAAGATGCCTACAGCCCGGGGTGGGCAGAAGAGGGGGCTGAGTGAAGGTTCCCAGGCTTGGGGTCAGAGGCAGGCAGGCTCCAGGAGGAAGAGAGAGTAGGAAAGAAAGAAGTCACCATGGGTAGGTGGATTGTGAGGATTGGCCTGTCACAGCAGGAGTGGCCCAGGCAGAACATGGCAATCTCAAGTTTACTAACAAGATAAAAATAGCAGAGGGTTGATATCTGCCCAGCTTTGATAGTATACAGCTTATTATAAATCTAGAAGGTTTTGTGCCTTTTATTTGGAAACTATATGGTCAAAGTGGGATAAAAAGAAAACAGAATAATATTTATCACAACACATCTCTAAAGAACCAAAACTAGGAAAAAGGGCTCTTGTCACCAGACAGGATCTGTTCTCATGACTTCTTAGGAGGCTGACACTGACCACAGCTATGAGGTGTCCCCACACAGCATTAGTAGCAACTCAGAGCATCTCCACCAGGAAAGCAGACCACAGGGCCACACAAGACCAGAGCCTCACAAAGCCAGGCGTGCAGAAGTGGCTTGGCACAGACTTCTCTGAAGAGAGAGCAGAATGCAGATACAAAAAAGAGGCTCGGCTTTAAGAAAGCACCACCATGGTGACTTGATTTAAGGTCGCAGAGCTGGTGTACCGAGCATGTGCAAGGCCCTGAGAGAGGGCTCAGAGGAAAAGCAACATTCTGGCTGAAGTGGGGACACAGGCTTCATACTTACTTTTGTCTTTGTTTTGTTTCTGCTAGCCAACTAGGGTTTTTTTTCCTATTATTTTTTAATTCAAATATCTTAGTCTCTCCTCCCTGCTGTCATTTTGAACCCAGGAAGTGTGCTGACTTAAATAATGACCCAACCAGAACTCACTGTACACAGATGCTTCCAACAGAAAACCTATGTTCTAATTCAAAACCCAAACAAGAAAAAGAAGAAAACAAAACAACGGCAACAGAAGGGGCCATTTGGGTTATTCAGTTATGTATTTTATGCAAAAAGGCATTCTCACTGGGGAATGGTGGGCTGTGTGTGTAGACCTTTGATCTCAGGCACAGGCGGAGGCAGGTAGACCTCTGAGGTTGAGGTCAGCCTGGTGTATACAGTGAGTTCGAGGGCAGCCAGGGCTACACAGAGAAACCCTGTCTCAGGAAAAACAAACAAACAAAAACAACAGCAAAATGCATTCCCTCCGAATGGAGGCGTTTCCTCAGTTAAAGTCCCAAATAGGCACCCACTACAAACCCTTTTCTAATTTCTTCTCTGATAAAGCGCCCAGAGAGTCCAGCGAGCTCCAGCACCGGCCGCGCCTTGGGAAAGATCCCACTTCTCAGGGGGAACCCCACCTCCCCAGCACCGTGCTGTAGCCAGACCTGAGGTTTGGGCATCTGTCCTGGCCAGAAACTCCTGCTTTCCCACTTCTGGGATCTCAGGGCGGCTTCACTGCACTGGCTTGAGGAACCTAACGTGGCCCGGGAGAATGACTGAGCCCTAAGCGGGCACTGGTGCCGGAACGTGGAGGGAAAAGGAAGATATTCTCCCCGAGAACCAGGAGACCTGGATACTTGCCCTTTTAGAATAAGGACTGACAGCAGGTGTCCTCGTGGTCCACCACCCCACCCCTGCCCGGTCCAGGCACATGTCACTGACAGGAAGCCGAGGGGACACCGTTGCTGTTAATAGCCTGCTCATAGGGCCACACTTGGAGACCTTGAGCAAATCTGTGGCTACGCACGAAGCTAGAGAGCACAGAAAGCAATTCTGCCCAGCCTGAACCCGGCTCCTACCGAACCCTAGGAAGGCTCAGTGCTAAAGAATGAGGGGAAGCCAAGCAAACACCCTGCCCGCCAGGTGAGCTCCAAAGAGCAGCTTCACCCCCCGGGCCGCTCCTAGGTGGGACTAAGGGACACCACGCTGCCTTGTGGTTCCTACTTTCCCACCCAGGGATCTGGTCTGAGCACTGCTGTCAGGAGAGGAAGCAGAAGCGACTCTGGCTCCCCCACCGGGACCCTGCCCTACCAACCCATCAGAGACCAAACACTGCTGGCTCCCCCACTGGTGCCGAGGCCCTGATTAATACCAACGCCGCAGGAACAGAACCCAAGGACATTCTCTCCACCTCTGCAGGCCACCATTCTCCTGGAGAGTATCTACCCTGCGACAACCCAACACCCAGTGCTTTCCCCACCACGCCCAGCTGGGTGCTAAGGAAGCCCCCCCCCCCCCCCCCCCCGCTAGCATAGCCCACAGGGCAACAGGTCTGCCCGGCAGCACGTCGCACCTGTGTTGGGTCCAACATCACTAACAGCCCCCAAAGCCATAAGAGACACTACAAAGCCAACTCTGCCCAATGAGATGTTCCAAGACACGCCTTCGTGGTGGCAGCTGCTGGCGGAGCACCTGATTTACAACCGCTTCCAGCCTGAGCTATTATGAGTAAGACCTCATATCCAAGCTTTTCTCGCTCTCTCGCTCTTTCTCTCTCTCCTCTCCCTCTTTTCTCCCCACCCCACTCCATGTATGTCTCCACGTTTCCCTTTCTCCTAGGGCTGGCAACTGTGAGTCTGGAAGAAAGATGTACGCCTGATTTGATGTGAAAGTCCTAAACATTCTTCCAACGTGGACATGTTACCAGTGTTCTGCATAGGTGAGCGGGCTGGATTTCTACCTACCCTAATCTTGCATGTCATCGAGGGCAGGTGACAGAGCAGCAGCTTCCTCTTCAGGTGACCTAGCCGAAACCACTTGGATGTAAGATGTGGCCAAATAGCTTCCAACGTCATTACCAAATTTCCATATTAAGCAATTACACCTACCAGCTGCCAAGGTGAGAAGCGCCAGATTGGAAAAGGAGTCCAGGCGTCCACAGCACCTGAGGACAGGCCTGCCTACCTCCTTCGGTGGCCCGCCCTCCTTCCGCAGCCCGCCCTCCTTCTGCGGCCCGCCCTCCTCACCTTCCACTTTGTGCTCATAACTTCCTTTCCTCAAAGAGCCGGAGAAGGTGTCTGTGGGCCCCACCTGCTGTTTCTCCACTCCTGGGCCTCCTGCAGAAATGTGCGCTGTTGCTGGACTTGATTTTATCTTCCTGGCTTTGTGATATCAAAGACAAAGCTCTCATCCTTGCTAGGAGGTCTGGCATTGGCAGGCACCAGAGGTGCTGTTGTAATGAGTGTAGTGTCAGGTTACTAACATCAGGCTGTCTTTTTTATTTTAGCCACCCCAATGGGTGAGAAGTGACTCTAACTTGTATCTCTCTGAAGAGAGAGGATTCTGGGCATCTTTAGGAACTTGCTGCTCACTTTAGGAAGTGTCTCACACTTTTGCGCATTCTTGAGAAATTTATTGTCTCTATTCTTGAATTTGTTCTCCAGGGGAAGAGAGGAATTTCTTCATTCAGGAAGCAAACCTAAATTGACTATGTGCCCATATCTCTTTCCAGGCTGTGGAAAGCTTGTTTTCTTAAAGGTGTTTCTGATAACTAGAAATACTTCTGGGTATCCTGAAAGTCTCTGTGTATACTAGGACGGTCTCAAACTCACAAAGATCTGACTGCTTCTGCCTTCCGAGTTCTGGGATTAACGGTATAAGTCACCGTGCCTGGCATCCATCTTATATTTTTGAGATAGTCATGTTTCCGAACCATAGGCCATACCTCCATGTCTGCTTCATGGGTTTTTGTTTTGATAACATGGCTTAAATCACAAATCCTTGTCACACACAAGTCTTCCATTGTCGCTCCATTTTGTGTATATGCAGTCATGTGTGTGCAAGACATGTGACTATGAGTACACATGTGTGCTATGTGGGAAAACCACAGAGCAGCTTCAGGTGGTGGACACCTACCTTGTCTTTCGAGACAGGACCTTTCTGTGTGGTCTGGAGCTCCGTAGGCTGGCCGGCCTGTGAGCTCCAGAAAGCAACTGCATCTGCTTCCCGGGCCCTGGGGTCACAAGTATGCCCTGCCGTTTCCACGTGGGTTCTGTGAATGGGGCTCAGGGGGGTGTGTGTGTGCACACGTGTGTTTTCATCCACTGTACATGTGGAGGCCAGAGGCTGATGTCAGGAATCTTTCCACCTTCGTCAATAAGGCAGGGTCTGTCCACACTCGGAGACCCGCCGTGGCTGACCTTGCAGGGTCTCCGTCTCCACTTCCCAGGGCCCGGATTACATTCAGGCTCCAGGACCACGCAGAACTGACACGGGCTTCTGGGAATCCCAGTCCTCACATTTGTGTGGTGAGTTCTTTCAGGCACCAGCCTATCTCCCCGGGCCAGTCAATTTTCAAAACCATTTTGGCACAGAGGAGGACCACTCGGTCTGCGGGGAGGATTGTGATTCATAAAGCACTCGACATCATGAAAAAACAAACAAACCAGATACAGAATATGATATGGAAGGGGGGCTCAGCTTCCTAGAGATCAGAGGAGAGGCCTCCCTGGCTTCTGAGTCATGTGACTTGTTAGAGACCAGGATTAGCTGCAGCGCTTTCCTGGATCAAGTTAACTTTTGTAACAGGATGGAGACCAACAAGAGAGGCGTGAGCAGCTGTGCAGTAGGAAACTCTCAGTGGGAACGTAACAGGGAGACCTTTCGGCCTCCGGGGTATGAGCCTGGCTGTATTAATAATAGCTGAGGCCCTCAGGGCCACATTAATGATTAATGAGATATTAATGACATACCAATTCTGAGTGTAACCCAAGTAAAAGGAGCTTCAGAGATAAACAAAGCGCTTTGCTTTTTGTTTGTGTGGGTTTTCCTTATTGTTGTTATTTTAAGCAGCCTCACATAGCCAGAGCTGACCTGGAACTGGCTATGCAGTTGAAGCTCTTCATCCATCTGTCTGTACTTCTCAAGGACGGGGCCTACTTGTAAGTACCACCACAATGGGCCCTTCCCGGACAAAGTGCTAGCCTGTGGCACTCTAAGAGAATCCTGTTCTTGAAAGCTATGAACAGACCATTGAAGTGTTACCCTCAATATCAGTGACGCGTCTACATTGTAAATATCTGCTATTTAGCTGGGCACGGTGGCTTTTAATTCAAGTATTTATGAGGTAAAGGCAGGTGGATCTCTGTGAGTTCTAGACTAGCCTTGTCTACACAGTGAGTTCCAGGACAGGCAGAGCTATGTAAAAAGGCCCCATCTCAAATAATAATAAATAAATAAATAAATAGGTAAATAAATAGATGGATTAATTAATACATTTAAAAATGAAATCCATACATACCGTTTACCAGACAGCTGTTTGTACAGAGCTTTGGAGGCTCACACAGGAAGTAGATTGTAAGCCAGCCTGGGCTGCAAAGTGAGTCCCAAGGGAGGCCACATAACAACTCCTGTATTAACTCTGCACCCGCCCCTTTGGCTAAGTGCAATTAATTAATTTAACTAGATTATAAAATCATGACAACTTGCCCTTCCCTAAAACAGAATCTTGTGCATTCGTGTGTTAGAGGTAGATGTTAGAGTCACAGGAAGAAAAAAGTTAGCACTTAATTTTTTTTTTTATTTTAGCACTTAAACTTTTCTTGTTCCCCTTAAAAGTCAGACGGGTCAGAGGACAGCCAGCAGCAGTACTGAAGGCTGACCTGCTCAAAATAAACACGGTAGGGTGGGTCCCGAGCACATCAGGATTATTACACCTACTCCCAGTGCCCCTCCCTGGTGCAGCTGGGTGCAGACAGTCTATCTTTAGTCTCTCCTGCTTCCCCCTTTGGGGCTTGGTCCTGTCTCCTGGCTCTTGCTGCCTCAGAGCAACCAGAGTGGCACCACACCCTGGCCTGCCCTCCATGAATATGCCTTGACCGCAAAGCAGAATGTCTTCTCTCTGCTTTCCTCTCGCCAGTACTTGATAAAGATAAAGACACACAGGCTCCTGAGTAACTGAGGCTTTTCTCCCTTTACACTGGCCTTCTAGAGGGACGCGCTCCTTAGGAGGGAGGCTTCAACCATGGAACTAGAAGGGGGTGGGGGTAGTTTTCTACCATTATAACTGAACAGCTGAGGCTGGATTGATTTATTTCAAAAAGTTCACACTTGTGGAGGTTGAGTTCACTATGGTGAGGTCTTCGCAGTGATGGGGTCACAATAGGGGAGTCCAGGTGAGAGAGGAGGTCAGGGGTGGGGTGCAGGAGATGCTAACTAGGCCTGGGAGGAGCCAGGCCAGTTCTCTGAAAGGAACTCTCTCCTCAGGCCTAAAGACTCAGTAGCCTCCCATTAGGCTCCACCTCCAAACCGTGGGACCACCTCAACACCACATGGCTCAGGACACCCTCCAGCAAGGCACATGTGGGAAACCCACCCAAACCAGGCAGACTCCTTCCTAGGGATACTGACCAACTTGGTAGGGCCTGCCCTTCTCCACAAGTCCTTCTGTAGATTGCATTCCTAAAGCTAGCCCCCAAAGTTCAGCAACCAAAAGTCCCCTCCGACTCACCTAACTAACATGGCTGGTTAAAGTTAAACAGTGCATCCTAAAGGCTCCTCTCTGACCTTTACAAACCACCATTGTCCCTTCAGCCACATCTGCCTCCTCTTTATTCAGGGGCAGCCTTTTGTCTCTCTGCTCACTCTCCTTGTCCCTTGTTCCCTTCCCCTGCTCCCTCTGTCCCTCTGGTACAAATAAATCTCCTTTGTGCTGTGAACCTGGCCTTGGGTCCTGAGCTGTCACTTTTCCTTTCGAGACCTTCGTGACAGACAAACCCACAGCTCTCCTTTTCCCCTTGAAAAGCTGTGACAGACGCATAGATTTTTAAAATCTACCAAAATTGGAATGGCAGTCCAGAAGTCAAGAGGTAACCTAACTTATGCAGTTTTCTTTCTCAAGGAAAAACAAAATAAGTGACAGTGAAGGTGACAAGACCAGTCAATGCCACCAAGTGCCGAGAAAGACAATCTTATCCATAAACGGTGCTGGAGAGCTGGTATCCTCGTGCCGTGGAAGGAAACAGGACTCTCCTGCCACATATAAAGTATGAGCTCACAGTGGGTCGAAGGCTTCTAACTCTGAAACACAGGTCAAAAGCATCGTGATGCTGGTTTGGCAATGCACTTCCGAAGAACACCACACACTCACCATTCACTCTTGTGCAACATAATTATCCTCAGTCCCCCAGCCCCTCCTCACAAGACACTTTGCTTTGGCTTTTTGTGGCCACAGAGCAGGGTGTAGTCTAGACCTGCTCTGAGAGACTGGAGGAGGCTGCTGATGCTGATGCTGATGCTGCTGATGCTGATGCTGATGCTGCTGATGATGATGCTGATGATGATGATGCTGATGATGCTGATACTGAGATGCCACTATTGTACAACCCTCTGTGCTTAGCAGAGCAGACGCCTGGGCATCTGATTCACTGCAGATGCTGCCTCTTTGGAAGGAAGTGAGGAACAATTTCCCTGAATTCCAGGTAACTTAAGGAGTAGAAAAACCACAGAAGTAGGAAGAGTAAAGCCAGAACCTCCCCCTGGGCGCCTCATCCCAAGAAAACCGTCATGGCCGCCAGTGAGACAGAAGGCTGCCCCAGGCAGAGTGTGTGTCTCCCTCACACCACCGCCAGTGTGGTGGCGAAGTGCCTGGAGACCGTGGTTCCGTCAGAGAGCCTAGCCCTTGGCCAGCAGACGTTTGGCTCAAGGCCATCTGGGTTTCCAGAGCAAGGGGCTGTTAACGGGATGGGGGCAGCTGCCATCTGTCTTCATAAACTTTATTAGCGACTTCCTGGCTTGGAGTAGGCCCGTAACTAGTTGTTTCTAAAGAATGGCTGTTACTCTTTTACGTGGTCTTTTCCTTGTTTTGTTTTGTTTTGAGACAGGATCTTATGTGGTTAAGGCTAGCCTTGAACTCCCGTCCTCCAGCCTCTTTCTTTCCCAAGTGCTGAAGTCGATTTAGGTCACCACAAGCAGCTTCTAAGAAGCAATCATTGTATTGTTTTCTGAGTACTCCCCATACACACACATAGACACACACACACACACACACACACACACACACACACACTTATATATACTCACACACTTATACACACACTTAAACATACATGTACATACACATTTACATACACATACACACTCATATACACTCACACACCGCATACCCATTCTCACACACTTTCACACACATGCACACACTCATACTGCAAAGCTTAGCTCAGATGTCCCTTGACTGTCTCTTTCTGCCGTTCTCTGAGGCAGTTTCCCTCAGTGTGGTAAACCTTCTCCATCTCCTCTGCCGGAAACCCATGTCATGTGTGCCGGCCAGAAAGACCAGGTTACACACACCAGTCACTGCTGCCTTCCGTTTTTGGATGAAAAAAAAAATCTCTGACAAGTCATTTTGTCATAAACTCATAATGAAGACAGCTTCTCCTTGTTCGTGTGTGTGACACCGTGTGAGTCTTTGGCCCCAATTAACTATTCAGTATATCCATTTTTGATTGATTTAATCAAATGTTCCTCTTTCTAAAAACCATACTCAGCATTTGATTTGGCTAAGTCTACCCTAACTGCATTTTTTTAAAGACAAAATATATTAAATAAAGCTTACAAGAGCATATGCTTGAAAAGCCTGTGCCCAGAGACTTCAGGATTTTCTCATTATTTATTTAACATGCTCTTAAATTTTGTTATGAATTAATTAGGAGAAAAATGGATCTGGTTCTAATTTGCAAGACCGTCCCTAATTCAGAATAAGCTATTTGTCACAGAATTTCAGACAGGAAGGCTGAGATATTTACTGACTGTGCCCAGAGCAAGGGGGACAGGAGCCCAGGAGAACAGGTTAGACCTAGAGATGGCCAAGAGAGGCTTCCCAAGAGCCCCCTTCATGTTCAGGGTTGTGAATGGGCCTAAAGGGGTCTAGTAAGAAAACTACAGCTTTTACTGGTCTGTCTACAAAGCTAAGTTTTATGAAAAAAAGCTTTAAGCTAGTCATCTACATTGTAACTCATAGCACATATCATAAATGACAAAGAAAGACAAAGAGAAATTTCCAGATTAGGAAAACAGGGCAAGGTACTCCTTTATTAAAGAAAAAATAAAATGCTTTTAAAGAAAATGCCACACCAAGAGACCCCACTGGACCACGGATTCTGGAATAGATGTGTTTGGTCAGTGTTAAAATCTGTGAACTACTAGGGTATCTCCATCCTTGAGAAAGACAGACAGCTACAGTATGCGTTGCTGACTTTCCAACAGTCTGGAATGTGTATGCGCATGCGCGCTCTGTTCTTATCCTTGCAGGGTTTCCACACGCTTGGGGTTACAACCAAATGCAAAGCCAAAATCTGTGACAGCTAAATTTAGTCAGGTTTGGGGAAAAAAAAATAGCTTCTGGAGTAGGCAGGGTGTACCTGTTTGCTTCTGGGGAGTCTGACTTTCTTGAGACGGGAGATCATAACGGAGCCCAGGCTGGCCCCAGGCTGGTGCTGGGATTAACGGGTGTGCACCATCACATACCTGTGATCACGTCTGGCCTACATGGTAGCTTCCTCCAAGGTCTAAATGAGGCAGCTCTGGGAGCTCTTGGCTCTTTCCTTTGTGTATGTTTTCCATACATTTTATTAGCTAGAGTTTGCCAGATAAACCAACATACACACACTCTCTCGCTCTCTCGCTCTCTCTCTCTCTCTCCCTCCCTCTCTCCCTCTCCCTCTCCCTCCCTTCCTCCCTCCCTCCCTCTCTCTCTCTGTCTCTCTCTCCCTCCCTCCCTCCCTCCCTCCCTCCCTCCCTCCCTCTCTCTCTCTGTCTCTCTCTCCCTCCCTCCCTGTCTCTGTCTCTCTGTCTCTCTCTCTCCCTCCCTGTCTCTGTCTGTCTGTCTTTCTCTCTCTGTCTCTCTCTCATGTGCGCGCGCACACGCACACCCCTCCACCCCACGTCCACCCCGACGAGATTATTTTGGGAGCTTAACTCAGGTGATAGATAGTGAGGGTGGGCTAGTCTGACCTCTGAACACGCCTGGCCCACAGGCTGGAGATTCAAGAAGAGCTGGAGCCACGGTGGCGTCCGAGTGCCACAGAGCCGAGGGTCCTAGCTGTGGGGTTGAGCAGGATTCCTCCACTTCGGAAACCCTCAGTTCATCCAGGTCCGGCTTCCTCTGGGTGAGGCCCACCTGCCATAAAAGCTTTACTCGGTTTCTACTGAATTAGAGGTTATTTATGTTTTCAAAACACCTTCAAGGCAACACCGTGTTTAAGCAAACAACTGGGCGCCTTAGCGGAATGGGCAAAGGAAACGAGCCGGAGGGTCCTGGTGAGCATTGTGAAGTGAGGTTAACCTTCGTCTGCTTTAAAGAAGAGGGAGATGAACCTGTGCGGGCACCCAGAAAATAACCACGGAAACGCGTGAAACGTCAGTGCCCCTTTTACCCCGGGGGCTGAGAGCAACAGACAGCGGTGAGAAGACACTGAAGGCAGCACCCCACAAAGGGCTGGGGCGTTTTTAAGGGTGAGGCTTCTCTAAAGAAGAGGGGCAAGGTTCTTCCAGATGAACTCAGTTAATTCTTCTGTTACTTAAAAAACAAACAAACAAACAAAAAACCCCAAAACTTCTGAGAATATTAAGACACGGCATAAAGGGGGTCCTCAGCAGGTGACGTTGTCTGGAGACTTTATGCCCTATCAGTGAGCATTCTTGGCTGATCCAGTTTACAACAGAACCTTCCTACTATAAAGGACCACAGACTCGAAGCCTGGTTTACAGTTGTCTAATTGTCTTAATCATTTAAACATGTGGGAAACCTTGAAGAGGATTACCGCATTAACTCAGTTTTGCTAATATTTCTTCCAGAGTAAAAAGTTTTCAGACCTCTGAAACTTTATCTGCGGCCTATTGTTTTACAGCTTTGCCACGGCTTTCTTCGTGGGCAACTTGAACCTGATTTAAGAAGAGGATCCAACCACCACTGCTAATCAGCAGGAGAGATGGGTGCTCACGTTGTTCCAATTTACTTGAATTCAAGACTTGGAAATAATGACCCCCAGATGGGCAGCTGGAAGAAGTATGTGCCATTAAAGGAGGCTGCTGAAACCTAAAACAACTCAGTGCACCTCCAGCTGTACTTTTAAACACAATCTTAGAATGACAGGGAATATTCTGGAATCATAGCCCCTGAATTTTATGTCGCCAAAATTAACAGCCCTTGCAGAGGAGAGGCGAAATTTTGTAGCACCGTGGGAGACATGAGAATGTTTTTAAAATCTGAGGCAATGTAGTGAGTCAAAGGGACTCACTGAGCAGTCTCGTGACTTACGTATGCAATGCACAACTTTAAAAATGCCTGCGCTACGCTGTGACTTACTTGGAAGCATTTGCTCATCCACCAGTCACTTGTGTCTGGTCGTTGCTAAGCTCCACGTCTGTTGTGTGCATGGGGTTGGGGATGCAAGAAGATCTTTTGACAACCTAGTCTTAGGAGTCACACTTGTCACTTCTGTGTAGAGGGCAGAGTGTACTTGTGCTCACAGTTAAACACCAGGGAACATACTGGTTCTTACGTGTCTTACGAGTCTGTTTTGCCTGAATGCATTTAGTGTATCACATGCACGCAGTACCTGCAGCAGCCAGAAGAGGGCATCAGATTCCCTGAAACCAGGGTTACAGGCAGTTACGCTCTACCTTGTGGGTGCTGGGAACAAGGCTCCGGTCCCAGCATACGCAGCCAGTGCCCTTAGTGGCTACCCCTTCTCTCCAGCCTCACTGGAGGTCACTTATAACCCCAGCAACGTTTTCATTTGAACTTCACTTGCTCTACAAGCATTTTTGTTCTTTTCAGGTTGGGTTTCTTTGAATGTATTAAAAATTGTCTTGGGCTGGAGAGATGGCTCAGCAGTTAGGAGCACTGACTGCTCTTCCAGAGGTCCTGAGTTCAGTTCCCAGCACCCACATGGTTGCTCACGATTGCCTTATGCGGTCTTCTGGTGTGCAGATGTACAGACAAAGGGGCCATACACACAAAATACATCATAAATAAATCTGGAAAAAGGAAGAAAACGGAAGTTAACGGTGGCCTCTACACTACACTTCTGGGAGAAGAGTTAGTGACAAGCCCAGGAAGATCTGCAGACACTGTCCCCAAGAGATCCTGAACATCGCAGCACTGAGCACAGTGTCTTTTCAACCCTGCTGCCCCATCAGACCATGGGTCACAGGCCATCTGGGCTACCAGCTTAATTTTATAGGCAAAGAAACAGGATAAATAATTTACCAAACACCACACTAGAATCATTGCCAGATGGAATGCCACGTTGTTAATTCCTAACTATCCTCGGACCACCCTTTGACCCGTCCTTGCTAGGTCAGCAAGGCCCTGCTGCCTACCGCCAGACTGATTACCCGGACACTAAACAGCACATGGATTAAGAAGGGGGCGTCCAATGAGCAAACATTTCTGCTCACAAATGCTTGCGGTGACTTCATTTAAACTGACGACATTTTCAGTAACTAATTTTATGATCAACTGAGGAGCGACTGAGTTCGTGATTTGTAGTCATTAAAAACTTGGTGTGAATTATTACAACACAGACAATTAAAATCCAAAGCTTCATGGGGCATACCCGTGTAACTCCAGCATTAAGGAGGCTGAGGCAGGAGGATCAAATCTGAGAGTCGCCTGGGTTACTCACTCTGTTCCAAAAACAATACAAAGCAAAAAATGGCGTAGGGGCGGAGCACTAAATTTAAGTTTGAGTGAACCAAAGGCATGAATAAACTGAACAGAAATGTGAAGCGACAAAGTTCCCCACCGTTTAACGCGAAGTTTGGGAGGTGGTGGCACACACTTTAGATCGCAGCACTGAAGAAGCAGAGGCGGGCGGATCTCTGAGTCGACATCTACTGAGATGATGCTGTGTTTGATGTCTGTCAGTCTGCTTGTGTGGTGGATTGCATCTATCAGTTTACGTTTGTTGCACCATCCCTGAGTATCTGAAACGAAGCTTACTTGATTGTGACAGATGATCTTTTGGATGTGTTCTTGGATTTGGCTTGAAAATATTTTTTGGAAGACTTTGCATTTATGTTCATAAAAGAAATTGACCCTAATTTTCTTTCATCATTGGGTCTTTGTGCAGATAATTAATCAGGTATTAAAGAGAATTGAGCAATGTTCCTCCTGCTTCTATTTTGCAGAATAATTTGAGGAATATTAGCATCAGTGTTTTTCTGACTATCGGGTAGAATTCTGGAATGAATTCCTGTGGAGCCTGGCTTATTTCGCTTGGGACAGTTGACTGTTTGTGTACCACTGTGGTTCTGGATCTGTTTACATTGCTCACGTGACCCCAACTTCACTTTGGTAGTTTGTATGTATCAAGAAATTTATCTTTTTTTTTTTCAGTTTGGTGGAGTATAGATTTGAAAAGAATGTGTTTATGAGTTATGAGTCTCTGAATTTACTTGATGTCTGTTGTGATATCCCCCTTTTCATCTCTAATTTTATTAATTTGCATCCTTTTTCTCTGTCTTTTAGTTTATTCGACTGAGAGTTTATCAATCATATTGATTTTCAAAAATTCAATTTTTGTTTCATTCTTTTGTTTGTTTCTATTTTATTGATTTCAACCGTGAGTTTGACTATTTCTTGCAGTTCACTTCTTGTTTTTTTTTTTTCTTTGCTTTTTTAAAAGATTTATTTATCTATTTTATGTATAAGTACACTGTTGCTGTCTTCAGACACACCAGAAGAGGGCATCAGATCCTATTACAGATGGTTGTGAGCCTCCATGTGGTTTCTGGGATTCGAACTCAGGACCTCTGGAAGAACAGTCAGTGCTCTAACCACTGAGCCATCTCTCCAGCCCCACTCCTTGGCTTTTTACGACAGGGTTTCTCTGTGTATCCCTGGCTGTCCTGGAACTCTGTAGACCAAAGCTGGCCTTGAACTCGAGTCTGCCCGCCGCTGGGATTGAAGATGCGCCCCACCAGTGTCTGGGCTGTTCTAGGTTTTGTACATGTGTTGTTAGGCTCCTAATACAGTTCTCTCCAATTTTTTGGTGTAAGCAGTTAGTACCTCTTAGAACCGTATTCGTTGGGTCCTATACATTTGGGTATGTTTATTGTGTTTTCATTTTCATTCAGTTCTAAAAAGTTTTCAACTTCCTTCTTTATTCCTGTCTTGACCCATTTTTCTTTCAGTTGTGAGTTGCTCAGTTTCTATGTATTTGTGAAGTTCCTCTCGTTTTTTGTTTGTTTGTTTGTTTGTTTTGTTTTGTTTAGTTTAGTTTTCTTGTTGATATCCGGCTTCAATCCATGGAAGTCAGATAAAATGCAGGGTGTAATTTTATTTTATTTTTTATCTGCTGAGAATTATTTTGTGTTCAAGTATATGGTTGATTTTGGAGAAAGTTCCATGAGGTTCTGTGTTTGGGTGAAATGTTCTGTAAATATCTGTTAGGTCCGTTTGATTTATAATATCATCTCTGTTTAGTTTTTGTCGACTGACCCGTCTATTCATGAAAGTGGGGCACCTAAGGACCCCTCTATCACTGTGCGAGAGTAAATATATTATTTTAGTGTAGTAGTGTTTTTCCTTTGATGAGCATCTTAGTTAGGATTTCTATTGCTGCAAAGAGACACTATGACCAATGACAAGTGCTAAAGGAAAACATTGAACTGGGGCTGGGTCACAGTTTCAGAGGTTTTGTCCATAATTGTCATTGTGGAAGCATGACAGCATGCAGGCAGACATGGTGCTGGACTTCTCCATCTTGATCCACAGGCCCCAGAAGGAGACCTTGAGCTACATTGGGCATAGCTTGAGCATAGGAGACTTCAAGGCCCGCCTCCATGGTGACACACTTCCTCCAAGGCCACACTCACTCCAACAAGGCCACACCTTCTCGTAGTGCCAAACATTCAAACACATGAGTTTGTAGAGGTCATACCTATCCCAACTACCACATGAGTGTGAAGTGTCTCTATCTCTTCAGGTCAGTTTAGATCTGAAGACCATTTTGTCAGATATTAAAATGGCCACACCTGCTTGCTCTTTGGGTCCATTTGCTTAGAATATCTTTTTCCATCCTTTTACACTGAGATGATGTCTAGCCTTGATGTTAAGGTGTGGATGCAGCTGAAATCAAAATCTTGTTTTCAAATACATTGTTATTCTGTGTCTTCTTATTGGGGAATTGAGACCATTAATGCTGGGAATTACCAATGAGCAGTGATTGTGGATTCCTGCTATTTTATTAATGTGAAGTTTTCCCTCCTCTCTTGATTTGCTGGCCTAGGACTATTTATTTCTTGTGTCTTTTTGGGTGTGGTTAACCTCTTTATGTAGGCTTTGATTTTGAAACACCTACTTTAAACAGGGTTCTTACACTCTAGCACACCATCCACTTTAGTTGGTGGAAAGGAAGGGTTAATAGGGCAAAGGGGGATGTGTAAATGTTTAGAAATAGCTCTTTGGGGGTGATTCCAATCTTCAATGTTGGGATATTAGCAATTCAGTTCACAAGAATCATCAGTGGTAGCTCGATCCACTTGCAAGCACGATTCATGAATCAGCAATGGGAGTTCAATCCAGAAGAAATGGAGAGTCACCCCAAATCTTTGGAAGTAGCAATAAGCCACCAGAATATCATAAGAAGTTCTTTGGTGCATTTCTATGAAGTCATGACAAATGATGGTCAGCAAAGAAGGCAAGGTGAACCAATGCTACAGCATTGTCAGAGAAGACCAGCGAAGAGTGGCAAGGAAACCCAATGTGACAGCGTCACTCACTGTCTTTTGGGTTATTTTTATATGCTTTGCAAACATCACATGTTCTATTAAGCATCCACTCTAGCAAAATATCACATGCCCCCTTTCCAGGAAGCTTCTCAGCAAAACATCCTCTAACAAGACAGTTTCCAGAAAAACATCATGTAACACAACCGAGTCTCCAAAGAAACCAGAAATTTCTACTTCATTTTTAGGTTACTATTTTCTGTCTAGAACCTTCTGTAGAACTGGATTTTTAAATAGATACTGCTTAAACCATATCATGCAATGATTTTTCTTTCTCTGTCTATTTTGACTGATAGTTTTGCTGGGTATAGTAGTGTGGGTGGAATCTGTTGTTGCTTTGAGTTTGTAGAACATCTGTTCAGGCCCTTCTGGCTTTTAGAGGTTCATTGAGAAGGCAGATATTATTCTAATAGGTCTATCTTTACATGTTACTTGATCTTTTTTTCTTGTAGCTTTTGATATTTTTTCTTTGTTCTATACGTTTAATGTTTTCATTATGTGTCATGGGGAGCGTCTTTTCTGGTTCTGACTATTTGGTATTCCATATTGTTTTTGTATCTTGATAAAGACCTCCTTTAGGTTAAAGAAATTTTCTTCTATGATTTTGTTGAAAATATTTCCTGCACCTTTAACTTTTGTTTTTTTCCTTTCTCTATTCCTATTACTCATAAATTTTGGGTTTTTTTTTCATAGTATCCTAAATTTTCTGGATATTTTGTGCCTGGAATTTTTTTAATGTTTTCTTTTTTTAAGATTTATTTATTATAAATGAGTACACTGTAGCTATCTTCAGACACACCAAAAGAGGGCATCAGATCTTATTGCAGATGGTTGCAAACCACCATGTGGTTGCTAGGATTTGAACTCAGGACCTATGGAAGAGCAGTCACTGCTCTAACCACTGAACCATCTCTCCAGCTCAATATTTTCTTTGACTGAGGCATCCATATCTTCTACTTTGTCTTCAAAGTCTGAGATTCTCTGTTTCATGGGTTATATTCTGTTGGTGAGTCTTACCTAAGATTTATTGTTTGACTTCCTAAATTTTTCATTTCCAGTTTTATTTCAATTTAGGTTTTCTTAGTTTTTTTATGTCTTGGATTTTTTAAAATTATTTCATCCAACTATTTGTGTTTTCACAGACTTTATTAAGGAATTTATTCATATCCCCTCTAGGTAATTATGAACATACTCATAATTACTGTTTTGAAGTTCTTATCTTGTGCTTCAGCTATATTACATTTCTCTGAGCCTAGTATAGTATTATTACTGGATTCTGGTGAAGGGATATTGTCTTGGCTGTTATCAACTGTGATTTATTCTTGGGTCTAGGCATCTGGGCTTGGGATTCTAGGTGTTGATTCTAGGTCTGGTTTTTGTCAGGCAGGTCTTCCATTCCATAGTTATTACTGGCCTCTCAGGATCTTAGGGAGGCTGGTTGTCTGGTAGGAGGTGCGCAGGTCAGTGGGTGGGTAGAAGAGAAGAGAGGTGGCCTAGAAGAAAAGGCTGAGGGGTGCTAAGGGGATCCTGTTCATATCTAGAAGTGGGGTCCTCAGGGATTTGAACGTGTGATGAGAAGAGGTTATCTTGCAAGAATGTTACAGTAAGGCAAAGAAGTTTCTAGAGAGATAGGGGTGAAAGGAATAGGGGAACCCTGGATCCTAGTCAAGATTTGGAGTCTCCTGTGACTTGAATGAGGTCTGAGGTAGGAGGAAGGGTATCTTAGGCATGTTGTCGCCGCAGTGAGAGTGGGAATAGAGAGATTGTAATGGGGGACAGAAAGGATAGTGTGAGTCACCTACCTGAGTCCCTGCTAGGTGTGGATACTGAGAGTACAACATATAAACTATGTCTAGGTATGGGGGACAGCTGACATGAGGAAGGGATGGAAAATTCTAGAATAGGGTAGCTGAGGGGCTCCACAGGAAGGAAACATGATTTGTTTACTTCAAGGTTAGTGGAATCCCCCAGGAGTGCAGGTAGACGGTGTGGGGGGGGGGCAGTGGGGAGCAAGAATGAGGGTGAAAGTCACCTACTGAGTCCCATGACCGGAAGGGAGATGGTCCACTGGGAATGGAGGGAGGAGGAGGGGACCCTGTAAGGGGTCTGACAGAGGGCTGTGAGTGAGGCTGAAACGAGAGGAATAGAGGACGGGAAGGAGAGAGGAGGATGTTCCTCTGCCTTTTAAATTTTCCTTCTGTCATTTAAAATTAGTTCCGAGTTTGTAAACGCAAGTCAAGTAGCATATGCACACACTAATTTATGCAATAATTATATATAAAACACTAAAATCCATTCCCTTATCTGTGAGTATGCCCGTGCTCTTGATTATCGACTCAGAAGCTGAAGTGCTAGGCTAAAGTTTGGACATTTTAAGATCTTTGTTTCTTTCTTCTTTCTTCTCTCTCTTTTGACAATGTATATAGTCTAAGTTCTGGAATTACAAGTTTGTACCAAGTGCCTTTCACTGCTGGCCTCTCAGGAGGGACTTTACAAGACCTGTTCCTGTTGTTTTAGTTCTGAGTTGACAGTGAGTTTTTGTTTATTTTCACATAGCTATGTGAGTTCGCATTTGTCCCTTGGAAAATCTGCCAGTTCTTTCTTAAGAGTCTGGTATAGTGTACAGAAAACAATGTCCTAAGTAGAACAAAACATTTTCTTAGGATAATTTTATGAATCAATAAAATAAATTCTTTTTTTTTTTTTTTTTAAAGGACTAAGGCTTTATTACAAAAGGAGTTAACTGCTAGAGAGGGCCTCTCCAGTCTTTGTGTCCTCTTCCTTCCCAGTGTATACCTCCAGGGGAGGTCAGGGTCCATTACAGAAGAGGTGCCTGGGAGAATGAAATGCGATAATATTTTTTCAAAGTCCTCCAAATCCTTCTGGGTGCTGTTGAGAATCTTCTGGCAGAACAGGTAGGAATTTTAGCTCTTATCTTCGAGATCCTCCACATCTACGTCCTGGGGAGCTTTTGTCTTCTTTTGTCCTTTGGGCTGTGACTAGTCCTGGTTGACTTGGAGGGGACGTCCACTTCCATGGCTTCTTTTTCTTTCTGGGCAAATCGAATCTGCTGCAAGAGTTTCCTGCGCTTCTTCCCAGACAGCGTGATGTTGGCTCGCGCACTGGACGCCCGCTTCCTGAGGTGGTGTCGAAGTCAGCCCTCCGTCTGTCACAGCCCCGACCTCCTGGCGCTTCCGTCGCCGATCCCGGCTTAGCACCCTGGCGCTTGAACACCGTCTCCTCCCGGAGGTGCCAAAGCTTCACTCCAATAAAATAAATGCTTAAACCCACCACAGGAGGGCAATACTGTTTGGGGCAGAGATGGCTCAGTGGTTAGGGACAGGCAATGCTCTCAAAGACAACCTGAGGTCATTTCCTACATCAATCAGCGCACAGCCAAGTGTGACTCCAGCTCCGGGGGCGATTTCAACTCTCTGAGGGCACCTGCATTCATAGGCACACACACACACACACACACACACACACACACACAAACACACAAACACAAGCACACACAAGTACAGTCATCTGCGTTCATGTGCTCACACATGTGTACACACGGGCACAGACACACACATGCACATTTACACATACTTGTACACTCATACACACACATAATTAAAATGCTAAAATACTGTTTTAAGTAATTATAGAATGACCAAGTTTTGACAAATAAGTCATCTATTAATATTTAAATTGTCCCACAAATTTTCCTGTTAGCTTTTGAGACAAAGACTAAATATGTGACCCGCGCTGGCCTCAAACTCTCTATCATCCTAAACATTAGTGTGACAACTATGTTTCATCAGTCGCCGCTCCAAACCCGAAGTTTTTACTTTAAAAATCGCCATAGCTAGTTTTTCAGTAGGTGGTTTGAGCTAATTAAAAAAACGCTCCCACAGTGCCCTCTAGTGGTGCTATAATTTTCACTTGTTTAAAAAACTTATTAGAACTAGTGTAGTTTGATGAAACCCTGTGTTCAGTGCCAGCACCTGAGACAAGCATTCTGACACCTATAATATCAGCATCTGGAAGGCAGAGGCAGGAGGACCAGACATTCAAAAGTATTCTCAGCCACATACATGTGTAAGGACATGTGAGACTGTCAGAAATTATTATTATTGATTAATAATACTTATTATATTTGGAGGACCCAAGTTCAGTTCTCAATTCTCACACCAGATGGCTCACAATCACTTATAACACACACTCTCTCTCTCTCTCTCTCTCTCTCTCTCTCTCTCTCTCTCTCTCTCTCTCTCACACACACTAAATATTAAAAAATAATGTTTTTAGTTTTAAAACCAAATTGTCATGTCAATATATTTTATATTCACAAATAGTCAATTTTTAAAACTTTTATTCTTTGTGAATTTCACATAATGTACCCCAATCCCACTTACCTCTCCATCCCTGTGTATTCCACCCTTGCAACCTCTCCCCCAAAGAAAATAAAAACTAAAATAGAAATAAACAAAACAAACGAACCCCACCTCACAGCGGAGGCTGCCGTGTGTCTCACAGGACACCCTTTTGTCTCCACGTCTTTGCAAATGTTCATTGCACTGAGTCGTTGGTCTGGTTTGAGGCCTCTGGCTTCTGCTCCACTATCAATACTGGATCCTCACTGGGACTCCTCTCAGACGTCCTGTTGTTGCCCTGTGTCACGGAGGCCCTGCGGCCTTGGATCTAAAGGACCTGTCCCTCACTCGCTCCAGTAGCTTATGAACAGGGTAGATGTTGGGGTGAGGCGACTCCAAGCCCTGAAGACGGGCTGGGTGGGCTGAGTTGCTCAGTCTATGACCTCTCCTGAACCCACACCACAGGGCCAACTCTCCGCCACTGTCCCGGTGAGGGGCGCGGCCCAGGCAGCAGCCCAGACCAGGGATGTCCTCATGGCCTTTGGTGGTAACATGGTCCATGTTCATTGACACAGACCCCCTGCCGCTGCAGTGCCAGGACTTCACCATGACCTTGAATGGCAGAGCAGGCTATTCACAGCCGGCTGTTCCTCACTAGTGTCCGGTCTTGAGTTCCACCTTTCCACACGTCCTGGTGCACACATCCTGATGCACACGTCCTGGTTCTCTTTCTCTCCCATTTCTCCACCACGTACTTGTTTGTCTTAGTAGCACCCAGGTCTCTGGGCAGCTTCTGCTATACGCACACTTGGTGGTAGCAGACAGGGTTGTCTCCAAATGTCAGAGTTTGAATAGCTCTGTCATGTAAAATAGATCTGTGTGTATATGGGAGGCACTGGGATTGGATTTAGGGGTTTCGGCATGCTAGGTTATCACTACCACAGGGCTGAATATAGGCTCTACCTACTGTTTTTTGAAACGTCTCACTGTGTAGCTGTGGCTAGCCTGAAATTTGCTACATAGACTAGACTAGGCTGGAATTTGTGATGTCCCCTCTCCAGTGCTGACACTACGCACAGGGAGAGCCAAGGATAAAGCTTTCTGTTGTTGCTTGAGACAGTCTCTGTGTGGCCTTAGCTGTCCTGGAATTTACTGTATGAACCAGACTGGCTTCCGCTCATCTACCTGCCTCTGCCTCCCAAGTGCTGAGATTAAACAGTTGCTCCAACCCATGGTCAAAGCTTTTACAATGTATCAGTCATAGTAGCTACAAGAACTCTTGGTTCTGGGGAAACTCTCTCTGACTTTTTTCCATATTTGACTCTGGGAGAAAGGCCATTTTTCTCAGTCCTCTTTACAAGTACCAGGGACATCACTAAGGCAATGTCACAGGTGTCATGAGGGTTGTGGGCAGGCATGGTATGTGTGTCTGTGGGCATCACACATGTACAGAGGATAGACGGACCATGGAGGACAGGAGAGGGCATCAGACCCCCTGGTGCTGGAGTTACGGGCATGTATAAGTAACCAGACTTCATGCTGGGACTCACATTCAAGTCTTCTGTAAGAGCAATTTTTAACTCGGAACGACTCTTGAGCCCCTCCAGCCACCATTTTCCCCATGCTTAGATAGTTAATGTTGTAGGCTTAGCTTCAGAGAAAGAATGCCTGAATTAGAAATATGGAGAAGAGCAACAGAAAATTGCTGATACGGTGCCCTGAATCTACTTAGACTTGACAAAAATCATAATCTATGTAGACATAAGATCTGTGGCTGCCGAGACACCGTGAACACACAGCTTATCAGAACACGGTTTACTAGCTGCTGGTAGCTTTCTCCCTATGGTCCCCTTTTGGAATCGCATTGTTTCAGTTTATATGTCTAAGGTTTTCTGGGTTTCTTAATTTCATCATGGTTTGTTTTCCAACTGAACAGGGACCTCTTCAGGGGAAAACACATCCTGGATCTGTTCTCCCGGCCCCCAAGAGCATCCTATTATGAGCATTCGTGTGAACCGTGTGATAAAGCTTGCTGATGACTAGGAAGACCCAGTGTCTCTGGCAAACTTGAGTATACAAGGTCCAGGAGCATTTGGATAAAGAAACATTCAGTAACTATGACAAAGGTCAGGAAGTGTTGCTTCAGATCTGTTTACTCTTGGGCAATGGTTTAAAAGAAACACACACAACCTCTTTAAAAATTCCTCAGATTTGTATGCTTCCAATTTCTAATTCATATTTTGGAAAGGGATTCCCTTTGGGGAATTATGTAATCATAACTTGTTTTTGACAGGGTAGAAAAAACTAATAAAAATCTTCCCCAAAGTTTTTATTCTGAAAAAAATTAAACACCCAGAAAAATTAAAAGGAGGAGACCCAGCTGGGGATATAGGTCTAGGCACAGTGTTTGCTGAGCACAGCTCAGATCCTGGATTCAGTCCAAACTACCACTGATCTGTATGACTATTTAAAAATATTTTTATTTTTTATTGTGTCAGGTGGGCAGGGTAGGCACATACAGCACAGGTGCGGTTGTCAGAGGACACCTTCTTTAAGAGACTTATTTATTATTTGATGTACATGAGTACTATGTCTTCACGTACACTAGAAGAGGGTTGTGAACTACCGTGTGGTTGCTGGGATTTGAACTCAGGACCTCTAGAAGAGCAGCCAGTGCTCTAACCACTTAGCCATCCCTCCATATCCCCTGTCTAACTACTATTATCCATTGAATAAAGTCTGCCACCCACCTATATTTAGCTATTCGCTAGGATTAACAGTCTTCATTTAACCAAGGTTTTTGTTGTTCGTTTGTTTGCTTGGTTTTTTTTTTTTTTTTTTTTTCTTTGTTCATTTGTTTGTTGGAGGTAAGGTTTCTCTTCACAGCACTGGCTGTCCTGGAATTCACTGTGTAGACCAGGCTGGCTTCAAAATCAGAGATCTGCCTGCCTCTGCCTCCTGAGTATTAAAGGTGTGCGCCGTCATGCCTGACTTTTAACCATATTTCTGAACAAGTGAAAGTAAGTTGTAGGTTGTCATGACATTGTATATCTAAATACTTCCTCACGATTCATCTGGGAGGTGCACTGTCCTTCAAAGCTGTTGTTACACCTAAGACAAGAGACAATGCCCTAATTTCCAGCTCAAACCCAAATGTTGACAATTGTTCTGAGAGTGTGTATTACATATGGTTTAAAAATTATGATCTAGTCAACACTTAAATTAACATACAATAGGTGCCTATGCTGTCGGTGAAGTTCTCCTGTACTAGGTACTTACAGTGTCCCAAAGTGCATAGCTCTCCTGTTTGTCACAAGAAAATTGGGGAGGGTTGCGTTGTGATGTAAAATACTGGTAAAGTGGATATTTATCTCTGAATACTTGGATAGATTGTAATGATCGGCCATTCCAGTCATTAAACCTTGACCAGTTCTAGGAACTCATTAACCGTGGAATGGTGTCCTTTGCTAACCCTGGAGAGACAGAGTGTGTGAACAGGATACGACATCACCTGGGTTGTTGTGAAAATGCTTCCGAGAGCCGTGTGGTGCAGCAACAGACAGGCAGCAGGCAGAGTGCTTGGATCAGTAGCTCAGAGCTCACATGTTGAAATAACGAGAGAGAGAGAGAGAGAGAGAGAGAGAGAGAGAGAGAGAGAGAGAGAGAGAGAACAAACTGACTGGGAAACCACAAAGTCCACCCAAAGTGACACAAAAAGCCTCCAACAAAGAGCCACATCTCTTACTCCTTTCCAAACAGTTCCACTAACTGGGGACCACTCTCACTCAAACCACCGTAGCTAGTGTTTAAGGTGAGTAATGAAGTCACTCGCTGTATTCAGACCTTTTATAACACACTGTGGCATCTTTTCCTTTTCTAAGGAGCTCAGCCTGAATTCAAAGAAATCCCTTTCCGCTCCTTCCCGTAAGCTAGCACACAGCTACCTAAAAGAGCAGTGTTGGTTCTCTCTTTGTATTGCTAACTGTACGAAATAGCCAATGCTTTTTAAAAACAGACAGCTGGGCTTGGTGGTGCCCGCCTGTGACAAACAAAACCCCAATTTGACATGACTGAAGTAAAGAGATCAAGTGGGCTTGGCGGCCAGACCTTTAATCCCAGCACTTGTCCTGGGCTGTGTAGAGCCCTGACTCAAACAACCAGCAGAAGAAAAGAGGCCAATTCTCTTGGCTGTAGTAGCCCCAGGGAGGGTGCAGGTTGGATGAGACTTTGGTGAGAGCCATGTTTGTTCCCCGGTCAGAATCTAGCCTCCATTTCTTGTCTCCATTTTCCCTCTGCACGATGATACGCTCACTAACTAAAACCTCAACTTGGTCGAGGAGTGTAGCACACTGGTTCAATGCTTATCCAACAAATGGCAGGCCCTGGGGTCAGTCCATTAGACAACAAAGCAACTAAAACTTTTTTTCACTTTTGCTGAAGTTTTTGACCCAAACAACAAAGCATGTTTTCAGATGAACATGTTCCTATGGCTTGGCTGTTTAAGCTTGTCCTTCTACAGGTCTATACACAAAAAGGCTTAGTTCTCAGCTGGACAGCATTGGAGATGGTGTCAAACTTTAAGAAGCCAGGCCTCTTCATCAGAGAGGGAATGCTGAACATCGGAGGTAGAGACTGCTTAGGCAGCTTAAGGTATAAAAGACCCCAAAGAGAAGCAACCGGTTTTCCCCTCGGCAAACGGCTAGTGTGAGACCAAAACAGGAAAAAATATACCTTGCAGGTTGAGAGTTCTGTTTGCAGCTAAACATGCTTTCCTGCTGATCCTATGTTCATTTGACACACCTGCACACACCTGCACTGGATGTGCTTGATCACATGTGGGTGGGAGGTATGTGGTCAGAAAATGTCAGGATGTACGCTTGCCCCTGATTGGATCTGATGGGACACACGCGTGCCCCTGATTGGATCAGATGGGACACACGCTTGCCCCTGATTGGATCTGATGGGACACACGCTTGCCCCTGATTGGATCAGATGGGACACACGCTTGCCCCGATTGGATCAGATGGGACACACGCTTGCCCCGATTGGATCTGATGGGACACACGCTTGCCCCGATTGGATCAGATGGGACACACGCTTGCCCCTGATTGGATCTGATGGGACACACGCTTGCCCCGATTGGATCTGATGGGACACACGCTTGCCCCTGATTGGATCAGATGGGACACACGCGTGCCCCTGATTGGATCTGATGGGACACACGCTTGCCCCGATTGGATCTGATGGGACACATGCTTGTCCCCGATTGGATCTGATGGGACACACACAGCTCTGTGGTTTTGCCTTTGTAAGCTCTTGCATGTTCAGAGCCCATCTTCCTGGCTAGTTTTAAATTAAAGTTTGATTCAAATTTTAGATTAAAATTGTGGTAGCCATCTAATTCTCTCCCAGTGGGATTAACAGTAAAACTGTCCTTGGACCACTTGGCAGAGGCCAGAAATGCCAAAACTGTTCCAGGCTCTGATCTCTAATCTGGTGCCTAAAAGATTTTAGAGTTTCCTCTTTAGAAAGGGTTGTTAGAACAGCAATAAAGGCCCAAAAACGTCATTAACTGCTGGACAAATGGCTCAGCACTTAAGAGCACTGACTGCTCTTCCAGGGGACCCAAGTTTAATTCCCAACACCCACATGGCAACTCACAACTGTATATAACTCCATTTCGGATAATCTGACACACACACAGACATACGTGTGGGCAAAACACCAGTGCACATAAAGTAAATAAAAATAGTTTAAAAAGTATTTCAAAGCCTGGTAGTGGTGATAGATGCCGTTGATCCCAGCACTTGGGAGGCAGAGGCGGGTGGAATTCAGGTTGGGGATAGCCTGGTCTACAGAGATAGTTCTGGGACAGCTGAGGCTACACAAGCAAACCATGTCTAGAAAAACCAAAACAAAAATACATAAAACAGAGACAGAAAAGACAGGAGGGAAAGATTGGAAGCAAGAAACTGTGGGGGCTCACATTCACACCCTGCACACTGGCACACTCGGGGGCTCACATTCTCACCTCGCACACTGGCACACTCGGGGGCTCACATTCACACCCTGCACACTGGCACACTCGGGGGCTCACATTCTCACCTCACGCACTGGCACACTCGGGGGCTCACATTCTCACCTTGCACACTGGCACACTCGGGGGCTCACATTCACACCTCACACACTGGCACACTCTCACCTCACACACTGGCACACTCAGGGGCTCACATTCTCACCTCACACACTGGCACACTCGGAGGCTCACATTCTCACCCCGCACACTGGCACACTCGGGGGCTCACATTCTCACCTCACACACTGGCACACTCGGGGGCTCACATTCTCACCCCGCACACTGGCACACTCGGGGGCTCACATTCACACCTCACACACTGGCACACTCTCACCTCACACACTGGCACACTCAGGGGCTCACATTCTCACCTCACACACTGGCACACTCGGAGGCTCACATTCTCACCCCGCACACTGGCACACTCGGGGGCTCACATTCTCACCTCACACACTGGCACACTCGGGGGCTCACATTCTCACCCCGCACACTGGCACACTCGGGGGCTCACATTCACACCTCACACACTGGCACACTCTCACCTCACACACTGGCACACTTGGGGGCTCACATTCTCACCCGCACACTGGCTGAGGTAGACAAGCGCCAAACTCACTGAGGAGAGATGTCACGAGCTACTGGCTAAGGATTCTTCTACTCTGCTCAGGTACAAGTCGCCAACAGGCAAGGATCATGTTTCTTAGTGTTAAGGCTCCAAGCACTACCTTCCAGCAGCTTGCCAGCTAAGCTCACAAATCCCAGCGAGGCTCTAGGCCCCACCTGCCACGTGCCTGTGCTTCTAGGTGCTGAAAACCAGAGACTAGCTAACTTGGAATGAAGAAAGGCCAATTTGAAGCCAGTCTGGGATGAGATCCTCTTTCCAAAATAAAGGACGAGAGAACACTAGCTGCTCTTGGCCCAGGCCGGATTTCCCGCACCACAATGTCTGGTGACATTAAACCATTCTAGTGACGTCCGATTGTCACACATCTACAGCTAGGGTTTTATGTCCTCCTGTATGCTGAAACAGAGGTCTGGACAGGATAAAGCTGTGCAGAGAAAGAGCTTCCAGATCTACAGAGGGGACATGAGTCTCTGACTAACAGTCTTCGAGGTCCTGAAGTGGATCTCTGTGAGGCTGAGCATAGATCAGCTGCCTGGTGCTGAAGTATGTGATCTCACTGCACCAGAGGCCCATGAGGGGTTCAGAGTCTACACAACCTGAAGAGAGAGCTCACGGGCCATAGGGAGCCGGCAGGAGGAGGCTGAGAAGTGCTAATCCAGCCCTGTTGCAGTAAACACACTCCCAGCTGTCCGCCACAGAGTCAAACATCACCTTTGTAGCCAAAACATGGGGGCACATGCCTGTAATCACAACACTCAGAGGCTGAAGAGGGAAAATCACAAGTGCTAGGAGAGGCTGGGCTGCACAGCAAGACCCTGCTCAATTAGAAAACAATAACAAAAAGCAAAGCCTTAAAGTCATCTCGATGACCCACAAGGAAACTAAGCACTAACCTGATTATCAAAAAAAGCCTTTCAAAACTCTGTAAAAAATAAGAATATTCAAAAACAGTGGAACACTTGTAAGGTCTGATATTCAGTGCAAAACTACTAGAACCATAAGAGGATCTTAAAATTATACATATAATATGTAAATAATGTTGGGGCTGGAGAGATGGCTCAGTGGTTAAGCCTGTTAGAGGTTCAAGTCCCAACATCCACACATCAGCTAACAGCTCCTCTCTGTAATTACAGTTCCAATCCCCCAACACCCTCACACAGACGACACACCAATGTTCATAAACAAATTTAAGTAAAATATTTTAA
This sequence comes from Micromys minutus, assembly GCF_963924665.1. NCBI lineage: Eukaryota > Metazoa > Chordata > Mammalia > Rodentia > Muridae > Micromys > Micromys minutus. The sequence goes on from NC_137974.1 coordinate 1,525,970, forward strand.
ATTATATACATGCATATATGTGCCTCAAACTTGAAACGTAGTGAGGATAACCTTGAATTCCTAATTCTCCTTTCTCCACCTTTCAAGTGTTAGGATTCTAAGTGTGAGTCAGCATACCTGACTCAAAATTATGCATTGTAATACTTAGTAATATGTAGGATACAATGCTCAACTCCATAATTATATTCCTTCTTACACTGGCTCACCTTAAGTACTAAGGAATAACACTTGGTTCAAGAAAGTATGGGGAATTAACGAGGTAGAAAAGTAGGGGGACCCAAAGTATATTTTGTGCTTGAATTGGGAAACAAACATCAAGGTGTGTTGTGATTGTCCTTAAGTTTTAAACAATGAGCTGTAAGAGGACTCAGTGCTGTCCTTCCCGAGGACCCAAGTTCAGTTCCCACAACCCACATCAGCAGCTCACAACTACCTGTAACTCCAGCTCCAGGAAACCTGTCTTCCACTTCTGCTCTCTGCAGACCTCCAGCCCCTGCACGCCCCTGCACGCCCCCCCACTCGTACAGAGACACATGCACACACATACACACACATGTGCACACACACATGTACACACACACTTGTACAGACACACACACACACACACACACATACGGCATACACTCACACAGATACATATGCAAACATGTAAATAAAACTCCTTGTAAAGGACTGGAGAGATGGCTCCGTGGTTAAGAACACCGACTGCTCTGCCAGAGGTCCTGGGTTCAAATCTCAGCAACCACATAGTGGCTCACAACATCTATAATGAGATCTGATGCCCTCTTCTGGTGTGTCTGAGACGGCTACAGTGTACTCATATATAATAAATAAGTAAATCTTTTTAAAAAATGCTTGTAAAAATGCCTGACATGGTGCATGCCTTTAATCACAGCACTCAGTAGGCAGAGGCAGACAGACCTCTATAAGGTCGAGGCCAGCCTGTTCTACAACGTGAGTTCCAGGACAGCTAAAGCTGTTACACAGAGAAACCCTGCCTTGAGAAAACAAAACAAAACAAAACAAAACAAAAACTTTTAAGAATTTGAACAAACCATCTCCCATTAGAGGGTAGATTCTATCAGAATCCCAGAGAGTCTTACCGAAGTGCTTGAACCCTTCTGAATGAGGCCATGTTAAAAGACCGGCTCCTACTGTCTGTGGAGCAGGACTAGCACTGGCGATCTGAGGCGGGAGGCTGGGGCAGGGGGAATGCTGGGAGTTCTAGACAATGCCGGATACACACCGAGTCTGAAGTCAGTCTGGTCTGTATGAAACCCTGTCTCAAAAAGTAAGTACAAACCCCATAAACAAATAACCAACAGCAAACATCCTCTGGTCATGTACTATAAACCCCCTGATAGTGTTTATCAGTGCCATTGATCTCAGCACTGGAGAGGAGGCGAGAAGACCAGGAGTTCAAGGCCATCCTCAGCCATAGCAACTTAGAAGCCTGGGCTGTATGAGACCCTGCTCCTCCCCAAAAAGATAAAAAATAGGAGGTTGCCGTTTCAGATTACTCTTACAAGTTGCTGTATTATCCCCTCCCTCCTACAGCGACATAGGAAGCGACCCTCATCTGAACAGCGCTTCTGAAGCCTGTCCTGGAATACTGTCAGCTTTGTGTAGGACTTTATCAGGAATGCAGATGCTCAGACTTCATTCTCCTGAGTCAGGACTCTGGGATCGATTGCTCCGGTCTGTGTTTTACTAATCTCTAAGGGAATTCTGGCGCCCACTCTGTGGTTGAAGATCTAATGAAACACTGGTGTGTTCAGGATATTAACATCACAAGTCCACAATATTTGTCAGAAAATTTTGCATGAAGACTGGAAAAGAAGAAGAGGAAGAAGATGATGAGGAGGAAATGGGGGGGGTGCACAGATTGAAGATGTGGTTACATTTGGTTGTATAACACTTGTCTAGCATGGACAAATCTCAGCATCACATAAAACCAGGTATGGGGACACAAGCAGTAATCCTAGTACTCTGCAGTTGGAGCAAAAGGACTAAAACTCAAGGTCACTTTTGCTTATCAAGTGAGTTTGTGGCCAGTCTGGACCTCATAAAACCCTGTCTCAAGAAACAGAACAACAGCAACATAAAAGGAACAAGTTCAGCCACAGGAAGTGCTGGGGAGAGGCAGAAGTGCACTGCACGTCACAGATGCTCATGTCCACGCTCCCTCTGTGAGACTTCGCCTTGCAAGCCAGGCTTCTGGAGCAGGCCTGTCACCACGGCGACTCGGGAAGAGGTCCTCGCTTTGTGTCACTATTAAAGCAAGAAAAATTAAAGGACAGAAAAAGACAATGGACGCACTGTCTTTTTCCCATTTTTATTTTACTTTATTTATTTACTTATTGACTCTCTGAGATAAGGCTTCAAATGTCTTTGAGATAAAGCCTGTGTAGCCTAGGCTGGCCTGAACTTGTTATGTAGCCCAGGATGGTCTTGAATTCATAAAGACCTGCCTGCTTCTTCCTTTTGAGCACCCAATATTTTCTTTAAAAGAACAAAAAGTGTTTAATAATTTGCATCTGGAGCAAGTGAACTGGTTCAACGGGTAAAGATGGCTGTCTCATGATAAATGAAGAGACTCAGTTCCCATAGACTGTCTTCTGACCTCCACATGTATCACATGGCATATGCTTGTGCACACACAAACACACACACACACACACACACACACACCAATAAAAGGAAATGAAATAACTTGCATCTAGAATGGATAGTTGATATCTGGTATCTGCATCTGTCTTGCAGCCTCTCCTTCTCCTGAATCAGGAGGACGAGGAGAGAAGCATTAGAGGGCTTTTCTTTTTACTGAGATGCTGACAGAGGAGTGTGTTGGACATTCCAATCACCGGGTCTCTGTCAATGCACAGGGAAACAGCAGGATCATCAAATTTATTCTTTGTCTTTTGCCACTGTGGTGGTTTGAATACGCTTGGCCCAGGGAGGAGCACTATGAGGAGGTGTGGCCTTGTGGGAGAGAGTGCATCACTGTGGGAGAGGCTTTGAGACCCTGCTCCTAGCTGCCTAGAAGCCAGTCCTCTCCTGGCTACAGTTGGATCAAGGTGTAGAACATTCAGCTCCTCCTCCTGCACCATGTCTGCCTGGATGCTGCCATACTTCTTGCCATGATAATGATGATGATGGACTGAACCTCTGACACTGTAAGCCGGCCCCAGTTAAATGTTGTCCCAGTATAAGAATTGCCCAGGAGGGGATGCTGCACTGTGCTGCTCGGAGTCCTGCTGCCTGGCTACTTTGTCCCATTTTCCTTCCGGCCGCGTTGAGGGCACTGAGTGGCGACTGCGAGGCCCAGGTAGAATGCCATCTCTACCTGAACCAGAGCAAGCTATTGAACTACTGCAAGTAAAAGGACATTGTTCTAGTTGCCTACTGTGTTCTTGGTTCTCAACAATCTAAGCGATGGGTAGATCCAAGTACCCCAGTTCTTTCGAATGATCCAGTTCTTTACGACATGGCAAAAACCAGTCAGCGAAGCCCAGCTCAGATTGCCCTTCACTACCATCTTCAACGTGGAATTGTGGTTCTTGCCCAGAGTTACAAAGAAAATGAGATAAAAGAGAACTTACAGCTGTATACTGACCAGGGCCTGGTATGCGAGAGAGAATATCACGAGAAGAAAACAAGTCAAGGGGGACCTAAGGAACCTGCTCCTGAAGGCTGCCTGAGCCACATCTCAACATGGAGTTGTGAATTGCCCTTATTTGTCAGTACCCTACAAAGACAAAGTAGTGGCATCTTTCAAGAATGGAAAACGTAAACAAATGAAAACAGGCAGGGCTTCATTTGTTGTGCCTGACATAGGAAAAATAGTGGCTCTTACAAGTAACTGAGGCGTAGAAAGGGTACCTTTTCATCCTGATGTTAACATACAGCTGGAATGGCAGTATTACCAGAAAAAAATCCCGAAAGGAAAAGCAGGTACACGTGAGTTTTTTAAAACCATACTATTCCTATGGATGGCCTCTGAATGTTCTTGGTGGTGTTGGTGCTTTAGAAGTAAAAGTAGAATTAGAATAATTAGCTCTTAAAAACCGCATGGTACTGGTACAGAGATAGGCATGTCGATCAATGGAATAGAATAGAAGATCCAGAAATGAGCCCACACATATACGGTCACCTGATTTTTGACTAAGGAGCTATAAACATTCAATGGAAAAAGGACAGCCTCTTCAACAAATGGTGTTGGTTCAACTGGCTGGCACTCAGCATGCAGAAGAATTAAAATAGACCCTTTCTTATCTCCTTGTACAAAGCTCAAGTGCAAGTGGATCAAAGATCTCCACATTAAACCAGGTGCACTGAAACTATTAGATGAGAAAGTAGGAGAAACCTTAGAACACATAGGCACAGGAGAAAATTTCCTGAACAGAACACCAGTGGCTTGTGCTCTAAGGTCAAAGATTGACAAATGGGACTTAATGAGATAGCAAAGTTTCTGTAAGGCTAAGGACACTCTCAAGAAAACAAAACAGCAACCAACAGAGTGGGAAAAGATCTTTACCAACCCCACATCAGATAGAGGCCTAATATCCAAGGTATACAAAGGACTCAAGAAGCTAGATGCCAGAGAACCAAACAACCCTATTAAAAAATGGGGTACAGAGCTAAACAAAATAATCTCAATTGAGGAATATCGAATGGCTGAGAAGCATCTAAGGAAGTGCTCAACATCCTTAGCCATCAGGGAAATGCAAATCAAAACAACCCTGAGATTCCACCTCACACCAGTCAGATTGGCCAAGATCCAAAACTCAGATGACAGCAGATGCTGGCGAGGATGTGGAGAAAGAGGAACACTTCTTCACTGTTGGTGGGGTTGTAAACTGATACTCTGGAAAGCAGTCTGGCGATTCCTCAGAAAATTGGACATAATACTACCTGAAGATCCAGTTATTCCACTTCTGGGCATTTACCCCAGAGATGCTCCAACATACAACAAAGACACATGCACCACAATGTTCATAGCAGCTCTATTTATAATAGCCAGAAGCTGGAAAGAACCCAGATGTCCTTCAGTAGATGAATGGATACAAAAATTGTGGTATATTTATACAATGGAGTACTACTCAGCTATCAGAAACAATGACTTAACGAAATTCTTAAGAAAATGGATGCATCTAGAGAATATTATCCTGAGTGAGATAACCCAGTCACAAAAGAACAGACATAATATGCAGTCACTGATAACTGGATACTAACCCCAGAAAGCTCTGAACACCCCAGAAACAACTCACAGACTATATGAAGTTCAAGAAAAGAAAAAAAAGAAAAGAAAAAAACCATTATGCTTAATCCTTACACACCAAGAAAACTTTGACTAATTCCAGGTTACATCATGTTTTACATGTACTTTATGCTCATTGTAACTAGTAAGATCTTAATGCACAGTATCAAACCTTAAAAAAAAAAACAAGCACAGACAAAAATGTATTCATATAATTTTATGCAAAAATGCTTAAAATTTGTACATTTATCTTTGTTTTTTAAAATAAAGTTGTTAAAAAAAAAAAGAAAGAATTGCCCAGGCCATGGTGTCTCTTCACAGCAATGGAAACCCTAACTAAGATAATGACCTACTAACACCCACCCACTTTACTTTAGCACAGTGAGGGGAAATGGGATCTCTGCCCTCAATAATTTTTTAAAGAAACATTTTTTTTCATACTATGTATAAATAGGTGTTTTGCCTTTGTATATGTCTGTGTACCACATGCATGCTTGTTGCCTATAGAGGTCAGAAGAAGGTGTCAGATCCAACTAGTTATGGATGGTTTGAACCACTGTGTGAGTGCTGGGAACTGAATCCTGGTCCTCTGCTAGAGCAGCCAGGTGTTTTAAGTGCTGAGCCATCTCTCCAACCCAGCCCTCTAGACTTTGATAGTGTAATTTCCTGTGTGAAAGTAGCACTCATTGAGTTCCATTAGTCTGAATACAGTCAAGTACAGTATGTTGTGACAGAGACATTAGTGCTGTGACATTCGGGGTACAGGGTCTGGACCTGCCAGTCACATTTGCAGCACTATCTTCTCAGCCTGGAACTCAGAGATAAGGATGAGGTAAGTGCCCACATTCCTCATGCAAATGCACCTAAGCAATGTGGCTGAAGGGAGTGAGATGCAAGAGCTAAAGAAAGGGAAGGAAGGTGGAGAGCCATATTTGAGTGCAGAAAACAAAACCAAGGAGGAGTTAGTGTATTCATTCATTTCTATTAAGAAAACTATATTTTGTATCTAACAGAAATGTTCTAGGGGAAAAGCAGGAGGAAATATTAGTCCGACCTGAAAAAAGGAATCTGGTGACCATTGGGCACAGTGTAGGATTTTCAGCTGGGAACACTGGGAGTGTTAGAGCACTCACCCAACAGGCATGAGGCATGGATTTATAGTTTAGCAACAAAAAGGAGAGGAGAGGGTGTAAGGATCCATGATTCACCAAAGAATGCCACCCTGGACTCAAATAGCATGTAAACACAGAGTGTTTTATTTTGCGGAAGTCCAGCACGCTGGGGACTCCCATGATCAAAATAGAGAGATAACCAAGTGAGCTGCAGGCCTGATGTAAAGCACATTAGGGAATTCCAGGGTAGGTGACCTCTATGCCAATCTGTCAGGTCCATTTCTAGAAGCATTCCCTTATAAGGTGTGCAGGCTGGAAACTCGCTGGGGAGGTCTGGAAACTGTTACTGAGGAAGTAGCTGAGGAAGCCTGGAAACTGCTGCTGACCCACTGTCCTTGCTTCAGGCCAGGAGGCTGGGGCATTCCATTACCAGGGCATGAATGGTGGAGCTGGGGTTTTTTTCTATTAGTAGTTGGATTGCCTGAACTTGTCCAATTCTTAGACTTAGTCTCTTTAACTGCCAATGTGAAGTCTGTCATAGAATCAGCCTAGCCTTCTCATTCCCACTTTCAGTAATGAGCCATCTTGAATCCTTGAGATGTTCCTGAGGGCCCTGCACTAGCAGCTACAGCCAGTGCTGTGTCAAGGAAAGAACCTGGCAACACAGTTAAACTTGATTGCTTGGTGCTAGCTGGCTGAAGACATAAAAATGCTCAGTCATATTCACAGCCAGGTAACGGCATGGAGTAAGTAAGCCCCATGGTACTAGCCACCAAGCCTTCTCTGGGGAACGGCATGTATCCTGCAACAGGAGTGGTTACAGTGTGGTTGCAGAGGTAGGAATAGGCTGGGGGTACCTTATTTCCAATGCAGTCTTTGTCCAATAACCAACAATTCTGTGTTGTGTCTGAGGAGGAAGGAGTTAAGAACCAGCAGTCCAATCAGCCCACTTGCCAGCCATAGTGAATCTTATGACAAGGTTCTTGCATTGTTTCTGGGGGGGGTATCCAGATAGTAATGGGGCTAGCAGTTGGTGCAGCAAAGCGTAAGCATCCTTTCTGTGGCGGTTTGTCTGGAAGTCTTCTCCACCGGGACCTCATCTGTCCCTCTCCTGACAGGACTAACATGGGAGTGGTGATGTATTCAAGTCCTGATCCCGCCCACCTCAACAGCCATAGGTGTGGCCAGGATCATGGTGTGAGGTCATTTTGAGCAAGAGTCTAGAGTCTTGTGGTTATGTCTCTTAAGCAAGACTTCATCATTTGGTTCCAAGTAGTGGGGTTAGGAGGAGAAACAAACTCAAAAACCTGGCAGATGGCAGGCCAGAGTTGCTTCTGGACCCTATGGAGGGTTTCCAAGGATTTAAAAAACTCACGTTGGTCATATTTAGCTAAGATATCAGACAGGAGGTTAGGCAGCATGGGAGGGGGCCTCCCATATAGGACCTCAGAAAGGGGGGGGGCTAAAGTACAGCGGTATTCCTAGGCATACGGTCTCCGCCAGTTTCAAGGGTCAATGGGGTCAAGGCCTCCTTCAGGGTCCCATTCATCCTCTGTCCTTACCCTGGACTCTGGGGTCAGTATGCACAATGTAAATTCCAACTGGTCCCCAGAACCTGTGCTGGAGGTCCAGTCACCTGCGAGCTGCGTGCCGGTCCGTTGTCAGACCCCAGCAGGGCGGCCATACCCGGTGTAATGTCTTCTAGAAGTTTCTTTGCCACTACACTGTCAGTCTCCTTCTTTGTAGGGTAAGCTTCCACCCATCCTGAAAAGGTGTCTATAGAAACCAGCAAATACTTGTATCCATATGTCCCTGGTTTTATTTCTGTATAATCTATTGACCTATTAGCCCTTGGCCATTGACTCCTAATTTTGGTTCCCAGAGCAGCTCCTTGATTAGGGCCTGAGGGGTTCACAGCCTGAGATTTCCTCATCAGCCAAGTGTCCCGAGTCAAACGCTTTGTACCTTGCCCCTCACAGCCTTTCCTTCAGTTTTCGGTGACCAGGGGTGAAGCTTGGTGAGTCTGATGGATGAGTGGCTTAGCAAACTTCTCAGGTAGGATGGCGTAGAGGTCAGCAACCTCATGTTATTTGTCTTCAGCAGTAAATTCAGAGATGGCTGGGAGCTCAGGGGTGGTAAAGCTACCAGAACATTGGCAGTGGAAGCTTGGGTAGCCTCCCTTTGGCTTTCTCAGTTAGCCTGTTCCCTCGGGCTGTTTCTAATGTCCCTTTCTGATGTCTGGCAATGAATTATGGCCACTTTGAGAGGAAGCCATGGTGCCTCCAATAAAGCAAGTATTCCTTCCTTATGTTTGATGTTTTTTCCTCCCGCAGTCAGTACTCCCACCTGCTGGCAGTGTACACAGATGTTAGCTATGGCTCCGTTTGCCAGTTCTAAAGCCTGGGTTGGAGCCTTTAGTTCAGCTTTCTGGGCTGAAGTTCCCGGTGGCAAAGCAGTTGCCCAGATAACAAAGTTCAAGTCCACTACTGTTGCCCCTGCAAACCTGATTCCACTCTGGATGAAGCTGCTTCCATCCGTGAAGTAGATAGTTCTACATCTGGCCAGGGGACGTCAGGTAAGTATGGCCATGATGTTCTGGACATGCCCCAGAACTATAGAGCGCTCATGCTGTATAGATTATATGATGTATAGACCATCAGGACGGGTCGAGTAGCAGAGTGGCTGGGCTTAGGGCAGATGATGGGTTATTTCTTATGTGAGGGGGATTCAGAAGTAGAGCCTGAAAACGCACCAGTCTGGTGTTGGACAGCCACCAACTGGGTGATTCTTGAGGGTCCCCTCAATAACATGGGGGTATCTTAGTTAGGGTTTTACTGCTGTGAACAGACACTATGACCAAGGCAAGTCTTATAAAAGACAACATGTAATTGGGGCTGGCTTACAGGTTTAGAGGTTCCGTCCATTACCATCATGCATGGCAGCATCCAGGCAGACATGGTGCAGAAGGAGCTGAGAGTTCCTACATCAAAGGAAGCCAGGAACAGACTAAACATCCCCAAGCAGCTAGGAGGAGGGTCTCCAAGCCCACCCCCACAGCGACACACTTCCTCCAACAAGGCCACATCTTCTAATAGTGCCACTCCCTGGGCCAAGCATATGCAAACCATCACAGGGGGTGGTCATAGCAAGTTCCTGTCACATGGTTATTTTCCCAGCATCCTTGACTGGCAGGGTAGTAGCAGCTATGATCCAGAGGCAGGCTGTTCATTCTTGGGCCATGGGGTCCAGCTTCTTAGATAAATAATCCACAGGTCTTTTCCAGGGTCCCAAAGTTTGGGTGAGCACCCCCTTTGCTATTTCTTTGATCTACATACAGGTGGAAAGGTTTGCGAATGTCCAGAAGAGCCAAGACCGGTGTCTCCAGTAAGGCTCTTCCTTGAGTCTTGAAGGCCATGGTCATCTCAGGGGTCCATTCTATTTTGTCCTCTTGGCCCCTGGTGGCCTCATAGAACAGTTTGGTTATCTCAGTGAACCCTGGCACCCAAGTCTGCAAAACCTGGCAGATCCCAGAAGTTCCCATACTTGCCTTTGGCTTGATGGAACCGAGATGCTGAGAATGGTTTGCTTCTGGGGTGTCCTACAGCATGCGTTGACCAGCTCCCCTACCTTGAATATGTACCCCAGATAGGTGACATCGAGCTGAGAAAGCTGGGCCTTCTTAGCAGATACTCAGTAGCCAAGTTGACTCAGCTCCTGTAGCAGGTCTCTGGTGGCTGGTCTCCTGGCATGTCTCCAAGTTGGGAACCGGAAATACATACATACTCGAGCACAGTTAATTGAGGGTAGACCTGCTGGTACTCACCCAAATCCACTTTCAGTGCCTCGTCAAAGGTGGAGGTGAGTTCTTGAATCCTTGAGGCAGGAGGGTCCAGGTCAGTTGTCCCCAGAAGCCTCTCTCCAAGTCTTGCCATTCAAAGGCAATAAAGGCTGGCTTTTGGGTGCCAGAGGCAGGCTGCAAAGCCATTCAGTGGCTGAAGCTTCCAAGGGATGTCAGGGGCAGCTTAGTTAACAAAAGCCATGTTCATAGCAGACTGGTGCTCTCTGGCTTCTGGGCCAAAAGCAATGTAGACCCTAAGGGCTTCAGAAAGTCTTTGTAGATGTTCACTTTCTCTGAATCACCTGGCTCACCTCAGATAAATGTGTGGGCCATCTGTCGTCCTCTCTGACGTCCCCATCAGAATCTGGTAGACCCAGGGGCCTCTCCTTTCCTTCAGCAGTGTTAAAGTGCCAGCCGGGTCCAGCCAAAAGAAAGGTTGTGCACTATGTCATCCTGGACTGGAGTGGGCAGCCGAGTCAGCACGACTGGATCTGTGAGAGCCACTGGTCTTTCTAAAATGGGGGGTTCTGATGTAACTTCCAATGTAAAGACCATTACTGCCAATGACACACATGCCATGAATCCCCTGAGCAGATGTCTGGGGCGGGGCATACCCTGGAGGGGTAAGTAGAGTCAGCCCTCTGGGCAGTAAGGCCAGAATGTGAGGTAGACACCAAATAGAGTCAGGGGCTGTACTTCCCTCTTGCCTCTGCTGGCTGGGCAGAAGCAGTAGCAGGAGCAGGAACATAGGAAGGGGACGGAAGTCCTCCTCGGGAGCAGAGAGGGGGAGCGAGGCAGGGGACTGACGCTGACCGTTCTTTAGAGGAGGAAGGGTGGGGAGCAGTGAGGCCACAGCGTTCGGTCTCATCAATTAAACCTTCACCCTGTAAATGATGGGAGACGGAAAGTCCCCTCTAAAGGCCAGAAGTGGGCCTTTCATTCCTGTAGTTTTAGGGGATGAACAACCAGACTCAGCAAAGTCCTTAAAATGGTTCAGGACCCAGCCCACTAGGGTACATTATGCCTGTCTTACCCCAAGTGTCAAAGAAAAATTTGTACAAGAGGACGAAAAACATAAGCAGAACACACACAGAGACACAGAGGACATTCTCTGGAAAACAAAAACACCCAGAAGGTTGTCTTCCTCCCTGTGCACGGGAGGCCATAGACCCACAGCCAGGTGAGAGCTAGCAAGTTCTCCAGCTTCTGTGAGGTGGTTGGGAGCATCCTCTGTTGCTCCTGGCCGGGTGACAAAATATTCATCAGTTTTGTCCCTCTCAGCCTCCAGATTAAACCAAAACAGAAACAGAGATGGGCAAGACAAAAGATACCTGGGCACCGGGACTTACTGATCTGAAAAACACTCCACTATTTGGGTCAGGTGGTCTCCAGCAAATCCCAGACGAGAGCCACCAAATGTAAGAATCCATGATTGGCTGAAGAACGACACCCCGGACTCAAATAGCACGTAAACCCAAAGAGTGTTTTATTCTGCGGAAGTCCAGCGCCCTGGGGGCTCCCATAATCAAGACAGAGACACCACGTGAGCTGCAGACCTGATGTGAAACACATTAGGGAATTCCAGGGTAGGTGACCTCGTCTTAATCTGTTGGGTCCATCTCTAGGGAAAGTTGCTGGGAAGACCTGGGAACTGGCTGAGGAAATAGCTGAGGAAGTCTGGAAACTGCTGCTGGCCCATTGTCCTTGCCTCAGGCCTCTATTACCTGGGCATGAATGGTGGGGCTGGGGTTTTGTTTTTGTAATATGTGTGTGTGTGTGTGTGTGTGTATGTGTGTGTGTGTGTGTGTGTGTGTGTGAATACACTGTTGCTATCTTCAGACACACCAGAAGAGGTCATCAGATCCCATTACAGATGCTTGTGAGCCACCATGTGGTTGCTGTGATTTGAACTCAGGACCTCTGGAAGAAAAATCAGTGCTCTTAACCACTGAGCCATCTCTCCAGCGTCCATCTTTTTCTATTAGTAATTGGCTTGCCTGGACTTGTCCAGTTTTTAGGCCTAGTCTCTTTAACTGCCAATGTGAAGTCTGTCATGTTATCAACCTCACCATCTCAAAAGGAACTGGGGAGAGGATGAGGGGGAAGGGCAGGGAGAGGGAGGAGGGAGAGAAAAGCCATTCTTTACTGAATATTCATCTGTATTGGGGGCTCAGGGGAAGGAGTGAGATATGTAATGTTTGTGCTATGTGGATTTTTGTTGTTGTCTCTTGCCCTCTGGCACGTGGCGTCCTGCGCTGTCACTTTCCCACTATCTTCTGGAGTCTCACTGAAGCTGGAGCTAGGCTGGAGATCATCCGGCCTTAGCTGCTCCCTGTGCTGGGGCTACAGGACCACATCTCACCGCCCATGTGAGTTCTGGGGATCTGAAGGCAGGTTGCTGTGCTCTCCTACTGGCCGAGCCGTCTCCTCAGGACCCGTATTTGGTTGTCTTGTTTAAGACTCAGTGCCAGCAGAGACCACAGAAGGGCACTGGATCCATCGGAGTTCGAGTTGTAGACAGTTGGGAGCCAGAAGACGAGCATATCGGGTCCTCTGGAATTAGTGAGTGTTCTGAACCACTGGGCCGTCTCTTCAGTCCTGTATGTATGCGTGTCACCCTGCGTGTGAGCATGTGCACCATGGCCTGGTCCCCACAATAGCCAGAAGAGGGAGCTGGACCTGCAGGGACTGAGTTACAGACAGTTGTGATCCGCCGTATGGGTGCTGGGAAGTGAGTCTGAGAACAGGAAGAAGTATAAAATAGTGACACGTGTGGGCTGGAGCGATGGCTCAGCAGTGAAGATAAGTGGCTGCTTTTTTCTAGTGAACCGAGGTTTGATTCCCAACACCCACATGGGTCCTCACAACTGTCTATAATGCCAGTCCCAGGGGGTCCGACAGCTTCTGGCCTCCTTGGGTACCAGGCACACATGTGGGTACACAGATGTGATGTAAGTAACACACACGCACACATACACACACAGAGAGAAAGTGATCAAGATGCACTTCAAGGAAAGCAGTGGTTTTTGTTTTTTCCTCCAGTGTTGAGATCTTATCAGGGAGTTAAACAAGCTGCTGGCAGCAACAGAGATCTGCCTGCCTCTGCCTCCCAAGGGATGGGACTAAAGGCCCACACCACCATACACAATACCGTAGGCTATGCAATAGGATTCTAATGTTACTAATGTTCTGAAGTTCGCCTGCCTAAGTCACTCCCACATTCTCCTGCCCCCACCATGCTGGGAATGGAGGCTAGCATACACCAAGCCACACCCTTCCTGCCAAAGCTCATTTAACACAACTCAACAAGTGGTGTGTTTTCCTTCAGACACCAAGTTTTGGTTGTATGACTAACATGGCAACCATGTCTGTGACAAGAGTTCTTTCTCATTAAACAACCAGCCTGTCATCATTTCCCTTAAGCACCGAGTCGTTCTAAAACAGAGATCTTTCCACGACACTCCCTGTGCATCTGGGAGTGACTCTCGTTCAGCCCAGGCTGATCTCATTTTCTGTCTCAGTCCTCACCATCTAGAGCTCTTGAGACTCTTAGTCATTTTAGCCAAAACCTGATGGAAGTTACCAAAATGTTTGTGTGATACAGCTTATTTCTATGACAACAGAAATCAAAGCATGAAAGAACATTTTAAAAGGAGAAGAATCATAAATATGTGACTAAGAAAACTTTCCATTCAAAACATCCAGTGACTTGCAAGAACACCTCAAGAATGTGGGTTTTTTTTTTTTTGTAAAATGCCAGTTAGTTTTATTAGCTTGTAAATACTTTCTTCTTCTTCTTCTTCTTCTTCTTCTTATTATTATTTATTTATTTATTTTATTTATATGAGTACACTGTATCTGTCTTCAGACACACCAGAAGAGGGCATCAGATCCCATTACAGATGGTTGTGAGGCACCATGTGGTTGCTGGGATTTGAACTCAGGACCTGTGGAAGAACAGTCAGTGCTCTTAACCTCTTAACCGCTGAGCCATCTCTCCAGCCCCTTTTCTTTATTCCTTTTAATTTTATTATTAAGCCCTGACATTGAACCCAGACCCTTGCATATGTTAGACAAGTAAGTGCTCCACCCCTGAGCTGAAGGCCAACCACTTACTGATATTTACAAGATTTACTCCTTTCAGAATCAAATGGGATTCCAGAGAAGTCTTCAGTGACCATCACATTTTAAACTGCAAACCAGGTATGGTGGGGAGAGGTGTGTGTCAAAAGTTCAAGGCCAGCCTGAGCTATGTAGTAAGAATGAATAAATGAATAGACCCCAACATTGCCTTTTCTATGTTTTTGTTTTTGAGACAGTGTCTCTATGTAGTCCTGGAACTCACTCTGTAGATCAGGCTGGCCTTGAACTCACAGAGATCTACCTGTCTCTGCCTTCTTAAAGTTGTGAGCTCCTAGGATTAGCCTTTTTTTTTTTAAATCTTTTTTTAAAAGATTTATTTACCTACTTTATGCATGTTGAGTACACTGTTGTCCTCAGTCACATAAGAGGAGGGCATCAGGTTCCATTACAGGTGGTTGTGAGTCAACTGTGGTTGCTGGGAATTGAACTCAGGACCTCTGGGAGAACAGTTGGTGCTCCCAACCACTGAGCCATCTCTCCAGCCCCCTTCTTATCTTTTTTTAACCCTAACATTTTTGCCTCTTAATAAAAATAACTTGTAAAGAGTTTTGTTTCTGATCTTTTTACAGTCTAATAAAGCCTATGAAGAAAAACCTTAGCAAATACATTATCCAGACACTACAGCACTTGCAGAGGGTTAGTGAACAGCCACAGTGGAGTGCGGAGATGTCCATGGTGCTCATAAACCATGGTGTTTTCCAGTTAACCAGCAGTTTCAGGCCAGGCTGTACTGACTAACTGACCAGTCGTGAGTGGGGCATCAGCCTTGAGTTAAAGCAGGAAATGTCTCCCCGTGATTCCCTAGTCTCTTTTCATTAAAGATCGAATGTATTTCAGAGTGTTTTGTGACTGGGTGGCCATGGGATTGCATGGAGTAATCACACTGCCCATGTGTAAGGCGTGCACTTAATACATACGTTTTTGGCACTGGAATTTGGGGAGATGTTTGCTATTTCACCATACTGTAGTTTATCCCGTCAATACACACATACATGTACACAAACTAGCATCTTAAGCACATATTACAGGCCAGGAGACATGCTCAATGTTTATATGTCAGATTAGGTGCTGGATACCACACCAAGGTAAGGAAGCTGTGTCACATATGTTCACAAGTTAAACGGAAGCACAGTAAAGGAAAATTTCGGCACTTCGAAGAACTACCTGCCAAGCTGTTAACAATCCCAGCCCTGCAGGTGATGTTATAGGGTCACATGATGTCTTATCCTGTATTTCTCTAATGTTGCCAGTTTTAAAATAAGCAATACAATATAGTAAGCAATTAAAACAGATAAAGATTTTAATGAGTTCAGAGACGGAAGTCAAGTGGTCTTTTGGTATATTCAAGATGATTCTTCTTCGTCTACATCTATCTATCTATCTATCTATCTATCTATCTATCTATCTATCTACCTACCTACCTACCTACCTATCATCTGTCTGTCTATCTATCTATCTATCTATCAATCTAACTATCTGTCTATCTATCATCTATCTGTCTGTCTGTCTGTCTATCTATCATATCTATCATCTATCTGTCTATCATCTGTCTGTCTATCTATCTGTCTATCTATCTATCTATCTATCTATCTATCTATCTATCTATCTATCTATCCATCCATCTATCCATCCATCCATCCATCCACCTACCTACCTATCTAGTGACAGCATTTCTCTACATATCGATGGCTGTCCTTGATCTCATTGTGTAATCAGGTTGGCCTCAAACACAGAGATGCACTAAGCCTCTGGTCTCTAGTGCTGGAATTAAAGGCATGTATCACCATGCCGGGTACCTTACACACACACATGTGTGTGTGTATATATGTATGTACATATGTATGTATATCTCTAAATCTCTCTGCTTCCTCGTTGGTCAAATGGCACTAAATGGTACATAGGAGAGACACTTTAGATGGGACCACACAAAGCCTTCCCAGTACTCAGATCACAGAACAAGCACTCTGTGGGCTGTATACTGTAAGATGGTTACAGGGTTCTGGTTTCTATCCACTGTTCACTGGAGAACCTAGCGCCACTTCTTGCTCAGAGTGAACTGAAATGTTCCCGGGTGTCCTAGGAAGCAAATCTCAAGGGTGAGTGGTCCCAACTCAGTTTCAGAAGACAGAAGAGACTTGTCTCAGACATTTGGGAATCAGGGGATGTGATCACCAGGAGTAACCCAAAGCCTGATTAATGGATTGCTGGCATGTGAGGGAAGGGGACGAAGAGACTAACAGGGTAGGAGCCTTAGGGCTCAGAGAACAAAAGGAACCCACACTGGTCATTGCGATACGCTGCTTATACTCCTATGGCTTTATTTTCAGATAAGGCACGAGAGCGACGATAGTACACGCGTGCAGTGGGCGAAAGGCGCAACTGGAAGGTAACAGATGTCGCAGACCTGGCCCCTGGTCCTAGCCCCACGCCCCAGAGTCACCCAAAAACCCCAGGGCCCCGCCCCGCCCCCGCGAGCCCCGCCCCCGAGCCCGGGAGCGGTGTGCGTAGCCGCGCCTCCGCGTGCGCAGCGGTGCGTGAGGGCGGGGCGGAGGCGTTGGTCCTGCCACGTTCGTCCTGGCGGTTCCGGCTGCGGCGCGTGGGGGACACGGGGGGCGGGGCTGGCGCTGCAGCCGGAGCCGGATCCGGATGCGGCGGCGCTGTGACCCGCAGGGAGACTGACGCGCCGGGACGGGAGCGTGGTCCGCTCCGGTGCGGTGAGGCTGCCTGGGGCTGGGACGCGAGGGCGGGTGGGCTTGGTACCGCCTTGGGCTGCGGACCCCGGAGGCTGGGACGCCCCTGTCCAGCAGCCGGGCGGTCCGGCCCGGCAGGGTCTTGGAGGGCCTAGGGACTGGTTCCCTTTTACCGGTGCAGCGGTAGAGCCGCTGAAGACACGCGCCGGCTCCGAAGAGTCCCAGCTGCGCAGACTGTATGAAACCCGGGGTGGGGGGACCTAGGACTTGAACCCCTAGAAACACCGATTCTGTGGTTTCTATTGTAAGAGCTAATGTTTATGTAAGGCAAACAGAAAATGTGTTCCTGTAAAAATAAAATGGGGATTCGTTTGGTTGGGATTAATTAACCCAAGAGTGGGTCTCAGAAAATTAAGGCAGGATCTGTATGGTTGAAACAGATTCCATGATGCAAAGATCTGTTGACTTTCCTGCTGTAAGATGCATTACCGTGGGAACTCGATGCTCCAACTATGCAACTAGATTGGGGATAATCAGATGGTGTAGACTAAGCACACTAACGGTAGATACTTGCTTCATGAAGATACTCTGAGCTCCCTACCTGTCACCTATCACAGCGATTTTGATCTGGCTGCAGATCATGTTTAGAAATTTATGAATCCTGGTTTTCAGTCTTCCAACTTGTTGCACCGGTGTTTTTTAGAAGCGGCTGTTCCCCATCTGTATCCAGTCTCATTCAGAGGCTGGAAAACCAAACCTGGAAGTTTGGTGTGTCTTTTGTGTTCTCACTGGTGGCCAGGTGGCACTCTTTTTTTTTTCTTCCCTACTTTCTGAAATGTGATTTCTAGATAACTTGCGTCATTCATTATTCATTGACTAGAGGTTTATGGGACTAGGGTTTAGGCAATACTCAAGCCTTGTAAACAAATGCTAATTTAGCAGTTAAACACTTCGGGTTGGGGGGGGGTGAATTAGAGTTTACAACCAAACTTAGGTGATGACGACCTTGAAGTGCTATAGAATGGTTTTTTATGAAGATTTTTTTGGCGTTTTGTTTCGATAAACAGCCTGTGTAACAGGGGCTAGCCATGAACTTGGGGGGAGAAGTAAAGAAACAACTTTTAAGAAAATCTTCATGTTTAGATCAACTTCCATAATTAGTTTTAAAGTGGTTCTTTTGTTTTTGAAACAGGTGCAACTGGGTAGCCTGCTCTCCTTGAGCCACCAGTTCCTGCTTCCGCCTTCTTAGCACTGGATCCAGGTGTTTGCCATCTCACCTGCATTTTTATTAGATTTGTAATAAGGCATGGCCTTGGTCAGCGTCATAACTTGTGTCTTTATGACCAGGAAGATGGGCTTTCCTCCTTTACATTTTATAAGTCCCATTTTAAAAGGGGTTTGACTCTAATCCGATCCTTTGTTTTATCCTCTGGTTAGACCAATGCCTGTCCTCATCTATTAGAAAGGAACTAGAAACTGATTTAATTGCGCTTAAGGAGTCCAGTACGGTGGGACACACCTGTAATCAGCACGGGGAATATGGGAACAGGAGGACCAAGAGTTAAAGGGAGGCTGGGGAGGTGGCTGGGAGAGTAAATTGTTTGCAATGCAAGACTGAAAACCAGAATTCTGATTCCCAGAACCCAGGTTTAGCCCACCTGTAATGGTGTCATCAGGAGACAGAAAAGTCCTTTGAGTAAGCTGGCTATTCTCACCAACCTAAAAAGAGTTGTGGGTTTGGGGAGAGAGGCTGAAGACACCTGATGTCACTCTCACAGGCACCCATGTACGCACGTACCCAACACACATACAAACACGCCTCCACAAACGTACACATGCAGTGAATGGCCAGAGAGTCTAAACTACATGATGGAACCTTGTTCTTAGAAAGTGATTTCCTGGCATTGTTTAGTTCCTCTCTACTTGTATGGCTTCCTTGTGGAGAATGGACTTTCTCACCCACTGACTTTGGACCTGGGTAGCTGACTAGTGGAGCATGGCTAGAATAAGCCTTTGTCTGCTTGCCTCTTGAGCTTCTCACCTTTGCCAGGAGGTTTCAGTATGGGTGGAGATAGCTCAGTGAAGGATAAAGTGGGGACCATGTGGGAAGGGACACCCTAGTGACCTGGAAACTAGTGCCTCTGCCATGCACTGTAACGTGTCACTTTATTTGGGAGCCTTTAGGGATTTTTGTAAATCAATTATTGACATCCCATAAGTTTTTAAAAATTCTTTGCTGTCAATCACATCTTGCTTTCCCTTTCCCTCCAGGGTTTTGCTATTTGAAGACTGAGCTCTGGTGAGCTTTTTTGCTTCCATTTTGTAAACAGTTCATTAAAACAACATGATAAATAATTTCTTGGTGCCTAAACAGTGGGTTATTTCTACCCAGAATGCCTTTATGCATTTTTGAGACTCCAAGTATTGTTCTAACTTTTTAACTCTTTATAGAACTAGACTAGTAATTAAGAGATAGCATTATTGTGCCAAGTAGAATCAATGATATAACCTGTGGTAAAGTGCAGTGAGCAAGCCATAGCAGGAGGCCTGCAATGCTGCCTGTTACTATCCTTGGCCTGGAATTCTGATAAGATAGGATCATGGTAATCTTCTAATGCTTGTTAAAGAACTAACAAGTAGAAAGTACAAATTAATATAACACATTTTATATGATCATTTATAAAATAGGACCATCTAGTTAAAGAAATGTTCAGGAAACAAACTTAACTGGTTAAAATTTATTATGACTTAATTTTATTTGAGACGAGAGTTTCATATCACATTGGTGATATGTGTGTTTTGAGACAGTGTTCCACAGTACAACCCAGGCTGGCCTAAAACCCTTATTCTCCTAGTGCCTGAAGTTCTATGAAGGGATCATAAGCACGTTCCACTATGTCTGGTGTTAGTATGAGAAACAAACAACAAAAATCCCACTGGTTATTGAACTGTGTAGAAGCAGCCAGCATAGGCTTTTAGAAAGTCTGCGGTGAAAGCAGACACACAGTCTGTCATGGCCAAGATGTGAACACAGAATAGTCAGGTATTTTGAGTAATTCCTAAGTTATCTTGTTTGTGATTCATTTAAGTTACACATCTTAGTGACCTGCTAGGAAATGGAGTTGTAAAGTTTTGTTTTGTTAGTTTAGTTTCACTACTCAACACATTTCCCAACTGACAGTAAAAGCGTTTTTTTGTAACTAACGTTAGTTACAGATTCTAGGTAGCTAATGTAAAGTAGCTGATAAGATGTTGTAGAACCCACTAGAACTTAACTTCCTTATCAAGCACATTTTCCTTTTATAAGGCCTCTTAACATTCAAAATTTTATTTTAGACTTTACTAGAAAGATGAAACCTGATGAAACTCCGATGTTTGACCCAAGTTTGCTCAAAGAAGTGGACTGGAGTCAGAACACAGCTGTCTTTTCTCCCCCCATTTCTCCAACACATCCTGGAGAAGGCTTGGTTTTGAGGCCTCTCTGTACTGCAGACTTAAATAAAGGTATGGGCTCAATTTAAGTTTCTTCCAAAGCATAATTCGAACTTAAAATAGTACCTGATTTCTGTACTTACAGTGACTGTGACAGACATGCATCATAGCTGGGAACAGATATTAATTACTATGATAAAATAACTAAAACAACAGCATCCTTCCAAAAAGATGTCTCAAAAACAAAACTGAAGTAATAATGCATAAACACATGGACGAGTTTTCTCCAAGAAGCTAGACAGGCAGAAGGAACATTCCTAGGACGAATTGAAGGGTTTTTTTGTTGTTGTTGTTGTTTTTTTAGTATCTAATTCTATGTAATCCTTTAAAAAATTTCCTAAGACTTTGGTAATAACATTTGCCTATTTTCTTCTCGATAGGTATTTGAATAAAGTAATTTTGGCCAGAATTACTGCATGTAAAAAAAATTAAGACTAAAAAGTTCAAAACGTACTTTTAACATTACCATGAGTGTTATTTTTTTGAGACAGTCTGTGTAGTCCTGGCTGTCCTTAAACTCAGATCTACCTGCCTCTGCCTCCCAAGTGCTGGGATTGTTAAAGGCATGTGCTACCATGCCTGGTGGCATTAACATTAAAATTTTAATTGTCCCACTTTATCTTACAAGTGATATGTTCAGTGGATGTGATGTATTTAGGAAAATGTTACATAAAATTTAAACAGCACACGCTGGTTCTGTAACTATTGATATTAAGGTGTGAACTACCTTCAAATCATACAGGCAGATACTGTTGAAGGCTGTCACTTGCTATTCTGGTTATAAAAGGAATGGGTACTTGGTATGTGTGCAGTACCACATGAATGCACACAACGCCCTGTTGGAAATTTGCATTTTTATTTAATCAGCAAATCTTGATTAAAAATTTTGAAACATGATTATGGAGTTTTGAAAAAGTAACTTTCTTTAACCTACCCAGTAAATGTTTTTGCTGCTTTCCATATTTTAATCTTTTGCTTTTCTGAAATGTTTTAAAACTAGGTTTTTTTAAGGTATTGGGTCAGCTGACAGAGACTGGCGTCGTCAGCCCGGAGCAGTTCATGAGTGAGTACCTGCAGCACCTTGTCTGTCAGCACCTCATTCAAAGTCAATACATCAGCCATCCTTATTTACAGAACCCACGTTTTGTATAGCTGGATATTTACTCTAGAATTACTTTCCTTTTATTGTGGTACATCTTTCTGTGTAGTTATGTTTAGCACAGAAATTTCATTATTGTTCCTACTCTCTCCTTTTGTTCTTGTTTTTAATCATTCATTTATCAATCCATTTGCTTTTATATTGAATTTTTAAGGTTGGGTATCTTAGTCTAATAATCCCCTTCTCCCTTTGAGACATGAGAAAATGGGTTGCCAGAAAGAACCAGTCATACCCAAGGTCACAGCTAATTAGCAAGAAAGATGGAACCTTCATAGCTTAGCTTTATCTAGTCCTAACTCAGCCTGTTTAGTTGGTAATTTCTCCAACCAGGCTGAGAATGAAGACTTTATAGTTTTTGTTATTCTCTTTTCAATGATTATTTTCCCCCTACTTGGGACCCACATAGAATGGCTTTTAAACTCCTCTCTCTTTGCACACATATCAGAATAGATGGAAAGTGTAGATTTTTCTAGCAATATAAAGTGCTAGACATTTGTTCTTATTGGTTGTATAACTGGGAAAACTGCTTAAGTGGATGCATCTCTCATCTGTGTAAGGTGCTTTTATAGTCACGATCCTATTCCTAAAAGAACAAATATGTAATCATGAAAACTGAAAACTGCTTTGTCAAAATATTTTGAAGCCAAGACTGAATTGTAGATATAATATGCTCTTATAATAACCTGCAGTTTTGTTTTTTGAGTGTTAGTTTTAGAGAAATATAATTTAACTGGGAAGATATTGACATTTTAATTAATTAGTCACAGAAATGGCAACATAATACCGCGTGGTTCATCTGTAAGAACGAGTCTTACTTTGCTAGCAGATTGTGTTTTTCTGGGCACTAAACCACACTCAGGGTTACCTTCCCACTCTGTACTAACAGATGACTTTAAAGGTGTGAACCCAGTACTAACCACTGGGATTTCAACTCCTTGATGATTTAAATAATGTTGTATTAGAAGGGGGGGGGTCTGTCAGAGACAGGCAGATCTCTGGTCTACAGAGGAACATCTAGAGTGATAGAGTGAGACCCTGTCTCAAAAAAAAAAAAAAAAAAAAAAAAAAAAAAACACCACCCAAATAAATAAGTAAATGTCTTATGCTCAATCTACTTCACGCTAGAAACATGAGCACTGGCAAAATAGAAATGCTTATTATCTAACAAACACTTTTTGACATTTCTTCACAGAATCTTTTGAGCATATGAAGAAGTCTGGTGATTACTATGTTACAGTTGTAGAAGATGTGACCGTAGGACAAATTGTGGCTACAGCAACTCTGATAATAGAACATAAATTTATCCATTCCTGTGCTAAGGTATGTGCTCACATCATGCCTATGAATAAAGCACAGATACTTTCTAAACCAACTTAGAACCGCCATTAGCAAAATCAATGTTCCCATAATTGTTCATTGCTCCTTAGCAGAAGATACTTCTGAAGTCTCTGCAAATTACAATCCAGTGAAATTCAGTAGATGGCTTGAGAGGTGAAGGTGCTGGCCACCAAGCCCAGCCACCCAAGTCCCAGCCCTGGGGTTGGCACAGAATAATTATCACAAATCATAGTCTGACCCCCATAGATGCCCATGTGCAAATGCTCACCCTCTTTCTGAAGGAAGAAACGTGTACTTTGTAGGTTATAGGTTTTAGTTTTTGTACTTGAATGATATAAATTGTTACTAAGCAACAAGTTGGATATACTATGTCTATGACAAGATTAAATTTTGGTGATTGGGATTTGGAATTGTTTGAACAGTAGAGGTTGAAAGTAAAAACTAATTCTCTCAATGGAAATAGTGGAAAACAGACTGAAGGCTCATCCTGTGGTATTTACTGTATTGTTTGCAGAGAGGGAGAGTAGAAGATGTGGTTGTTAGTGACGAGTGCAGAGGGAAGCAGCTTGGCAAACTGTAAGTATGCACATGTAACCATGGAAACTGGATGGCCTCTGTCCCAGTTTGGCCTGTTGCTGAGAAACTTATTTTAAAATTTTTCTGATTGTTTTTCTGATCTTTTAAAATTCTAGACTGAATTTAATGAAAAGTAGAGCATTGTTGGCTTTACCTCAGAGTTTGAGAATTGAAAGCATTTACCAAGAATAACATGTAATTTGAGCTGTGCGTGTATATTTGTATGGTACATTGACTCTAACATGTTTAGGTAGGTATGTTGCAAGCAGTCTCAAGCAGCCCCCCACCCCCACCCCCCACCTCTGGTTTTGTTTTTCAAGGCAGAGTCCTGGAACTCTGTGTGCAGATGCAAAGTCACAGAGACCCACTTGCCTACTGAGTGTGATTAAAGGTGTGCTCACCACTGCCCAGACTTCTCATTAAATCCAGCCTACAGTACTGTTCTCTACATGTCTTTATATGACACTCATGTGTGCCGTTATCAAGGCCCATTTTAGTTAATGCCATACTTTTCCTTTTCAAAATTTCAGGTTACTGTCAACTCTTACTTTGCTAAGCAAGAAACTGAACTGTTACAAGATCACCCTTGAATGTCTACCACAAAATGTTGGTTTCTACAAAAAGTTTGACTATACAGTATCTGAAGAAAATTACATGTGTCGGAGGTTCCTGAAGTAAAAACCGCCATCAAGAGGCTTTACTGTAGAGTTCACTTTCGTTGCTGCATCCCAGAGAGCTCCCTCCCACCTAGACTGAAGCAATGCTGTGTGTCCAGTGGGGTGACAGGAGGAGGCCCGCGGCTGCTGGAACACACATCAGAAGGGGGTGATTTTTTTAACCAAAGGAATATATTTTCAACTTGAATCTTTTCTTGCATTGTATTTTTCTAAATTTGTCCTCATTTCTTGGTAGTCAAGAGTATGGTTATGTCTGCTCTGTGCTGCTCATTTTAAATATATGTATATATACTGAATGAGGGTGTTTCTTACCATAAAATTATTGACTCATGTATCTATAGACCTAAGGTGCACCATTTCCCACAGTACAGGGAGCTGGACACTTCTGTCATGACCACCAGATACAGATTTGCACACTCAACAGTATCCTAACCCTGCACACAACTCGGATGATCTTGTACCACCTGTCTCATCTGTCAAATGTTAGAATTATCCAGGGTCCTGCGAGGTGAGCAGCTCCTGGTGGCTTCTGAAGCCTCCGGGTCCCAGGACTGTGGCACTGCCTTTGGTACAGCTTTAAATGGCAGCTTTTCTATTCAGTGTGATTATGATGCTACTACTATCCTGATCACTGTCCTATTTTATTTATTTTAATGATGTTTAAAAACAGAATCGGATACTTTATAATATCAGATATTATAATAATGGTTCTAATCCTTTGCATTCCGTGTTATTGTTATTACATTAAACTTGTTTATATGAATAGCCTGTCATGTTAGAATCTTGTCTTGTGTTTTCTTATTTGTTGAGAAAGGGTGACCTGGAACTTTTCACACATGTTCTAAGAACTGGTTTTATCCTGCTTGAGTCTATTAGGCCTTAACAACCTAGCTTTATGTATCCTTTTTTTAAAAAAGCCTTTCCCCAAAGTAAATTAGTATCTCAATAAAACCCACGGAGTTGTGTTAAGGTTTTCTCTTAAATCTCTCTTACAGAAACAGTTGTAGTATGTCACCAACTGAAACAGTCTTAATATTAAATGTTTACTCACCTTTCTTAATCTGCAGGATAAAGCTGGGTTACTTTTACCCAGAAGTCAAAGAAGTTCTGAGGCACAAGGAGTACGAATGAGCTTTCTCAGTCATTTGAAGGACAATGGCATAAGTTTTAATACAACCACCAGTGTTCACAAAATACTTTTAATACTTTGTGCCCAGGCTCGCAGCATCGTGCACTGTGACATTCCTATACATACATAAGCATTTTATCTGAGTACAAATGTTAAAGTAGAATAATGTAAGCAATGGCCTATACAGAGGTAAACAGACATGTATGTTATTTTTCTTGAATCATTGTGCTGCATAGTAAATTGCAATTACATGTCAGTATCATGTTACTGATTGAGAAAACACTTTGAACTGTGAGGTATGGTAGCTCCCTGTAAGAGAGCATAACATGTAAACCTGAATAGTTTGAGTTTTTTTTTTTTTTGTTTTGTTTGTTTTTGTTTTTAGCTGCCATGAATGGGAAAAACAAAATTATCCAGCACTTAAGACTCTAGAAACTTATTTTCCTAATAAAAATAAATAAAATCCTCGAGTAATTCTTAGCTATTTCCTACTATTTCCTCACTGGAGTGTTGTTGAATGGACAAAGGTACTGTAAACACCTTTGCGAAGTGAAGCTATGCTTTAGGATTGTGGATTAAACCAGTTATTAAAAAAGATCCATCAGGTAACTGCTCATTTACATCAAGTTGACTTCCTAATATATACATCTCAACTTCATAATTCAAGATTGCACTTAAATACTTCTAATTTGAATTCCATAGTAATTAAACAATTAACCTAATGTTTTATTACAAAGGACATGCTTAGCATTTTTTGACATTACTTCTAGACTCAGAATATCTAAGTACAACCCTATACCCCTTCAAATGAATATTCTGTTCTACAAGCGGTTGAGAGTTGGTAGCAAAATTATCACACTTGAAGGTCCCTACCACAGAGCTGGTACAACATGTAATAGAAAATAAACTAACATAGATCAGTTAAATTAGGAGAAGACTCCCTTACCCACTCCAGTTTCCAGGATCTGTCTCAAACTTTCAAAATGGGGAATAATGAGGTTCCCCATGTTTTGATAAAAATGTGTAGTTTTAATTATGAGCCCAGCTTACATGTTTAATTTTGAAATTGGGTGAGCATTCATACATCATTCAAGTTGTCTAGAGAATAAAGCATGATTGGATAAGTTTATCATGGTTGACTTACAAACATCACTGGAAATGGAACCTAAGACAGCTACTTTGTAAATTCAGAGGAAGAAAAGAAACTTGGAGGCTTCTTATGAAAGGACAAGCCTCTTCTGTCCACATCAACTGTGCTCAACATGATGGCAGTCCCTAGTGTCTGAGACTCCAGTATATCATGCTGGATAGGCACTTTATGTGAGAAGAAAAAATGACAGTGGTCGGAATGACTGTCAATAACCTGTATTTTTGGATAGACTCATATTTAGAGGGGGAACATGTATTTTTATAAAACTTATTTAAAAAGTTATTTCAAATGTCTCATCTTGAAAAACCATTTTTTAAAAAATGGAGATTGCTTTAGTAAGCACAATTTCTGTTCAATGAGTCATAGATTATGGGTTGACTCCAAGAGAGATCTTTGTTGATCTATCTGGTGGTGATGTGTATACAGGAACTTTTGAATATCCAATGTAATGTTGGCTCTACTAGACCACCATGCACGTGACACAACAAAATTAAAAACAATACTGTTCTTTTATCTGAAAGATAGGAGACCGGATGGGAAACCAGAAGAGGATAGAGGTAACTATAATTCTGGTTTATATTCAGGCTCCCACTGTGAAGGACAAAGAATCTATACTGTTACTGTCATAACTTAAGTGTAACCTTACACAGTGCCTCAGGGTACCCTGGCAGTGTCATTCTAAACAGTAAAGCACCCCGAAAGAGGACTGAGAAACGTGAATTATAAAGGAGCTGTGTGTTTGTGCTACCCTAAAGTCATCATATACAAAAAGTTAAAAACACTTCATCTGCACATCACACAATAGTAAAATGTTTTTGTAGAACAACCTTTATACATATAGACAAAAACATGGAAAACTGAAGACCATAACATGACTTTGCTAATGCAAATTATGATGTAAATTTGAGTTAGTTTAGGAACAAGTTAAAACAGTAATTTACAATACATTGAAGCTACCCACAAATTGCTTTCTCCAGTGGATAAATCTTCAAAGCAAAGCTGTCAGCTGAACCTCACAGAAGTAATACAATGTAAAATAGAAGTAAACGTGTCATTCCAAATAATTTACTTTCTTCAAGCATCGCAAATTTAATTTATGGTTTAAAAACAAATTACAGAAAAACAATAACTTTTCACTGCTTTATATACTAATTTAGAAGTCATGAGGATTTACTTGTTTGTTGATGCAAGGCACTTTTCTTTTGGGGGTTTCATATTGAAGAAACAGTGCTACATTGGTTTGGTCTACTTTGAACCATTTTGGACAAAAGTTCTAAGAGCTAGGCAACTCTGAGAAGACCAAGTCTAGATTTGGCTTTAACAGCAAAGAGAAAAAGTCATGTGGAAAATGTATCTGGTTCTAGAAAGTAAGACCTCTTTGATCATTACAACTTTTCTCATTTAGAATAAGGGAGGCAATTGGGAAGGAAGTATTAACTGTATTAACATTAGTAAAGTAGGCTAGTTGGTTAAAGTCATGATTTAAGATATGGGACCAAGAGGTCTAAAAAAATGGAAATCAAGTCACTGAATTATACTAAAAAAATGTGGACGAATTCTACATTTTGTTAATGTTTCTGTAAGAGGCTCCATCATAAAATTGAGCTGTAAAATTACTTAAAATGTAATATATATAACACAAAATGACTTTTTAGGAAACACTAGGAAATTTGTTTGTTATAAATTATCCAAAAATCTATCAACAAATCCCCTACTTTGTATTTTGTTTAAAGTAATAACTTTGTATTATACAAATAAATTTCAAGTATGGAAAGTGCATTATTGCAATAATACCTCTTTGCAAGTCCAAAAGTCTTGGTTTATAATAAAACCATAAAGTTTTTTTTTTTTTTTTTAAAGTAAACCCCATCACCCATCAGCGCCATCTACTGCAGAAGTCCAACATCCCAAAGTGTTGTTCAACAAGTTGCAGAGAAACATGTCTGGAAGCAATGTATAATTGAAAAGAAAGTATTTGTGTGTTTTCCATTTCTATTACCATCACCAGGATCCTCTCCTCTCTAGGTGGAGCTCACACCCATGTGACGTCAGCAATCCTGTGCAGTGAACGGTCCTCACAGGTCAGCCGTTCTGTGCGGTTGCCACTTGCATGTTTCCTAAGTCATCTTCTTCTTCATGTGTTCTCTTCACACTACCTGAAGGTTATCGAATGAACGTACAGTGAAAACAATATAATCAGGAAAAATTTGTTTTTGCACCAAGTGATACTATATTAACATTATGAAAATCTTATACTTGAATGTATATAGCACACTTAAGTTATATTGAGTCATGAAGATAAAGTTACTTTGGCAATTTAACATCTTGTACATAAAACTTTTCAAGAGTCAGTGGTACATTATGATAACCACCTGGGCTGGAGAGATGGCTCAGTGGTTTAGAGCACTGGCTGCTCTTCCAAAGGTTCTGAGTTCAGTTCCCAGCAACCACATGGTGGCTCACAACCATTTATAATGAGATCTGGTGCCCTCTTCTGGAGTGTCTGAAGACAGTGACAGTGTACTGATATATAAGCATATGCTGCCATATCCAGCAACCGCATTTTTAGTGTCAGCCAAGTTATCCATACTGGTCTTATTTTAATCTTTGTAACAGTTATACAACTTAACAGACTTAAAATTAAACACAGTATATATGTTGATTTTCAACTAGATATTATAATTGGCTATGCATTATAGCTTATGCATAACATAGTAATAATAATAATAATAATAGAATTCTAATCCTTTGAAACTGTTTACTCAGAGTCTCTAAACAGACTGCTCAGAAGTACATGAAATGTGTACTAGATGCTTCTTTCCTACTTCCTCTACCATTACCTTTCTCTTCAATTTTCTACAAAACAAACTCCTTACCTGTGGTACCAGAATGAACAGATAAAGACCTTTCTATCTGGAGTGGTGACATCATCTGTATTGTTAATTTTGCTAAGTAGATGGCTTCATATTCCTAAAAAAGATTTTAAATAGCTCAGACACAAGATGAAGTTACACATTTGTGTTCTTAGTTTATAGATAAGGGGCTAGTACCATACTCTTGCAAAAGGAATGAAGGTTCACAGTTCCTATCTGCTAATTGTCAGTTACAGATAATCAGAAACAAAGTTGTGCCAATGTATCTTCTGCCACTGGGCATTAAATAATGGTCTAATTCTATGTTAAAATAGCACAAAGAATAGAGGGACCCAAAACGTAAACCTGCAATTTTATTAAATGGTTCTAAAAATCAATAACAAAATTATTTTTTCCCTGAAGAAGTTTATCTTCCCCATCTCACAAAGACTTTTGTGAAGGGCCCCACGTTCTTTGAAATAAAGAATTACTCCTTCCTTTTGCAAAGTCTTCAACCTACCACCCCTGAAACCAGAGCACCTCAATCTTCTTGTTACATCACTGGCCATCTCCTTTGCTAGTTTTATTTCCGAATTCTCTGCATTTCTGAGTGCTGTACCGTTCTGCCTTTGAAATGTTTTTCCCTTTTCTTCTTCCTCTTCTCCCCCTCCTCTTCCCGGCACAATCTCAAAGAACTGAGGCTGGTTTCCAATGTGCTGTTTTGCTATTTAACTGAGACTGGCCTTGGATCTTTGATCTTCTGACCCTCCTTCCTCCTGAGACCGCAGGTGTATGAAGCACGCTCCCTTACCCTGCTACTAGGACCTGAACCTAAAGCCTGTCCACGCTAGCAAGCTAGGTAAGAACCAGTCTGCTGCTAGCTATAGTCCCCAGTCTTGGTTTTTCTTTTTAAAGATTTATTATTTATTTATTTATTTTATTTCTGAGTACACTGTATACATCTTCAGACACACCAGAAGAGGGCGTCAGATCCTATTATAGATGGTTGTAAGACACCATGTGGTTGTTGGGATTTGAACTCAGGACCTCAGGAAGAGCAGTCAGTGCTCTTAACTGCTGAGCCGTCTCTCCAGCCCTAAAAGCAGTTGTTTGTTTGTTTTTACTACTCTTGAACTCAGTGATCCGCCTGCCTTTGCTTCCCAAGCAGGGATTAAAGGTGTGCACCACCACTGCCCAGCTACATTATCCAGATTTAATCCACGCTCTTTCTTCTATTCATCTCACTCAGAAGAGCTTTCCTTTCCTTACATACAGGAGTCTGTCGCCTGAACACATGCATACAACTGTCTATTTCCTTTCCATTCTTTTAAAGATGGATAGGACCAAATTTTTTGTGAGCAGCATACTGCCTAGTATATGCAATGTTATCAGTTTAATGCTCTGTACCAGAAAACCAAACCAAACAACAAAATGTCTATTCATTTCATTCTGTAACCCATTCCTTCTTATAGTACCCTCTGTATCAGTGATAAGTCATCTTGAAACGGTCCAATCAAACACCTTTATCTCCCTCTTTTCTGACATCTTAGTGAGGCTGCAATGGCCCACACTACTCTCTATGCTTCGCCATGCTGCCCAAAGACGACAACAAGAAAAGATGCCAGAAAGTTGGTCAAAACAAAGACCCAGTAAACAAATCTGGTGGCAAGGCTAAAAAGAAGTGGTCCAAAAGTAAAGTTCAGGACAAGCTGAACAATCTCGTCCTGTTTGACAAAGCTACATATGACAACTCGGTAAGGAAGTTCCCAACTATAAGCTTTTTACTATAGCTGTAGTCTCTGAGAGACTTAAGATTCAAGGTTCCTTGGCCAGAGCAACCCTTCAAGAGGTACTTAGTAAAGGACTTAGCAAAGGGTGAGATGCCGCAGATGCTGGGAAAGATGCATGAACAGGTTCAATCAGCTGTACGTTTAGGAAAATAAAACTATTGAATCAAAAGAAAAACCTTTATCCCTTCCTCCTTAGAATCTGTATCTATCTAGTATCAAATCCTGTCAGCTAGCTACTTTCTAAATAAACCCAGCACCTGATCTCACTTTACCCTCTGCTACCACTTTTGTTTAAACCAAGCGTTTTATTGTTTTATTTGTAGTTGTGTGTACGCAGGGTGTGGTTGGTTTTGTTTTACCTTACAGGACTCCAGGGGTCAGAGTCCTGTCTGTCAGCTTGTACTGTCAGACCCTGGGGCCTTCACTCACTGGACCATCTCACCAGCCATCAGTCTCCCTTGACTGGTGACATGTCCTTTTACTTCTGGCTGTTGCCCTCAATTTTCTCTTTGGTTCACACAGCAGACAGTAGCCAGAATAACCTAAGAAAGCACTCCTCCACGTGAGTGTCAACCACGGCACATTTCTACCAGCATCACCATAAACCCAAGAAAAACAGGCTGTGGGGATGGAGAATGCTACTGTAGCCCAGGTTGGCTTGGAATTCATGACAAGCCTCCTGCCCAAGTCTCAAGAATGCTAGATTACACGTGTGAGCCACCAGGGCCAATTAAGGGAAAAAAACCTAAAAGTCATGTGAAGTGGCACAGGCCTTTAATCTTGGTACTCGGAAGGCAGAGGGAGAGGCAGAGATAGGAGGATCTCTGTGAATTCCAACACAGCCAGAGCCACATAGTAAACAGAAACAAAAAATGATTGAAATAAAAATGCAAACTGAAATAATCATCAGATTAGTCAGATTATAATAATATCAAGTATTTAGAAAGTAAATTCTACACCTAAGGTGTAGAGACAAGCCATTTTAATCATTCTACACTCTACCTTAAACAGAGTTGACATAGGAGTTCATTACCTGAAGTTGGTGGACAAATCCAGCATTAGGATTAATACAAAATCTCCTTTCTTGGACATAAGCAAATGCATCTCTGAAAACAGAGGAAGAAAAATTAATATAAAAGACCTATTTTATGAAACAATCCAAAATATTTTTCCATTTAGAATTTATTTGAAGGTGGGTGGAAGATGGTAGTGTGTGCCATAAATCCCAGCACTCAGGAGGCAGAGGCAGGTGGACATCTGAGTTCAAGACCAGCCTGGTCTACAGGGTGAGTTCCAGAACAGTAGGGGCTACACAAGAGAAACCCTGGCTCAAATAAACAAAAGAAGAATATATCTGAAATATCCCCTAAGGCTGGGGATATCCTGGGTTTAATCCCCAACACAGTAGAAAAAAAAAAAAATCCCACCTAGATAATCTGCCAAAACAGTAGTCAACAGTCAAACTATTATAGAGTTGATGTGTCAGGGTGGAGAGAAGTTAGGCCAACCAAATCCACAGTTCCTAGGCTCGCCACCTCTGACAGGGAACTTGCTTCATTTTTTCCTCACTGGTAAAGCAGGCATTTTGATGTGGCTTCTGGAGGACTGCTGTGAAGATGAGAGAAGTGCAAAGCACTTCTGCATGCAGCATACTTGTTACATGGTGCACATGCATAAACATTAAACAAGAACTCCCTGTGTTATAAAGCTTACATGTGATATCTAGTAGTAAACACTACGGATCAATAGATTATAAATATTATGACAAGATCCGAAATAAGGCAAATATTTTTCAACTATTTGCATTTGAATCTTTAAAAGTGGTATAATCAATTTTTTAAAAAATTTACGCATGTCTGCACTGTTCTAATTTCCCCTATTCTTCTCACCCAGAACCCAGTCACACCCCCATCTGGGCTCTGGATCCTTGCCTCCTTAGTCTATCAGTCCTCTTCTCGCATTAATCACTTTTGATTTTGTGAACCTGTTGTATAATGGTTTCCTTCAAGGTTGCAACATTCCTTCCTGCAGGGAAGCTAAAACAAACAACTCAAAAGCTTCAGGAAGTCCCTGAAACTGACTAGATTTAGAAGCCCTTCTCTCCAAATAAAGAGTTAAGACTGATGCAGTCATTAGCAGACAAGTCAAGCTGCTTCAAAGAAGCAGATAACGACTAAGTTTCCTGAAAGAACTTTACACTCAAGTACTAAGTCACATGAAAGAACATTCTCCAACCAGTTGAATGTGTTCCAGATTCCCAGCTTTTGTGCGCTGTCACCAAGACAGGGGTGGGCTTTGGTGATGCCAACTGTCATTTCTCCTCCTCTAAGTAATTCCTCACCCATATTTCTATCAGTAACCTCAATAAAATTCATTGCCTCACCAAGTTGGGCTATGGTGATAACCATACTTTGGTCTATTATGGGCTCCATATCTGAGGTGAGTAGATATGTACTGAATCTTCATAGGAAAAGTCTTGTCACTCAATAGATCCATTTAATGTGTGATCTTGGATTGAAACTATCTTTTAGAGTCTATGGGGTCATCAACAGGTAACTGACAGCAAGGTTTTTTACTCTGCTTAAATCCGTCAGAGGCAACTACTTAAAAAACAACCATACTGGTTTCCATCTGAGCCCAGCGCTAGGGTGTCCCACGACTATCAGGACTCAAAACAAAACCTGCCCGCAAAGAGCTGATCTTTCAGGAGCGTTCTCACTCCTAAGCCCACAGGTGGGACCCCACTTTCTCTCCACTGACTGTCCAAAGATAGACTCGCCAGAAGCACACAAGATCCAGGAATCACAGGGCTGCCTAAGACTGGACCCTTCCAGTCTCCACCTGTGCCTAGAGCTGGGGCTGCTCCACAGCCCTCGGGACTCAAAACTTGCCCACAGAGGGCTGGTCTCACAAGAGCGCTCTCTCACTTAAGCCCACAGGTGGGACCTGATGTTCAATCCACTGACAGTCCAAGGAGAGACCCGCTGACAGCACATAAGGCGCAGAAGCCATAGGGTGGCCTGAAACAGGATCTTCCTGTCTGCACTGGTCCAGGCTGTCCCACAGTCCTCCAGATCTAAAACATGCCTGGAGAGAGCTTGTTTCCCAAGAATGCTCTCACTCCTAAGATCACAGACTCCAGAGACTCAAATAACCCTATTAAAAATGGAGGAAAGAGCTAAACAAAGAATTCTCAACTGAGGAATATCGAATGGCTGAAAGCACCTAAAGAAATACTCAACATCCCTAGTCATCATGGAAATGTAAATCTAAACAACCCTGAGATTCCAACTCACACCAGTCAGAATGGCCACGATCAAAAACTCCGGTGACAGCAGATGCTGGTGAGGATGTAGAGAAAAATTCCTCCATTGTTGGTGGGATTGCAAACTGGTACAACTACTCTGGAAATCAGTCTGAAGGTTTAAACAAACATGGCAAGTAGAGAAAGGAGAAATACAGGAAGTAAAATGGAGCTGAATCCTGTGTTAAAGATATCGAATTAAGAGAGTGGTGACCCTGGGGCAAGATTCCAATGAGCTAAATTTAGGTCCAGGTAAGGTAGTAAAAGCCTTTAACCCCAGGAAGCAAAGACAAGCAGATCTCTTAGTTCAAGGCCAGCCTAGAACAGAGCAAGTTCTAGGTGAAGAAAAACCTAAATTCAGGCTTGGTGGACCACACACACCTTTAATCCCAGTGTTTAGAAGACAGGCATGCACAACTCCAAGTTCAAAGCCAGTCTATGGAACAAGATACAGGACAGCCAACCCTAGGCAGTGAAGGAGTTGGAAAAAAGAAAGCTAGTGGGTAATCTAATACAACAAGAGGGTCAAGGTTCCAGCTCCTGCAAGCAGCAGAAATTGGCTGCTTCAGCCGTATGTCTCTGGCTTTATATTCAGGAGGAGAAGGAGACCACTGGGACAATTGGTGATTAAGCAGAGATCAGCGTCACTGAAGTGAAATCTTCTGGGAAGTGTTTTCAGAGAGCACCAAGAAGCTGTGTTCAGAGATACCCAAGGCTGTACCTCATGCTGCAGCTGTACTTGGTAATGTGTAAGAATCACCCAATTGGTACCAGTTTTGAAGGCCTGAAGGGGTCATTAAAACAGCTGAGGCTTGGTACTGTGAGAGTCCATGGAAGGCCATTGGTGAAGGTCCAGCCTGAGCTGTAGTTGACAGCCTAGGACTAAAGGGGTCATGCAAAGGACTTAAGGCTTGGCACCATGAAGGGAGCCTATGGGAAGGGGCTATAGGTGAAGCCTAGTTGCATTGGAAGACCCCAGCATATTAGGGGTGCCAATACCATGAGATGATCACCAAGAACAACAACTGGTGGAGTGGATCAACCTGAGCTTAGAGTGCCACAGAGGGCAGAGCTGGAGAAGCCATGTCAACCCTCTGGAGGAGCTCTGAAGATCATGTGTGGATCCCCAGACATCATTGAAATAAGAAGCAGTAACACTGAAGTTGCCTTAGAGCCCCAAGATGTTTGAGATTCGAGAGATGTGGGCTATCTGCTGAGGGAAGCTGCTAACAGAGAGTGGAACAAGACCAGAAGTTTGTCATGAAAAAGGAGTGAAGATCTGAGGACTGCTTTGACATCAGACATGGAGATGCAGAGTTTGGAGTTTGCCCAGCTGGTCTCCTGTCTTGCTTTGGGGCTTATAATTAAGTGATTGGATGAATCTCAGAAGAGACTTTGGACTTTTAACACTGTTGAGGCTGCTATAGACTATGTGGACTCTGGAAGTTGGACTAAATGTAATTTGCATTATGCTATGCTTAGATGTGGTCCCCATAGCCTTATATGCTTGAACAAGCCTATGGGGCCAGGGAGTGGAATGTGATAGTTTGTATATTCTTGGCCCAGGGAGTGGAACTATTAGGAGGTGTGGCCTTGTTGAAGTAGGTGTGTCACTGTGGGTTTGGGCTTAAGACCCTTACCCTAGCTACCTGGAAGTAAGTCTTCGACTAGAAGCCTTCAGATGAAGATGTGGAATCTCAGTTCCTCCTGTACCATGCCTGACTGGAAGCTGCACTGTTCCTGTCTTGATGATAATGGACTGAACTTCTTAATCAGTAATCCAGCCCCAACTTAAATGTTCCACTTATAAGAGTTGCCTTGGTCATGGTATCTGTTCACAGCGCTAAAACCCTAAGATACCAATAGATGTCAACTGAAGTAAAATAAACACTAACATTTGTATCTAGACTATTTAAGCTGAAAGTAATCAATTCCCTAATGGCAATTACTTTTCCAGTTTTGCCTAATCAACTATGACTATCTATCTATAAAAATCTATCCATATTAAACCTTACATTCCTTATATTATTAAGTCCATTTAAGTGAGAGTGAACTGTTGCTAGGTTTGAGTGTTAGCTTACCTGTACTTCATCCCAAATGTCTCCATGATGTATGCAATAACAAAGGCCGCACTGAAGACAGAGAAACAATTAGAAAATAGAATTCATCACTAAATAAAAGAAAGAGAGATTATCTATCTTCATACCTTCTAGAGATACCTGCATTCCCATGGACAAGAACTTTTCCTGAAAAAGTTTAAACAATAGTCAGTCATCTAAAAAAATAAGAATTCGAATGTAAAATATACTCGAACCACATTATCAGGCTATGGTGAGTCTTCCTTAGATATTTTATTTCATGTACCTGCCACTTAGCTATTAATTTTCAAGTCTCTATTTTAATTATGTAGAGAATATAACAGATTTTAAGGGAAACTGAAAGTAGTTAAGTGGAAAAAATTTAAAAGCATAAGATAAAATTAAGTAGCTGGGAAGGTATGCATTTGAATATCATCTACCGTATAAAAACAGAAATTTTCTATCCTACATTTAGAAAAATTATCAACCAAAAGGTAACTAACAAAAATTCCCACAGATAAAATAAACACTATTGCCTTGAGATACGATTTAGTGGGTGGGAGCACTTGTGGCTCTTGCACAGGATCAGGCTTGATTCTCAGCACTCCAAGAGCAGCTCACAACTCTCTGTACTTCAGTCATAGGGGTCAGATGATCTCTGCAGGCTTCTGCAGGCCCCAGGCATAATATAGTACACATACATACATGTACATAAAATATTCATACACACAAAATTGTTAATAACAGAAAAAAATGATTTACCTCCATTTTGTAAGCTTCCATCAATAAACTCTTTTGTCTGAGGGTAAGAGAGAATGTGTTATAAAACACAGGTAGAGTAAGATGAACATTTAATACAGTAAAACAAAAGTAGGCTGAAAGTTACAGAGCAACATCTAATTTTTAAAAAACACAACTCTTGGGGCTGGAGAGATGGCTCAGCACATAATGACCTAGGTTCTATCCTGGGACACACGGTGGAGAGAACAGACTCCCAAAAGCTGTCCTCTGATCTTCATATGCACACCATGGCACTCACAAATGTGTGTGTGTGTGTGTGTGTGTGTGTGCATGCATGAGCACAAACACACAAAATATAATCCAATTAAGCAAATAAGGAAACCTCAGTGAGGGACTGGTGAGACGGTGCAGGGTTAAAAGCACTTGCTACCCACTGCCATGCAGAAGACCAGGAGCATGTTCCTAGAACCACCCTAACTCCAGTTCTAGAGGATCCAATACTTTCTTCTGATTTCTATGGGTTTTGTACCCATGCAATACACATACATAAATGTAATACAGGTAACATACATAAGTATCAACAACAACAACAACAAAAAAACCCTCAGTGATACAACTTTTAAAGTTTTTTTTAAGTTCACTTTTTCAAGTAAACCCTGCATTTTTTCAGTCATAATAAAGTAGAAATAGTTTTACAATCTAAATTATTAGGTTCAAATAATAAATTTTAGTGATATTAAAATATTGATACTTACCATAGGGAAAAAACGTATTATGTTTTCAACTGGATTATCAGCAATATCCAAGACTAAATATCTGAAAACAAAGCATTCATGGTAAGTATAATCTCAGATAAATCTCCACACAAAAACATGAAGTTTTAAAATAAAAATAACATCTCTTCAATTTATAATAAACTATCGTTTTTAATTACATTCCCATCCCATTGATCATCTAAGCGACTCATCTATTTGATGTCTGTGTAAGAGAATTTTGACTTTTTTGTTGTTTTTTTTCAAGATAGTTTCTGTGTAGCTCTAGCTACTCTGGAATGTGCTCTGTAGACCAGGCTGGCCTCAAACTCTAGAGATCCACCTGCTTCTGCCTCCCAAGTACTGGAAGTAAAGGCGTGCACCACCAACGCAAAGCATTAAGATGTTTGTAACATTTGGCATAAGTATCCTAAGTTTAAAAAAATACTTCTAACAAATACTTTTATATAGATGCAGAATATCTCTATAAAGATATTTTTAAAAAATTGGTAGTAGCTTTCTCCCAATAATCAAGTGGTTCATTTGCCTTTTGTTTTTAGCATATGTAATATAGTCTTTACTGTGTTATATTATTTGTCTTATGAGTTTCAATTTGGAGCCCAGCCTCCTAATTGGTAGGATTATAAGCATGTAACACTAAACCCAGCTTATTTTTAAATGAATCTAAAATAACAAATATTAAGACTTAATTATTCAACTGCAGTAATTAGAAGATAAATGAGAAAGCTAAAATTATATGAAAAAGTATTTAACTACACCAGATTGAAACAAACTTCAGTATTTTATAACTTTGTCTTGGAGAAATTCTAAGGGATTGCATTGGAGGGCAATATGCAATACCTATTGAAATGTATTGCACTCATTTCTATAAACTTATCCTATCAGTATACTCACAAATAAACAATGACATGCTCGAGGATGGTCACTGCATATTTTGAGAACACATAAGAAAGTCTGCAAATATACAATGTCCAGTAAGACACTGACTGAAACTGGACATGGCATACACACATGTAATCTTAGTCCTTAGGAAGCAGAGGCATGACAATCATTCATTCAAGATAAGACCCTGTCACAGACAGACAGAGAATGAGAGAGAATACATAAAGGTTTCAGAGAAGATCAAGGAGATCGCTCAGTGGGTAGTAAGTGTGAGGGTCTCAGTTCAAATCCCTAGAACCAGAAAAAAAGCTAGGGGAGAAAGAGAAACAGCTCAGTAGTTACGTGAACTAGCTGCTCTTCCAGAGGACTGAGGTTTGACCCCAGCACCCACATAACAGCTCACCTATAATTCCAGTTCCAGAGAAACCGATGCCCTCTTTAAATCTCCACAGGCACCAAACACAAAACAGTACACAGACATACATACAGGCAAGATATTCATACGTGTAAAATAAAAGTTTTCATGCAATATATATTTTGATCATTCTTTCCTCTTCCCAACCCTTCCCATATCTTCTACATGTCCATTCCCAATCAACTAATTTCAGCTTTCTCTGTTAAAGACACAGACACACAGACACACACAATCAAAACAAGTAAACAAGACCCAACAAGACAAAATACACCAAAGGAAAACAGAAAGCACACAAATAATTCGGAGTTTTGTGTTGAACAACTGCTCCTGGGCATGTGGCCTGCCCTGAACTGTAACTAATGAAAAAAAAGAAAAAGGTAGGCAAGGGGGCTTGAATGATGGTTCAATAGTTAAGAGTACCAACTGCCTTTGCAGAGGATTTCAGTTTGGTTCTACATCCATGTCTGGACCCATCCCCTGGAAGTCCTGTTCCAAGGGCACCTGCACTTATGTGCCCACATCGACAGAAGGTCAAACACACACATAATTAAAAGTAGTATCTTGAAAAGAAAGGCAAGGTATGGAAACTCAGATCTGTAATCCCAGTACTCCAATGGAAAGATGTGGGAGGCTCAGACTTCAGGAGACCCCTGAAGCCTGTGGGCCAAACTAACGTAGCATATGCTGCTGCAAACAACAAAAGACCAAGTCTCAACTCTGTTGTTTCTTGACCTCCATATGTTAGCAGGGGGCCAACTCAAAAACTATTAAGTCAGAACCACCTTATCTACAGGAATATGCTTCTGAACAGACACAATGAGAAATAGTAGTGGGTGCCTTTGAGGAAGGGAACTGAGTATCTAGGAGATACGGAATACAGAAAGACGTGCTAGAATTATAAACAAGATTTAAATATTTTAAATAAGTTCTATTAAAATATACACCATATAGCTGATACTTATGAAATAGCTGGAAGTTATATTATGTAACAAACTTGAAACAAAGTCATTATAGAATAGGGAAAATAGTTACCTAGCCTGCTTCAGGATCTGGGCTAAATCTTAAAACACTTTGAAGATCAGTGATAATAAAACAACATTACATGTTTTTTCTATGAAGCACAGCAATAATTCTTACCTAAGTAACTGTAGAAAGTTTGGTTTGATAAAGTTTGCTTCAATATTTTGCCGTATGCAAATTATATGTGTTATGCCATGTTTCTGCAGTATGGGTAGCTATAAAAAATGGGAGAGATAATAGTTTAAAATACAAAATATCACCTTATAATATTATGTCTGAAAATAGAAAAGACTCATATCTAATCTTTAAGTACAGATAATTAAAGCTAATTTTATGGTCAATTGGCCTGAAGTGATCCACAAGACAAGTCTATCTATTCAAGCTTAACACACAGAATGTTCTCTGAACTTTAACATGGACATTATTTATGTTTATTTCTAGAACTTGATGAAAACTTAAAAGATAACTTTTCAAGAAACCAGTACTATTAACAATTCTTTCTAAAACCAGAGAGTTTACAATTATGAGTTCCTAATCTAGAAATCCCAGGACTGCCAATGGACTGAGCTCTGTGGATCAGTTTTGTTCTGGGAGAATGGGAAACAGTACTCTAACCTCAGCAGTCACGATAGTTGTAAGGAAAGAAAAAATATGTACTATAAATACTTAGTCTAAACAAAATCATGAGATGAAATCCCTCGTGGGGGCATGACCTTTTTATGACAAAAAAAAAAAAAAAAAGAACCCCATAAAGCAGGGACACACCATCTGACAGACAAAGTCAGGCTCCTAGGAACTCACTGTGTGATGCATATACCTCATCTCAGATGCCCCAGTTTCCACAACTGTGGGAGGTAAGTCACCCACACCATGGTACTTTCTTGGAGGTGTCCAAATTGACTAGACAATATGGTTTTCTTAATGTTAATCAGAGTTGTATTTTTCTGAGTACATTCTGGTACATAAGCAGGTGTTTGTTGAATTACCTTAAAGTGTTCAACAAGATTAATAATGACCCAACGTTCTATGTTCTCATGTATACAAACTCCAAAATTAACAGCATTTATTTTTTAATTTGTACTTAATAATTAAGTTGAGGTTTCAGCATCTACTTTATTTTACTAACATTAAAAACTAAAAAGGATGAAAGGAATCTGCTGTGAGTCGGTATGGTGGTACAGGCCTTTAATCTCAGTGCCTGGGAGGCAGAAGTGGCAGTGGATCTGAGTTTAAGGTTATCTTGATCTACACAGCAAGTTCCAAGTACACACAGCTTGAGTTACATAGTGAAACCCTGTCTCAAACAGTAACCATGAAGAAAGCAAACC
Organism: Micromys minutus; assembly: GCF_963924665.1. NCBI lineage: Eukaryota > Metazoa > Chordata > Mammalia > Rodentia > Muridae > Micromys > Micromys minutus. Next base: position 1,567,717 of record NC_137974.1, read on the forward strand.
AAGCCAAACTAAAAACATTTTTAAAAGCTTTGGAGGTACATTTAACTAAGTAAAGCAAAGTTTATCAGAATAAAATTCTAATGCAATGGTAGAATGTATTTGTGCTTTTCAATAGAAACATTTATAAAAAGTGAACTATGACTTTACCTTCCAAATACAAATAGACAAATGTTATAAAAAGAAATGAGATTACTAGCTAACAAGCAACCTGGATTCATCTCTTTTATTTAACTGGTATTTGGACATAGTAAGATATGCCTTTAGTAAATCAATCTTTTAAAAGGTATTCATCCTTCTAGGTTTTTTTACCCCCAGTATTAGTTTTTATAGTTGAAAGGTACTTTTTGGGGGGACGGTATGAATAGAATTTTGGGATATATTATGGTAACTCAGATTGAGAAATAAATACATACACAAAGAAGACATAAGATTGGACAAAGATTAACAGGAGTCAGGAGGACAAGAGAGGGAACAGGTATGTGTTTGAATAGCATCAAAATGTTTTTCACACATATGAAATAAAAGTGTCACAGTGAAACTTGTTCTACTAGGCAGAATTATATATGCTAACACTGACACAAATGATTGTGAGGACCTGCACCTGGTCATCATTACATTCTGGGACAACAGCTTTGCTGACACCATTTTCTAGGAAGTCAAAGCTCTATTTATTAACTGTTATGTCATCTACCCTTTCCAGCTTCCTCGTTGGTCACCTCAACTATCAAGAACCTTCCAATTTCAGGATGACTCTAAAAATTATTGTCATGAAACTCCATACAAAAGTATACTTAATTCTGAATCAGCAAGCCTTTGGAAAAAAATATTTGCCATAGAATGTTTCATGCTCTGCATTACTTAAAAAAATTTTTAGTATCAACCCCATAATTCATAAAGTTGAGAATTCCTTAGAAAGTAGTAAGACCACCACTGAATACTAAAATAAACCACCCCATCTTAATCTAAGAACTGAAGAAGTCTATTTCCAATGTAGAAGAACTGCTCTAAAACATGCACTCTTACTTTGTCACAAGTTAATATTCTGTTCTATTTCCTTCTCTTATACTTTGCATGCATCTGCTACTGGTCTAATTACTAAACGTTTGTAATTTATCTATCAAACATAAGACTTCATGAGAAAAAAAATTAGAAAACTCACTTGTAATTTGTGTGAGACACTTCAAAAGTATTAATGTTCTAGTAAACTTAAAAGTAGGTCTAAGTGCTATGAACACAGTGTCATATGTGTCCCCTAGTATAAAACTCTCACTATTAGAAACTTACCTGATAAAAAGTTGGTTTACTAAAGCCTCTTGGAGAACCTAACCTAAAGTTCATACCTTGCTTTTCATAGCAGAAGAGTATGGGCCTAAGAACAATCCGGGCAAAACTTCCTAGGGGGAAAAATACATACATAAAGTTTACACCTAGAGCAAATAAATATATAGCTCAATCTGTCTTTGTGTGCAGGAGCTAATAGCATTTGTAATATTCTGGCTAAAACTTTGATCAGGGAATATTCCCAGCCACATTTAGCCAACTGGGATGATAAAGACAGCTGTAGTCTATAAATTCAGGTGAAATGTTCCCAACTTAAGTTTTATTCTAAAAAGTCAGATATTTGAGATCCTACAATGCTTTTTTATAAGTAGGATTGGATATAATCAGCACATTATATTATTGACGTCTACATCAATAAAACCTTTTTAAAAATATTTATTTATTTATTTATTTATTTATTTATTTATTTATTATATGTGAGTACACTGTAGTTGTCTTCAGACACACCAGAAGAGGGCATCAGATCTCATTACAGATGGTTGTGAGCCACCATGTGGTTGCTGGGAATTGAACTCAGGACCTCTGGAAGAGCAGTCAGTGCTCTTAACCACTGAGCCATCTCTCCAGCCCTAATAAAACCTTTTTAACTTCTATTTATCAGCTATAGCCAAAAAATAAAACAGGCATAAAGGAAATCATCCTGTTAGAATTACATTTACACTAACTTTTATTTGGTCAAAGCAAAAAGCAATGCAAAAGCCAGGTAACAGAACATACTTACAATCCCAGCACCTAGGAGGCTGAAGAGGAGGATCCTGAGTTTGAGCCAGTCTGGGTTACATAGTAAGTTCCAGGCCAGTAGGAACTCACAATCAGACCCTGTCCCTGCTTCAGAAACAAAGCAGCAGAAGATGAAGTAGTGTCAACTGTCATCACAGTAAATAAACGCCAGCTGTAATCAATCACTGTAGATATTCACTAACTTCTTTTCATTTAAAAATAGTATCCTCCAAATATAGCTAAGGCTGGCCCTAAACTCCAGACAGTTCTCCTGCCTCAGCCTCTTGAGTGCAGAGATTATAGGAATGGCCCCACTAGCATCTTACAAGTATGAATTACATTTTAATCTCCTTTTTAATAAAGCAAAGCTGGAGTCTGATAAAGCACGAGGGTTAGACATAAAAATGAATAACTACCTAAAAGCCTCAATTATTTTATGGTCAAGACTCTTGAATTTATCCAAATTAGACATAAAAGCAAACTGTTTTAAAAGGAACACAAGCATTTCATTTTTTTAAATAAGGAAAACCAGTGACTCATTAAGCACACCCACATATTGCTATGATCTTAAATCTAATCCAAGCAATACAAAGAATTCATTTTATATATTACAATTTTTGACACAAATGTACGTATTTACCACAATATTCTAATTAATATATATACATATATGCAATACTCATAACTGTGTTAATATGACAAACCTACAGATTATGAACCAGCAGGTCTCCTTTGTGAAGCACGTTATTAAATAAAAGGGTCATTTGAATAAATTAAAAGTTGCCATACCTGCATCTCTCGTCTCATAGGGTAAGTCCACTCCTTGAAAAGGAATACAAAACAAAAAGATAAAAATATCACCGCCTGTCAGATGGCTCCAGTCTGACAATCTGAAACTTATCCTTGAAACCCAAGTAAGAGAGCAGAAATCCTGAATGCTACCCTTTGAGCCCACTGCTGCAAATGTACAAAATAACCTGTATGGTGGGATGCTCATAGTCACAGAATTTAGAGGGTTCTATGGCAGCCTGGTCTGCACAGTAAATCCAGACCAACTAGGGCTACTCTGTCTTACAGACACCCCCCACCCCCCACCCCTATAGCAGGTATCCCTGCTGACAGAAATCAGATTACAATTTGCCTGGTGTTATGCTGGGTGGAGCAGGGAATGGCTATAGACATTGGATACTTTCTTTTTTTACTTTCATTTATTAAATTTAATTTTCTTTTGCTTTATGTGTCTGGGTGTTTTGTCTGCATTACACCTGCACATGGTTTCTTCAGAGCCAAAAGTGGGTGTCAGATCCTCTGGAGCTGGAGTTACAGATGCTTGTGGGCTGCCGTGTTGGTGCAGGAGGTCAACCAGGAATACTAGACGAGCAGCCACCACTGAAACATCTCTCCAGGCTCAATGGGTCCCCTTTTAAACTGACAAATATCCTTCAGTCTTAGCCTGGCATGGTGGCACATGACTTTATCCCAGCACTCGGGAGCAGAGGCAGACGTAACCAGTGAAGCTGTGAGCTGCTGTATGAACGCTCCTCTGCCAGTGCTCTCACCTGCTGAGCCTCCAGCCCTGAGTCTAGACAACTCAGATCCAGAACTTACTTCCCTAATAAGTACATCTCTATTCAGCCTTTCAATGCGAGCAAAAACCTCATGGAAAACACCAACAAAGACTGATCACACAAAGTGGCAATTTTAATTACTGAGATTAACAGAATACAATATTATTTTTAAGTAATTAAAAAAACAAAACAAAAACTCTAAAACCAAAAAAAAAAATGGGGCTGGAGAGGTGGCTCAGAGGTTAAGAGCACTGACTGTTCTAGAGGTCCTGAGTTCAAATCCCAGCTACCATCTGTAACAAGATTTGGTGCCCTCTTCTAGTGTGTCTGAGACAACTACAGTGTACTCATATATAATAAATAAATCTTTAAAAAAAAAACCCACCCAAATAAAAAAAAAAAAACAAAAAACAAAAAAACCAAAAAAACATTAGCCAAACTTGGTGTCTTTAACTTACCAGTAGATATGGTTATCTTTTTTTTCTTATTTTGGTTTTTCAAACAGGGTTTCTCTATGTAACCCTGACTGTCCTGACAATCATCTATAGAGTAGGCTGGCACATTCACAAAGAGATAGTCACCTTTTCCTTAGAAAAGACTTTGTAGTTCAGGTCAGAGACAGTGTGTTTTTGGTGACACTGTGTGTGGTGTGTTACAGGAATAGGCACTGTGAGTGTGCACTCTGAAGACACCTGGCATTAGGCTGTAGGAACTGCAGCACTGACAGGCCTCCTGACCTACATCTGCCTCTGTCCCAGAGTTCTGGGACTGAAGGTGTGCACCAAAGATTTTCAAGTCCTCTATTGGCCAAACTTATTTCCTAAAGCAACTTGTTATAATCATAGGAAAAGCAATTAAAAAACTTCCTTATTTAAAGTAAGAACACTATGTGATTAAAGAAAGAGAATAGGAAGACATATTATAGGAATGACTAAGATCTGCTGAGAGATACTGTGTAGCAGAGGGAAAACCTCCCTATCCTCTGGTGCGGTGGTGCTATTTCATTTTTTTAACTGTAATTTTGCTAGTGTTATGAATTGTAATGTAATGCAGATATCTGATATGTGACCCCCCCCCCCCAACGGGTCTTGAACCACAGGTTGAGAACTGCTGCTCTAGGATGTGATTAAAAAAAAAAAATCTATTAAAAAAAAAAAAAAAAAAAAAAAAAAAAAGACCTCGGTGAATCCCAATGTTTGGGAGGCAGAGGCAGGCAGATCTTCAGTACAAGACCAGCCTGCTCTACAGAGTTTGAGAACAGCCATTGTACAAAGAGAAACCCTGTGTTGAGGGAACACAAAATACTGAGTTTATGAAAACTGACAATAGACTAATAGAAGAAAAGGTACACACATTTATTATGTGTTCAGGGTAAACATCCAATACCAGTGATATTTAGAAACTTAAAGCTGAGTATGGTGGAACCTGTCTGCGGTCACAGAACTCAGGAGTCTGAGATTGGATAGTAAGAGCTTTGAGACTATGTATTTGGGTGTGTGTAAGAAAGCCACATGGGGGCTGGCTCAGTGGTTAGAGCACTGACTGCTCTTCCAGAGGTCCCGAGTTCAATTCCCAGCAACCACATGGTGGCTCACAACCATCTGTAATGAGATCTGGTGCTCTCTTCTGGTGTGCCTGAAGACAGCTACAGTGTACTTATAGTAAATAAATAAATCTTAAAAAAAAAAAAAAAAAAGAAAGAAGGAAAGCCATATGGACCAATACACAAGGACTCTTAGAGCGGATGGTTATGATAAACCCGTGCAGTGTCCAAGTCTCTCCTGTAAGTTAAGCTTCTGTCGCTTACCGTTTGCTGAGCCCTTTTTCAGGATCTATGTCTAGGAGGGCATTCAGAAACCTTCTTCTGCATCTGCTGTATTATATCTATCCAAGTAACCAGCATGTCAAACATTATTTTGGAGTGGAATTTCCTAAATCCTTTCAATTTAGCAAGAAGCTAGAAGGAACTCAAAGCAACAGGATAAATGTGCTTTTTGGTAAAGTACTTTTACCTGCAAAAAGTGAAGGGTTTTCAATGCTATTAAATTATTATTAAAATTACAATTATTAGATTTTAATCTCAATTTTTAACAAAAACAAGACTCCAAAGTTGTTTCACACTCTGTATAAGCCTGTAGACAACAGACCATGAAACACTGTCCTTATTTAAATCAAAAGAAGGTACTACAAAAGGATGTGGTGGTCACACCTCTAAATCCTAGAATCCTAGGAGGCAGAGGCAGGCAGATTTCAGAGTTTGAGGCCAGCCTGGTCTACATAGTGAGTTCCAGGACAGCTAGGGCTACACAGAGAAACCCTGTTGCTAATTATAATAACAATAATTACAAGAAATAAAAGCAAGTTGCATAGCAGCAGCAGAACAGAATGCTATTTCCATTCACAGGTCACACACACGTACCCTTATGTGGGGATCTCTGAAGCCTAGAGATGCTCAGAGAAAGTCTCATCTGAAATGATTCCAGTTGCCATCATCAGATGCTAATCTTCGAGAACTCTCTTCCTTAACCCTGCAGCTATGTTTTGGATATGGTTTGAGCATATCCAAAGAACAAGTCTTGAAATGTCTAAACAAGGAGTTAAAAAGTAGAAATGCAATACAAATACAGAGGGCTGAGGGGGCCTCTGAAGGTGATTATGTTTAGATAATGTCGTTAGCATAAACTTCATAACTGCATCCTGAGTAAGAGGAAGACCACATGGCTGACAGATATGGCATACAAGGCAGATAAATGCATGTATGAACGACCCTGGGGGACACACACCCTACAAGAAGGCCATTGCTCTTCTGGCAGCAGTTTGATCTTCTATGTGGAAGAAACTGTTGGCTGTTTTTGATGCCTTACATATATCATTGGGAAACAAAGTAAACCTTGTTAACTAGATAAAAGCTATAGTAAGAAGTTACAGTTTGTTGCAGGGAATAAATATCATTACAATAAAAGGGGGGGGGGGATTAAGCTCTAACTTCTAAGAATAGGAAGAGAGGAATTAAGATGTATTTAAAAACCCAAAAGAACTGGCACTGTGTGCTGTGGCTTGTCTCTGATATAAAACTTATTCTAAGTCAACCTCAATCTCTCTCTCTCTCAATCTCTCTCAATCTCTCTCTCTCTCTCTCTCTCTCTCTCTCTCTCTCTCTCTGGAGAAGTCAAAAGGCTGCTTGCAGGAGTTGGTTCTCTTCTTCCATCACAAGAAGAAACCACTTGTGAAACTAAAATGATTTGAAGATAAAATACCCCTCATTCACCTGATTGTACATTAAAGAAAAAGGTACAAATTCTTTTCTTAATTTATGATTCAACTTAAAAAATACATGCAAGTCTCAACCATCATTACTACAAATAAGAAAGAGACTTGTCCAAATGCCTATAATTCCGTCACTTGGTAGTTGACATCACAGGAGTTGAAAGACATTCCCGACTACACAAGACCTTGTCTTAAAATTAAAATTCATTTTAGACAAGTAGCTAGGACTGGTGGCTCACGCTTTAACACCAGTACTCAGGAGACAGACTTTAAGGCCAACTTGCTCTACAGAGTTCCAGGACAGCAAGAGCTACAAAGAAACCCTTTCTCAAAAACCCACAACCACAAGACAAACACAAAAGGGTGATCATGAAATGAAGACTTACAGCAGAACGGAGTATTTGGTATATGCGCTCCATCTCAAAGGTAACTCAGATTGGTCTCAGATTATAACCAAGGCTACTGTGAACTCCTTATCTTTTCTCTCCTTCCACCTCCCAAGCAGAGGGACTACAAGTGTGGTGGCCAAGAGCTGCCCCGAATACCTTCAAAACACTGAGAGATTAAGGGGTTCACACCTTCAATCCCAGCATTTGGGGTGCAGAGGCAAATGGATATATGCGAGTTTCCGGCCAGCCTGATCTAGTGAGTCCCAGGACAGCCAGGGCTGTGTAGAAAGACCTATGTCAAAACACACGAACAAAACTCTAGAATCCTTTTTTGATCCTATTAAGTGTCACAGCTAAGAATCCTTGCCTTGTTACTAATTTAGCCTCTGGAGAACTCTAACGTAACAGTTTCTGGTTCCATAAAATATTTGCAACTGATGTTAGGTAAAGAAAAATCAAGGTGGAGTGAAAAAAAAAAAAACCCTAAATTCATAAATTGAGAAATTTACTCTAGACAGTAATTTCTTCCAAAGGCAAGACTTAAGATTAAAAATTTTCAAATTCAAAGCTCTGTTTTTTACTTCTTTTTTTGTTAGTCATAGTTTTTTGTGGGGTTTTTGGTGGTGGTGGTGGTTTGTTGACTTGAGAACTATTGGAGGGTGCAATTCCAGAGTTCACGCCTCCGGTCTATCCCACACGTGGGGCTGTGTCCCGCATGTGAACCTAACATCAAGCTCAGGTTAAAAACAACTCCACAGCGTGTTGCTTTGGCAAAGATGAACAACGCCGAGGCGGGTGGTCAGGGGTACTCTGCGGGTTGGCTCCACCGACAGGGTCCCAGGGGAGGAGGACCTCACTGACACCCCTCGACGGCAAAAGGAAGAGTCTGGGACAGTTGGGCCAGAGACCGGCGGGCTGCCGGCGGACACTCACCTCGGCGTCGTCTTTACACTGCGGGAGCGAGGGGAACTCCAGTTTCACGTCCTCCATGGTCCCAGGGCCCCGGCGGGTGGGCGCAGTGCACCCGGCCGCCCCCCGGGGCTGGCAGAGGCGACAAGGGAAGGAGGGCGGGCGGACGGCGGGCTGGTGCGCGGAGGGCTCACAGCGAGCACTCGCGGACCAGAGGGTCCGGGCGGCTGCGACAGGAAGGCGGAGGGCAGGGCGGTGCGCTGCCAGCCGCCATGCTGCGGCCGTCTCCCTCCCGCAGGTCTCCGCGCCCCTCAGACAGCCGGGATCCGGCCCAGGCGCGAGCCCATAACCGTCTCCTCCCGCCCCAACCCGCGCGCCACAGCCAATCCCAGCCCACGCTCGCCGCCGGCCCGCCCCCGCCGCCGCCAGGTGTCAGCGCGCAGACGCGGGGGGCGGGGCCTCCAGGGGGCGGAGCCGCGGCGAGGGAGGGGAGAGGTCGGGGAAGGCAGTGGGCTGTCAGCCCAGCGAGGCCAACCCAGCTCGGTGGGAGGCCCTTCAACGTGCCTTCGTAAGCGACCACTCGGAGGAACGCTGCCCGATCCGTACCGGGGGTGTAACCAAACAGTAAGAGTTCAGCTTAAGTCATGTTAAACTACGCAAAACACTTGATACCCATCACCTTTAAACGAAGTAGAAAGTGGCTTCTTAGGTTTAATCTGGAGTGTAACAACTCAAATTATCCAGAAAATTTCAAGAAAATGATTCAGAAAAAATCAGAAATCTAAACGGTAGTTTACTTACTAAATTGTACTAAGTACCCTTTAAGATTTCTCCCCCGAGTCTAATTTTCAAATATGATTGTGTGAGAAGCTAGCATTGGAATTAAGTTTTTAAAGTTAAGAATCTATCTTCTCAAGGTCTCACTATGTAGATTGGGCTGGTCTTTAAACTCACAAGAGTTCTGGAATTAAGTGATTAAAGGCCTGGCTTGAACTTCTAAACAACCCTTTGTCTCACTAAAGGAATCTTAGCTGCAAGGCGTCTAACTAACACTCACTTCTTTTCACTGAATTGTAAGACTACTTCCTAGAGACCTCAGGACTATTATCAAAAAACATCCATTAAAAACAAAACGGAAGGAGGACCACGTGTAAGGACCATGTGTTTAACTTATATTTCTTCTAATTTTTTTCATGTTGTCATGTATGTAGTGCATTTTCAACATACAGAAGTATAGCTGTTCAGTAATTAATTAGATGGTCAATTTGATGTTCCATGGTCTCTAGTATTATCTAGTCTATTATCCACCTTTAAAAATTGCAAAAGGCACAGAATACCCTGCTACTAATTTTTAATTAAAAAATAATCCAATGGCAAGTATTGTGAACACCTTTAATTGCACAAGTCAGGAGAGGTTGGCGAATGTGAGCCGAGACCGGCCTTTAATCCACACAGTAAGTTGTCCCAGGCAGTCTCAAGAAGAAAGGAGAAAAGAATTACATACCTAGCCAGATCACTTATGGTTAGTCCTTTGGTATTAATGAAACTGAAGTTTTATGTCTTTATTTAAACAAGATTTTAACTATAAATAATCTCAATTTGTAGACATTATACAACTTTGATTGCCACATGAAATTAGAATTGTGTACAGATAACAGAACTTTTGTTTTGAACATTTCTGACATTAACATTCCATAGAGTAGACATTCTCAACCTGGTATCTACCTGAAAATTTATATTTTTATATTTATATCTTTTATTTATAGAATCCATTGGTGAGCCTAGGAAATAATACATCTATAGAAATCATGTATATGCAAAATTTTATGTCCACACACAGACTTACTGGATCCAGACCTCAAAAGGGAATTATTTTTTCACATAAACCAAATTAACTATGAGCATTACTTCCAGTCATAATCTTAAAGTTAAAATTATCAAATAGCCTAACTGCAGTAGCTAGAGAGTTTCTTGGAAGACACAAAAGCATGTGTGTATTTCACACCCACACTCTATGATACATACAAGACAACAATTTTCTGGACTGAGGACTGTTTTAAAATAAAATTCAAAGCCCTATTTTAATTTTCAGTTTCACTCAGGCTCTCAAATCATATACTTACTGATTCAAAAGGACAAGAGCAAATGTGCACTTAGAAAAGAGAAGAATATACATAGGACAACTAAACAGATTTTATTGCTCTTTTTCAGGACAAAGAAAACAAAATATAAAATAAAGTCATAAGAAGTGCTCTCCTCTACTATCTCAAACCATTTTCAGTGTTGTACAAAATGCTCACAAGGCAAATACGGAAAGCTTCAGCACGTCTTCTGTAAATTCTGCTGCAGTAAATACAACATTAACAAACACACAACTTCCTTCTGTACCAATTTTAAAAGAATGACTGAATTACATGGCTTATTATGTTGCTTATACATGTTTATTCACTTTCAATGAGATCATTGCCAATACATACATTATTTCCTTAACTTTATTTTTACATTAAGCCAATGTCTGTCATGCAGCCACCAAAACCTTGTAGTAAATTACACAGGTTTATAGTCCAGTTTGGACTCTAGCTTCTTGGAGTCAGCCACTTTTCTGACTGCTTTCATGAAGTCTTCCTGAACTACAAAATCATGATCGGCACGAATTGCAAACATACCTGTGGAAGACAAAATGAAATGCTGCTTATTATATGGGAAATGCAGATCCATCAGTAAGAAAACTAAGCTGGGAACAGTGGCACATGCATGTAACCTCAGCACTTAGCAGACCGCAACAGGACTGCAAGTTCAAGACCAGCCTAGGCAACGTGTGAGGAAGTGAGAGGAAAGTAAGAAACCCTCTATGCAGAGGTGTGAGGAGGACACTTACTGCTCTGAGTGGTGCTGCTCCACTCACTCTGGAAGCAGAGTGAGCATTACTTTTGAAATGAAGCACATTGCACTGTTATCTCAACACTTAAATCTGGACTGTGTAGTACTTAATAAAATTAATATTTATTTAATAAAAATACTAGAAGTATTAAGTAGTAGTACTTAATAAAAATACCCAAAACAATCAAGACCTAAACATTCTTGGCTGAAGTTTCTTAATAGCATATGCAGCAATTCCCAAAAAGAAGAAAACACTGGGGCTAGGTCCACCTAGCGGAACAGGCGGGGTGTGCTTAACATATGCAAGGTCTTGGGTCTGATCTCCAGCAATGTAAAACTGAACAATCGACGTGCAGGAACTTTAATAACGCTTACCTTCCGGTTGGGATATAGCTGTCAGTGGAGTGCTGCCTAGACTACAAACACTGATCCAATACTGCGTGCTGTAAGCCTATAATGCCAGGACCTGAGGCAGGTAATCACTACACTGTGTATTTCAGAAGTTAGAAACAGTTAAGTGATGGCTTCATGTTTGAGAAGACAGGTTTCTGATTTACAATATGTTCAGGTATATTTGTAATATATATGTGGTTCCCATTACTGTTCATTTTCCATCAACATCAGAAAAATAAAGCATCTATCAAAATTTTTCAGCATCAGCTTTTAAAATCACAGCACTGCCTTTTGATTTTGGCTTTTTCCAAAAGTCATCCTTGGAATGTGATAAATTACCCTGGACACTACCTGACTTACTAACGATGAAACAGTAATTACAAAGACTACTGTAGACAGGCCTTGGATCTGAATACTCTGAACGGAAGCTAAGTAACTTCAGCTAGGTAGTGTTTCAAAGACACTTGTTACCAAAAATAAAACTACTATCATGAAATCCAGAACTGTATTTAAAAACTTCATTTTAAACAAATTCTAGGACCTCAGACTTTTAGAGTAAATCTTTCCAATACTGGTCCCATGGAACTGGTCCACTCTATTTCTAGCCACAGTCCTGCAATCAGCCTTCCCACAACATACCTGTGGGCACATAACCCCAGGGGAAAGTTCATTGGGGGAGGGCCTGTGTGGAGCCGGTAAGTCAGTGCTCCAGCCATGCATGTTCTATGCATGTTCAGCCACACAACACTCAAAGGCAGTCTGCATGTTTCCCTAAGGTCCCTTACAAGAAATCAAAGTCAACTACTACAGAGACTCCCTTGTGTTGTTCAGTTCTTCTTCCAGAAACGGAGTCTCAAACGCAAAACAAAAGACAAATCCGGCACAGCTCTGCTTTTAGATAAACATTGCTGTTGATTGTAAAAATATACTTTTTATTCTCACCTGCTTCAGTACAAACATTTCTCAGGTCTGCTCCATTAAAACCATCTGAAAGCTTTACAATAGCTTCATAATCTGTTTAGAAAAAAAAAAATAACAGAAATCAACAAGATAATAATAAAGATTCAATATTGATTTTTGCCCATAGAGAAAATGTAAATGGACTAGTTCATTTTGAATTTGATCAGCATTACCCATGTGTGCTACTATTTTAACATTAACAACTAAAACTAAGCACACTGCAAAGTAAACTGGAATCAAGAAGAAATACTTTTGAATTTTTAACCAAAAATGTTGTCAAGATTTGGAGCTGCCTGCGTTTAGGCTGTAAAAAAAGAAGTGCAAAGCAGTGACTTATTACACCTGCTGCACAGCTGTAATCAGCCCCAAGATTCAGGAAGGACAGCAGGAAGAGAAGCTCCGAGCCAGGTATGCATTCACTCCTGATGATGTATGAGGAAGAGACATTTCTTCAGTGGTGTAGCCATAGGCAAAGGGTCCTCTAACCATCCATACTGAAAGGATCCAGGACTGGAGGAATGGCTGCTCCCCACAGGACCTGAGTTTGATTCCTAGTACCCACATGGTGCCTAACAAGCGTCCTTAACTCTAGGTCCAGGGGTTCCAACTCTCTCTTCTGGTTTCAAGGGTACCAAGCACCCACTTGGTACACAGACATACATACAGGTGAACACTCATACATGTACAATAAGCATGGACATAAAATAATAAAATCAAATTAAAAGAAAAACCACAAAACTCACTCAGTAGCAAAATGAAACATGAAATAAGGAGCTAAGATGGGAAGAGGAAGGGAATCGGATGCATGGTAGGGGCACAAGAGAAAGAAATGGGGTGAATATGACCAAAATACAAAATACACATGCATGCACACACACAAAAATGGCATAATGAAACTCAGTATTGTTTACAAGGTACTCTAACAAAGATTTTAAGGACTAGGGGTTCAATGATAGAGTACATGGCATGCATTTCTAAAGTCCTGAATTCAATCACTGTACCCCAAAATAAAAAAGCCAAGCAACAAAAACAAAATAGTTTGGGGGCTGGTGAGATGGCACAGCAGCTAAAAGCACTTGCTGCCCTTGCAGGACTGATGTTTGGTTCCCAGTACCCACAGGTGGCCAACAGCTGTCTAACTTGGAGACACAGGTGGTGCACATAGACTTAGGCACATAGAAATACACATAAAATATCTAAGTAGGGAGCTGGAGAGATGGCTCAGTGGTTAAGAAGACAGTCTGCTCTTCCAGAGGTCCTGAGTTCAGTTCCTCAGCAACCACATGGTGACTCACAACTATCTGAAACTATCTTCTACTGTGTCTGAAGGCAGCTGCAGTATACTCATATATAAAAATAAAGAAATCTTAAAAAACTAAAATATAAGTATATAAAACAGTAACAATGAGTAGAATGTACTTTAGCCATAAAAGTCAAATGTAAACTATACTAAAGATAGACATAATTTTATCGGAACAGAACCTTTAAATGATACAGCAAGCACTTATCAGCTTTCTGATTTTCTTTGCAAACTTGCAGTTGCATGTGTGGGTACAGAGTGAACGCTTTCCTCACAATAAGCAGTCAGTCTCTCTCCAGCTGGGACTCCTTGGTCAGCACCTAATCACGTCCATGCCACTAACCTTCTCGGAGCAGGGAGTCCCAAGGACAGCGGGTATCCACCACCGTAGAGAGCTCGGTATTTGTTAGAAGATACTTATAACCTAGCATCGTTTGTTTAGATCAACATCTAATAGTCAACCATCTGTAGTGACTCAGAATTATCAAGTTCTAAAGGGTTTTCCCTTGTTTTATTTGAGACAGGGTCTTACTATGTAGCCCAGACTGGCTGGAAGCTTTCTATGTAGACCCAGCTGACCTCAGAGATCCTCTTGCTTTTGCCTCCAGAGAGCTGGGATTGAAGTTGTGTGACATTATACCGGTACTAAGAAACTCTTGTTTTGGTGGTAATGGTGACTTGAACTCAGGACCTCAAGCACACTAGACAAGCAATCTGACACAGCCACTTTCCAGCCCATTCTAAAGCTGTCAAGCAATTATACTGGATTTCTCTAGTAAAAGTCAACAAGAATTTTGTGTGAAAGGAGAAAAGGATAAAGCTTGCATTGCAGGCTTTCTGTCCTGTCAGAACTATTTCATCTACCGTTGTGGTGGGAAGGCAAATGAATGATACAGATGAGCTACTATAAAACTTTCTTACAAAGGACAAGGAGAATTCAACGTAAAAGCCATGTGTTACTACAGCTCAGCTCCTCACTTACATATGCACTTTATATTTAAGATTTTACTTTAAATGTATTTATTTTAATGTTTTGAGACACAGTTTCTCTGTGTGGCCCTGGCTGCTCTGGAACTCACTTTGTAGATCAGGCTGGCCTCTGACTTAAAGATCGACTTGTCTCTGCCTCTTGATTGCAGGCACCACCACCTCCTAGCTAAAATACTTATCTATTTACTATCTATAAGTACACTGCGGCTGTCCTCAGACACACCAGAAGAGGACATCAGGTCCCATCACAGATGGTTGTGAGCTGTGTGGTTTCTGGGATTTGAACTCAAGACCTCTGAAAGAGCAGTCAGTGCCACTGAGCCATCCCTCCAGCCCACATACTTATTATTTTGTGTCTGGGAGTTTTGCCTGCATCTTTGTATGTGGACCATATGTCCTCTGAAGCCAGAAGAAGGTGCTGGATCTCTGGGGACTAGAGATACAGCTGGGTATGAGCTGCCATGTGGAGGCTGGAGATAAACCCAGAACCTCTAGGAAAGCAGCCAGAGCTCTTAACTGCTGAGCCATCTATCTCTCCAACACACACATGAAACTATATTATACTTTCCACTGCCCCCCGACTTGTGCCAACACTTCCCACCTTCCCCCTTTATTCTTCTGAGAAGACAGAAGCGTTCAGAAGATGCTCCCGGCAGCCTGTGAGCAGCAGCATCCTACCTACCCGACCCACATTCGGACAGAACGCTCGATCTTCTTACCTATCTCACCGTGCTTTGTAATAGGGCCTGCGTGGATTTTCAATATGTCTAATCTTGCTTGTTCGTTTGGTAAATCGATATCTGAAAGTAGAAATAAATTATTTTGTACTCCAGCTGATAGTTTAATAGAGTGGAAGGAGTTTGGGTAAAAAGAAAAAACGGACAGAGAGAAAAACAGCAGATTAAGAGAGTAACTCACGTATTTTTCTATCTAATCTTCCTGGACGCAGCAAAGCAGGATCCAGTGTATCTGGTCTGTTTGTAGCCATGATCATTTTAACTCTGTGCAGAGTATCAAATCCATCCATTTGATTTAGTAACTAAATAAGAAATTAGAGACAGACTTTACCAAACGCATGCATGCTTGTGCACATATACACAAAGTTAAATGAAATATTACCAGTTATATAAATACACTAATAATTATGTTGCTCTAAAATATGTCTTATAGTTTTGGTTTTTATTTAAGACAGGTCTCATGTACCCTAGGCTAGTAGGTATGTAGCTAAAGATGACCCTGGACTTCTGGTTCCCCTAAGTCTACCTGAGGACTGATGGATTACAATCTTGGGACAGGGAAACCATGCTGTGGAGTTAGAGCCTTACCCGGAGCTTCAGGCACACTCCCAAGAACTCTGCCAATTGCACGTTACCACCAGGTATCCAATTTGTATCCAATTTAAACTCTCTAAGACTTTCTGTTATTATTTGTTTCCCAAAGCAGAGCTTCTCTGAGGAGCAGCTCTGGCCGCCCTGGAATACTCTTTGTAGACCAAGCTGGCTTCACGCTCCTCCTGCCTCTGCCTCCTGAGTGCTGGACTCAAAGGCATGCATCAGCACTGCTAGATGTTTTTATTTTACGCACATTGATGATTTAACGGCATGTGTGTCTGTGTGAGAGTGTAGGATACTCTAAAACAGTTACAGGCTGTGCTGCTATGTGGGTGTGGGAATTGAACCCAAGTCCTCTGGAAGAGCAGTCAGTGCTCTTAACTACTGAGCCATCTTGTTTGTTTTCAAGTTCCCTGGTGTCTTATGTATATGTGTGTCGGCGTGAGGGTGTCACAAGCCCTGGAAGTGCAGCTAGAGCAGCTGTGAACTGTCATGTGGGTGCTGGGAACAGGAGGCAGGCTCTCAACTGCTAAGCTATCTCTCCATCCACAAGACTTTATATTTTAAGTTTAAAATACTGTAGACAGAGATAGTTCTAAGTTCATGGTCAGACTGAACTACGTAGAAGTTCCAAGTTAGTCAGGGCTACTCAGAAGACAGCTTGTCTAAAAATACAAAACTGCTCATCCTCTGCCTAGGTCTATATACTTTGTAAAAAAATTGATTTTCAAACACTACTACAACAACAACAACAACAAATTAAAATCAAATGGCCTGCACTACCTAGTTTCTATCTGCAGCAAATGGGGTGGTGCATGGTGTCCCCCTGCTTCACCACCTATCTGCCCCATCATTAAACTAGTTTACTCTGCCAGGGTCAGACTCCACTGTGAAACACGGGCTGAGAGTGGAGAGGCCTAGGATCTCTGGACAGGAGAGACACTGCAGTCCTAACCTCACGGCTGGCGGGCTTACGAGGAGGTGCTGACTGAAGGCTGCTGGGAGACAGAACCATTCTTCTTCAAGGGTTGCCCCTTAGCAGGTTGATAATTCAAGCAGGAAACACTAACTGGACGCAGTGAATTATTAAAAAGAAAGAACAGGAAGGTGGGATGGGTTGGGAATGTCTAGGAGTGAGAATGGTGAGGTGGGGTAGATGTGAAGATACGCCATGTGTATGCCTGCAAGTATGTATTTGGAAATCATCAAAGAATTAAAAACATTTTCTCCTTTTCTATTTTAGCTGTCAGTCTTAACAATAAGGATCAAAGAGTGGTTTTCAGAGTAGCCACAATCATAATACAACTCATTTCCTGCTGAAAATCTTAATCTATGTTACTTGTACCTTTGCCAAACCAGCAGTCATATGCTTAGCAATATAGTTTGTACATCTGAATAGCTCGTCTAGTTAACTACAGAATAGCAAAATTTTATCAAATAGTTTTACATATCTCTTTAATATCAATTTTTCTCATGTTATCTCTTTATATGAAAACACTAAACTATGCATTAGATGAAACCATACGTTTATTTCACATTTACAGCACTTACATCAGTTTAAACATCACGTATTCCCTTACTCATCGTTTCTTTATGGCGAAAACATTGTATTCTCTTATAGTCCTGAACTATACGTGACATGATTTTTGCAGATACACTGCTTGTTCCTGTCTACCTGGGACCCACCAATCAACCTTTTCCTGTCTTCTCCTGTTCTTCAGTGAGTCACTTCCTTCTTTTGTGCGTGTGTAGATATGATGTGTCTGTCTGAGGGCACTGGTGGACTGCTCTGCTTCTCTGCCTTACTCCCTGGAAAAGGAGTCTCACTGAACTTGAAGCTCCGTCAGCATGCCATGCAGGAATACAGATGCACACCTCCAAGCACGGGTCAGGTGCGTGCCAGGCTTCATCGCACACCACAGCTGCAGAGCTGTCACTCTCACCCACTGAGCCATCTTCCAAAACTACAGACTAATCTCATTAGGGATTATGGTGCAGGAGTGTGTCCAACATTTAGTTTTTCCTATTATTATATGAAGTGTTTCTTTATAAATCCTCTTTACCAGATCTTACCTCCATTAAAGTTCTCTGAATCTCTCTGTCAGCTGATGTTCCTTCAGAAAACCGACGGCCACCTCAAGTAATAAATTTGGAAATATACAGACATTATTCCTTTGTTCTGTGCCCATCATTTAATAAAAAGAATGTAACAGTAGTCAATAATAAAAATACTAAGTAAAAATTAAATAGTAAGAGTTATACTGAGTTTGGAATATTTTGAATCCGTAATGCTCAGGGTTGTCCCTGAAACTGGCCATGCTCTCTGACCTATCAGGCAGGCGGTGCTCTGATGGCTACCCGCTGTGCTGCTGACTTCAGACAAGTCAGAGCTACCGTCAGGCAGGAGGTTCTTTTCAGTTTTTAAACAACTCTAACAAAAAGCATTTAAGATAAAATTGAAAAAGTTTCGTTCTTACCAATAGCATCTATTTCATCCATAAAAATGATGCACGGCTGGTGGTCCCTGGCATAATTAAACATTTCTCTAATCAAACGAGCACTTTCACCAATGTACTTGTCTACAATAGAACTAGATACAACCTGTTTAAAACAAAAATAGTAATGCAAATTAGACAAATCCAATAAGTTGTATTGGAAGTACATAGAGGAGCCTCCCTTACCTTTAGGAAGTTGCAGTCCAGCTGGCTGGCAACAGCTCGTGCCAGCAGTGTTTTCCCGGTGCCTGGAAATACCAAGTGAGGTGAGGTTCAGAGCAGAACCATTTTAAAAGCCTGTCAACAACCCTTACTGCTCTCTTCAAAGACAGGAGTTCAGTCAGCCCCTAACAGTTCTTAAGGCAGCTCATAATCTCCTGTAACTCCAGTGACAGGTGACAACACTCTCTCTGGCCTCCATGGGCACCCACCCACATACGACATCCACCTACACAGATACACACAAACATGTAATCAACAACATAATTCTATTGGTAGTGAATTCTCTAAAACTGAAGCTAAATCCTACCAAAAATTTTTATTTAAAAGTCTAAAGTAATTTATTTGCAATATTTTTAACTTTAAATATCCCTCCTGACTTAAGTTGGTAAATAACTATAACATTGAAAATGTGACACCTGTATATGTGTACATTGTAGAATGATTAAACCACACTAATTTACATATCTATTAACTCATATGTTCATTACTTTGTGGTAAAAGCAAAGTCTTCTTTCATCAATTGAAATACCTAAGACACCGATTCTTCTGTGGACTCAACCCACCTTTTTTCCCTCAGCCCCTGTTAACCCAGCCATCCCCTGTGAGTCTGACTTTCTAACCCTCCACAGGTGCGCTCATGTGGCACTTGTCTTTGTGTGCTTGCTCCCTTCACTTAGCACCATCGCCATGATCCATCCATGATGACACAGGTGACAGAAGTTACTTCATTCCAGACACGGCCATACTCTACTGCATACATACACTACATTCTCACCACCCTTCTCTAAGTCGAAGGATACGAAGGTTTTCTTATCGTGGCCAAGTGAATAGCACTGCAATAAACATGAAGGTGCCAACATCTCTTCAACACACTGATTTCAGCGCGCGTGCACACACACAGACAGTTGCTAAGGTATAGAATAGTTTTATTTTTAATTCTCTGAGGAACCCCATACTATTTTCTCACATGGATGCAGTGGTTTACATTCCTATCAGCAATGTGGTTTCTCTTCTCTCCATCCCTGCCAGTGCCTGGTCCCATTACAGCCAGCACTCTTTTCTTGGTAACAGCCATTCTAATGACACAGTATCTCATCTTCTAATTTTAAGCATAATGAACACAGAACTTTAGAAATAAAGTTATTCTTACAATATAGGCTAAGCATATGGAACAGAGCTTTTAAAGTGTATGTATGTATTTTATGTGTGGTGTTTTGTCTATGTGTACATCGGCACCCCAGAAGAGGGTACTGGATCCCCGGGACGATCACCACGCATAGCTGTGAGTCACCGTGTAGGTGCTGCAAATGGAACTTAGGGTCTCTACAAGAAAAGCCAGTGCTCTTAACTGCTGAGCCGTGTCTCCAGCTCAAGAGCTTTTAACTCTAGCACCAATTATTAGATATTTGGAAACTAGAGGGTCGGTGAATTATGCAATTTCCTTAATTACTTTTTTCACTATATAATATTCAAAATCATCTACATATATATAGTGATACCCTTCACATCTCATTATGAAAGTCTTCTAGAATTACATTAAAATTGTCAAATTCACTGGGTCTAAGTAAACATTTTCAAATGTTCTAATTTTCGGGCTGGAGAGATGGCTCAGCCATTAGGAGCAATAGCTGCTCTTCCAGAGGACCCAAATTCAATTCTCAGCACCCACATGGTAACTCTAGTATTAGGGCATCTGACACCTTCTTCAGGCCTCTGTGGGCACCAAGTCTATATGGTACAGAGACACCCTGCAGGTTGTTAATTTGATACAAGCTAGAGTCACTTGATAAGAAAATGCCCCCAACTGGACTCTCTCATGGGCCAGCCTGTGGTGCATTTTCTTAATTAGTGATTGATGTGGGAGGGTCTAACCTGTTACTGGAGGTGCCAGCCTTGGTCTGGTGGTCCTGAATGTTATAAGAAGGCAGGCTAAGTTTAGCCATGATGGGAAAGCCCGTAAGTAGCACACCTTCATGGCCTCTGTATCAGCTCCTGACTTCAGATTCCTACTCTCAGTTCCTTCCTTGACTTTCCTTGGCAATGGAGTGTGAGAGCCAAAAGCTGAAACAGACCCTTTTTGTCCGAGTTGTTTATGCTCATGATTTTAGCACAGCAATAGAAACCCTAACAAAGACACACATATTCATAAAAATAAGTTGTGTTAAAAAATTCTAATTTTACTTGTTGTACCAGCTGGTTTTGTATCAACTTGACACAAGCTGGAATTATCACAGAGAAAGGAGCCTCAGTTGAGGAAATGCCTCCATGACATCCAGCTGTAAGGCATTTTCTCAACTAGTGATCAAGGGGGAAGGGCCCAGCCCATTGTGGGTGGTGCCATCCCTGGGCTGGTAGACCTGGGTTCTATAAGAAAGCAGGCTGAGCAAGCCAGTAAGTGACATCCCTCCATGGCCTCTGCATCAGCTCCTGCTTCCTGACCTGCTTGAGTTCCAGTCCTGACTTCCTCTGGTGATGAACAGCGACATGGAAGTGTGAGCTGAATAAACCCTTTCCTCCCCAACTTGCTTCTTGGTCATGATGTTTTTTTGTGCAGGAATGGAAACCCTGACTGAGACACTTGCTATCTCAGATTCTATGACTACTAGCAGTCTGTACTCCTTATTCAGTCATTCTAGAAAACGATTAAGCCAAATAATCCATTGCAAGACTGAATAACTAATTATCTGATCACCAGTAAGCAACACTCTAAGCTACCACAGACTGCAAACTGTCCTCTCAAGTAAAGACTATCCAATTTACCGCCTCTCACTCAAATTACCACATGACTGCTTTGCCTGTAGACACTACATTTTCAGCATGTAACCGTACAAAAGTACTTTCTGTACTTTTCCCATTTCATCACAAAAACATGCCTTAAGAATGAAATTTTAATAAAAATTATAATTTTAACCCTTTACTAGAACATTCAAAGCAAAGCTGGCATCTGTGCCAACACTTTAAGTATGTGGTGGTCAAAAACCGTGACCACCGGCATTGTTGATGCCAATGTTGAGCAACTTACCACAATGCCTTTGGACTACCAATAGATGTGAACACAAAGAAAGAGCCAAATAATATTAGTTTGATGCCAGTAGTTGTAGTTCTGACCTTGCAGCTCGAGTGTTTCAGAACATCCGTCTCTATGAAGTGAACTTTAAGGACGACGGTATACAGAATTGCATGGACTGTGACAAGGCACAGAAGGACTCCACACGCCTTACGGACGAGCAGATGCCAACCTTCACTCACAACAGAGTGAAGACGGGAACTGCCTATATTAAATTCCTATTTTACTACTTTCTAATTCCTTCATCTACTTTTTCTGAAGGGTTGGGGATATGATACCAACCTGGTGGACCATATAGTAAACAGCCTTTTGGAGGTATTATTCCTACTCGCTGGAATAATTCTGGATTTGTAAGAGGTAATTCTATAACCTGGAAAAGAAGTTGCATGCTTCTTAAACAGTAAAAAATTTCAATATATTTTAAAACATTTAAAGTCTAATAATACCATGTTATAATCTATGAGAGAACCACATTTTCACACAGTACAAAATAAATATTATTGTTTTTATTTCAGATGAAAATCTCTTAAAACCAAAAATTATAAAAGTAGTAGCTGTTTTTTAGCAAGCTGCATATTAGATAATACACACATATATACTTTGTAAAAACGTATTATAATTGCATATTTAAAAGTCTGTAAATTTGGACTGAAGAGGTGTTAACATCACCAACCTTAGGAAAGCCATATAGCATGTTGCTCAGTGTGCAACTAATTGACCTCAGCACACTGAAGCCAGTTGGAACTGTAAACGGCAAAGGCATCAGATATCAATATTTCTTCATTTGCCCCTACAGTCTCTTTTGGGCACAAGAGAGTAATTTTCCTAACACAAACATCGCCACAATAACAAGCAGCAGTGATCCTTACAGCTAGAAATTCACTGCTATTCTCAGCAGTTATGAATGTATAATAAGCAGAAGGTACTATTGAACCAAAAACAAAACAAAACATCAACCAAACAATAACAACAAAACCCCCAAAATGTAATTTTATGGGCTGGAGAGATGGCTCAGAGGTTAACAGCACTGACTGCTCTTCCAGAGGTCCTGAGTTCAATTCCCAGCAACCACATGGTGGCTCACAACCATCTGTAATGGGACCAACCTTATGTCCTCTTCTGGTGTGTCTGAGGACAGTTCATATACATTAAATAAATAAACCTTAAAAAAAAATGTATTTTACACCAATTCTCCCTTCACACATCCTAAAAGCAACAGGGCAATAGTCTGAGGTCAGAGAACACAGCACCCACCTCTCTTAATTCCCGAATCTGTTCTGACAGGCCTCCAATCTCAGAATAAGATACATTTCCAGGATCCTCATGAGACATGTTGTAAACCAATGGATCCACTTCTCTTGGCAGATACCTAGGATGAAAAAATTCAGAAACTTTTCTCTAAAAAGATTCCCTCTTAGCTTGTGGATTATGCAAGTACCTGTAAGTACCATCTAAAGACATTAAACTTAACAGGTAAAAAGTAGCAAAATCTTCAATGATTCCAGAAACCCTGTATGTTAGAAAACCTTCCCTCTGTGAAAATGGAACATAAACAATGAGAAACCCACCTCATGATGGTTAGTGTGGTCATATCCAAAGCAACTCTGGTTCCTGGCTTCAGCTTACTTTTATCAAGCTGGTATCATAAAACAAAAGATGTTACAGAAACATTTAAAAAGGAAAATGCTACCTTAACAAGAGCTTAATATTAAGAAGCCATATATACATTTTATACTACATAAAAGATACAAATATCATATTATAAACTCCCTGTCAATAAAACTTAAAAAAAATCTCTTAGCGAACATTTGGGGGAAAAAGGAAAATGGTTTGCAAATGTATCTATTAACTATATTTTGAATACCTTCTAGAAGGAAAAATGTATATACAAAATCCTAATAGATAAGAAAACAGGTTTCCTTTTAAGATATTTTCATTAACATGCTAAGGAATGCAAGCTACTGCACACCTTTAATCCCACAATGGGGAGGCAGAGTCAGGCAGATCTCTGAGCTTTAGACTAGCCAGGTCTACTATGTGAACTTCAGGATAGTCAAGGCTACACAAAAAAACCCTGTCTCTAAAAACAAAAACCATACTAAGGAATGCAAAAGACAAACAATAAAAGCTCATTCCTGTGCACATCAGGCTGGATAATTACTGCATACTTAAGCATGTTGACTTCCTTGATTACAACTGGAGAGTCTAGTCTATAGATGCACTAAACATATACTGGAGATCTCACTTGTCAGAAATAAAAAGTTACCTCCCATAGTTTCAAAATTGTTTGCCATTATATTTTTAGAATTTTAATTACTTTGTACAGGATTCTACAATGAGCTACAAATTTAGGAGATTGTGCTCATTAGAATAGAAATGATCTAGAAAGTTACTGATAACAACACTGATTAAATCAATTAAAACTGTTGCCAGACCAAGAGTGGGCTTTCTTCTCTGGAAAGTTTTCTTGGTGCCCAAGCTCAGGGGCACAGCATTTATAGAGAAAAGCCGTAATTACATAAGGGTTGTTCGAGGGTGACTGCATTGGTGAAGGATTGGGAGTTATTGATGTTTGCTTCCCTTGCCAGGCCCACCAGTATCTCCAGACACTACATAATACATTTGGACCATGGTGGAGATCATGGACAGACCTACAAGCATCATCAAGGTGATGTGGCTGTTGGGGGCGGAAGGCTGAGAACTGACTGGGCAGTCACACAATAGCCCTAGGAGAGGATAGTGTTACCTTAATCATTTCAAAGTCAAGTAAGGGGGCAAGGAAACTGCTCAGTGCTGTTTTTAAGAGGGAGGACCTGAGCTTAAGTCTCTCTCACTTCTATAAAAAGCCAGGTGTGGCTACTGGTGCCTGTTAGCCCAACACAAGCCATAGCTAGCCCATGAGACCTTGTCTCCACAGTAACACGGAGAACAGTGTCCTGCTCTGTCCTTCACATAGGTGCATTACACAATCACACGCATGCACCATACATATACTGCATGCGCAAAGTAAAAATAGGCAAAACATTAAATTTAATGGGTTAAGCATTTAAAAAGAGACCTTTATAAAGCAAAGTACTTGAGAGATAAATCAATACTTTCAAAACAGTATCTTAGAAATGCCAAATTTTGGCATCCAGAGGACCTTGAAAGGAATGTAAAAGCTGATTGAGATGTAACAAAAATCCATTTTCATTACCAGGGACTGAACCCAGGATGTCTCCTACACTTGTATACTCTGCTACTGAGCTACATTCCCACCCCTAGGCCTGCAATACTTTCAAGATCTCTCTTTATTCTATGTACAGGGGTTTTCTGTCTGCACGTACACTGTGTTACAGTGCAAGTGGCTGCAGACTAGAAGAGGACACCCGATCCCTTAGGTTACAGATAGTTGTGAGCCCTTGTGTGAATGCTGGGAATAGAACCCAGGTCCTCTGGAAGAGCTCCCTGTGCTCTTAATTGCTGAGCCACTCTCCAGCTCCTAGGCTTGTAGTAGTCTATAACTAGAAAAATGTCTAGTTAAATGCTAAATCCTAAGATTAGCTCTAGTCTCAATTTTAGAGTCATGCTGTATCAATGTTTTAAAACCTGAACTTGGCAACATGGCAGATACTTGTCTTGGCACTCAGGAGGCTGAGGTACCAGTATTGTTAGTTTAAAGCCACTATGGGCTATATAGCAAGACCCAGTTGCAAAAAACGATGACCACTTAAATCAATGTGACAAATACTCTCGGAAAAAGTCCTTCAGTAAATGCTTAAGACACTTCCTAAAGAGCTGAACACATACAAACCTCAGATGTTACTGAATTATTCTAAACTCCTCATTAACATAAATCTGCAAAATGAAATTCAGAGATATTTCAACATGCCCATTCTGGTCTAAATGACTATAAAATTAGATACCCTTTTCAAGGAAGACATCGTACTAAACCATTTTGTTTCTAGCTCTAAAATGATTTGATTTCTAAGTACAGAAATCTGACCAGGACACTGTGAAACAGTAAGGACTAAGAAATTCAAGGCTTTGCTAATCCCTTACTGTGTCTAAACACAGCACTCTGGGGAGTTATGGGCACAATAGCTCTCCTGCCTATCTCAAGAACTGAGTAGCTTACATAAGTGTTTTTCTCAGTTACAAAGCCTATACAAACGAAAAGCATTTACCTGCCGACGACAACCTACAACGTATCTTGGTCCATTTGTTGCTTTAACAATGACTAGAAGAACAAATTGAAAAACAAAGTTAGAAAACAAATACTTGTACATCTATGGTGAGTATACTTTCATTTCTGACCTCCAAATACAGTAAATACAAAATTTAGCTTATATAGAAGACTAGCTCCGTGTATTGTTGTCACTAGAATACTAGGCACTTCAGGGCTATCCCCATAGCTTATTAAATAAAGGCACTTACAGCCAAGCCCAGTGATCTAAGGCCAATCCCTAGGTCCCATCTTACATAGGGGAAAGAGAAAACCAACTCACACAAACTGTCCTTTGATCTCCACAGGTGCACTGTAGTACATGTGCACGAATTCACATACATATGCATACACATATACACATATGTGCATAGGTGCACACACGTTTGCGCATGCACACACACACACAAATGAATGCAGTAAGAATTTAAAAAGCCTTCTATAATGGTACACATGCCTAAAATCCTGGCACTGGAAAGCAAAGGCAGACAGATCTCTTGTGAGTTCAAGGCCAGTCTAGTCAACATAGGAATCTGCATCCAGAGCTATCTGGCCTCAAAAATCAGAATGAAATGGGCATTTCAAAAGTTGGGAAGGAACTGGGGCTTTTGTTTTTTAACTAATTAGTAAGTCAACCCACTTACATTTTTCTTCTGTTAACTGTTTAAGCACTTCACCAACAATCTAAAAAAGAAAAGGGTGTGTTACCTTTTGCCAACAGCTTAAAGAATGGTAAAATACTTTCAGACTGCATCACCTACCTGTCCAACACTTTGTAGTGCCTTCAGATCATTTTCCGACTTTTCATACTGCTTGGTAAGTTCTTTTAATTGTTCCCTTACTGAAATAATAAAAATTTAACATTTTAAATTAAACAATTACCGTGTTAGCATTTTTACTTAAGTCTCTTTTACCTTAGTACGTTTCATACCCACTGTATCAAACCACACACACAAAAAAGTTTGCAGTCTGTAATGGATAGGTGGAATGTTTTAAAAAAATATATAACAAAGAAAGTATGTCTATTTTCTTGGTACGAAATATTTGTGCAGACGCCTTTTTAAGTTACATTCTTAAGAGATAGTGACATCCCGCTACCTTCAGATTTGCTACAAAACTAAATGATAATCCGTGAATCAGGCCACCCATAGCTACACTAGATCAACTACCTACCTTACTCTCTATCAATACTAAGGTCAACCAACGCAATTCTTCACCGAATCATATAGACTGCAGTATTCCCTCATTTAATTAAATTACGCAGGCTTTTCAAAACGCAAATGCTCAGGGTGTACGGAAAACTCGGCACTTAGTATGAAGCCCGAGGAAAGACGAGAAAGGCTATTACAACCACCGGATCATCTCTACTCCAAGTACAAGCCGCCTCCGAGAGTCCCACGTCCTGCTGTGGCTTCCCTGACTCCGGGTCCCGAGACTCCAACCCTGCCTTCCTTGCACTTGGGATATGTCCCCAGCCCACTTGCTCCTCGCTCTTCTAATCCTCCCCTCTCTTTCCACCTCAGAACTGTGGCTGGTCCCTATCCCACCGGACTGGGACTGAGGCCATACCCACGGCCAAGGCGGCGCTGCACCCAGCGCGGGGCGGGATGACAAAGCGCCTCGTCCCTGGACTCAGGCCTTCCCAAGCTGGCCGCTCTGTTTTCGGGCTCAGTCTCCGCTCTATCCGAGACGGAAGCCCGTCCAGGCACTAGAGAGTGTGTCAAGGCTCACTCACGCTCCTTAAGACGGCCGTCAATCTCCTTGTGCTCTAGCAGCTTCTTGCGGTAGTCCTGAAGCGCCTTATCTCTAGGGTCCGCCATGATGAGAAGCCGTCGCTCATAGGGGATGCCGGGAAGGGCCATGGCAGCCCGGGCGGGGGAGGGGGCGGAGCGAGGGCGCAGAGGCGGCCTAGGGGCGGGATCGCGGGTGGCCCCGCCCCTTCCGGCTGGCACGCCTCTCGCTCCTGGCGCATAGTCACCTAGAGTGGCACAAAGACTTGGAAACGCTGAAGATGGTCTCCGGTCACACTGTCCCCTGCAGGCCAGAGTGAGCAATGCCGGACGCAGCTACTGGCTGGCTCAGTATTAGGTCACTGCTTTCCTAGAACGCCAAAGGCTCTGTAATAAACTGAAAAGGGAGAGGAAATGACAAGATTTTTTTTTTTTTTTTTTTTTTTGAGTCAGTGTCTTGTAACCCAGGCTGCATGGGCACTCACCATGCAGCTGAGGGCTTGAACTCTGGTCCCCCTGCTTCCTAGTGAAATTACAGGCATAAATCTAACATTCAGTATGTGCTATGTGGAAATTGAATCCAGGGTCTCCTGCATGCTAGGCAAGTGCTTTCCCACCAGAGTTACATTTCCAGATTCAGCCTTTTTTCTTTCCTAAATTATTGGAAGGAAACGGGCTAGAGATGTAGAACACAAGATAAAGTTTCTGTGGCGGCCAAGGCAGGAACTTTGAAGTCGGCTAGGACTATCTCAGATCTCTGTGGTGGAGGGATGGTGATATCTTGATATCTTCATAAGATCAACACAATTGTACATATCTAAAAAAATTGTCATGGGTATTAAATAGACAACACGACTAAAGATGTTAATCCAAAATAGGGCATATGATAATTGTGTTCTTTTTAAATTGTTATTTTTGTGCTGGGATTGTAGAATACTTGTCTAACATACAACTGGGCTTAACTCCCAGCACCCTAGAAACAAATGAATATGCTTTACAAATACATACACAGTTATGTGAATTAATGCTCAAAGTGACAGAGTCCTTCAAGTTTGCTTGGGGAAAATGGTGCGGGTGTTATGTTAGTTTTCATTGCATTTTCTCTAAAAATGGAAGTAGATAATAAATAAATAAAACTTAGGTGGGGAGTGTCCTTTTTCTCACACAGTTCTAATTATTTTGATCTAATAAGTAGGTTCATACCAATATATATCAATTCTCACATCAAGAAAACAAGGTAGAATACAAATGGCAGCCCAATTTGTACAGTTCAACAAAAATATATGCACATGGGGACTGTTAAGAGCACAGGCTGCTCTTCCAGAAGACCTATGTTCAATTCTCAGCACCCACATAGTGGCTCATAACCGTCCCATAACTCCAGTCCCAGGGCATCCAGGGGTCTTTTCTGGCTTCTGTGAGCACTAGGCATCCGAGTGGTACACACACATGCAGACAGAACATCCCAAACACATAGGGTAGAGTACAAGTTTATTCTCACACACATACATGCAGACAGAACATCCCAAACACATAGGGTAGAGTACAAGTTTATTCTCACACACATACATGCAGACAGAATATCCCAAACACATAGGGTAGAGTACAAGTTTATTCTCACACACATACATGCAGACAGAATATCCCAAACACATAGGGTAGAGTACAAGTTTATTCTCTGGGATTATACAAAAATACATGAGCATAGGTCGGAATGTCATTTCAACATCATCTTCATCAATCTTTTTAACTCTGATTCTTTTTCCTCTTACCCATTTGGCAAAATTCTTACTTCAGCTGAACTTTCTGTTTCTCATGCCCACAGTAACCCCATTCCATTGTGTGTGTATGAAAAAGTAACTCAATTTGTAAATATATATTCATAGATATGGTTAAATGTTTAGTATCTTTTCTCATTCCCCGTAGAAAGCCCAAGAACTTAAACAAAGGTAACTATTTATTGTTTATGGATATACACTATCTGAGAATATAAACTATATGTGTGTGTGTGTGTACATAAATGAGTTGACATATACTTATATATACAAAATATGTTAATGATATTAAGCACTGTGACAGATAAGCAGATATATTTAACAAAAGTGTCCAGGGACCACAAATATTGCATTTCACAGTTTTGCTGGCTCAGCACTTAGGAGCAAACCCAAGTTTGTGTTCCAGTATTCACATCTTATGGCTCACAACATCCTCTAACTCCAATTCCAGGGCATCTAGTGTCCTCCACAGGCAGCTGCATTTATGCATGCACACTCTTGTGAGTATACACACACACACACACACACACACACACACACGGGCACACACACACACACACACACACACACGGGCACACACAATTAGAAAATTAGAAGTAAAATAAATATCAAAAAAGTCTAAAAAATCTCACCAGTACTCAAAGAAGTTTAAATATTAGAGTAAAATAGAAGAGATGAAAATATAGGATATTATTAGCTTATCAGGGAGTCATTAACAGTAGTATAATAGAGGGTTAAAGAAATGGCTCAAGGAGCTGGAGAGATGGTTCAGCACTGATTGCTCTTCCCAAGGTCCTGAGTTTAAATCCCATCAACCACATGGTGGCTCACAACCATCTGTAATGGGATCTGATGCCCTCTTCTGGTGTGTCTAAAGACAGCTAGCTACCAAGTACTCATCTAAATAAAATGAATAAATCTAAAAGAAAGAAAGAAAGAAAGAAAGAAAGAAAGAAAGAAAGAAAGAAAGAAAGGACTCAGTGGTTAAGAGCACTGGTTGCTTTTGCAATGGATCAGAGGATGGGTTTGATTCCCAGCACTCAGTGGGAAGCTTACAGCCCTCTCTACTCCATTTGTACTCAAACCCCAGGGACACCACCCTCTTCTGGACACAAGCACATCATGCACACATATACACGCAGACAAAATACTCGCACACAAAAGTATACTGGAAGGAATGTTTTTAAGAATTAAGTAACAAAACAGATTTAAGCCCTCAGGAGGCGCACATAGTCTTCTACTCTACACCCCTTTAACCTAGTGCTGATGAGTACAGTCATTTTAAATGTGTGCACCGCTCTGGCACTTAACCACTTCAGGAAATGGAGCCTAGTTCCTCCTGCACAGTTTGTGATTTCCTCCTGATGACTGAGTGGAGGTAACAGCACCCAAATGCTGAGACTAGGACATTAAAAACAAAAAACAAACTGAGTCTGCCTTTTTAGTCTCCCCTGGAATGCGCCCTCTGGAAGAAGCCAGCTGCCTTACTGTGAAGATACACCCACAGTTTTACAGAAAGCCCCACAGGGAAACAATCAACAAAGAACCCAGGCCTCCTGCCAACCACCATGCAAACGAGCTGTGCTGGCCACAGATGTCCAGCCCTAGGATAACTTCAGATAAATGCAACGTAGTCTTGACTACAACACTGTGAGACTCAGCTCACTCAAGAGCTCATAAGTCACCGCCCCAGCAAAACTGAGATGAAATGTTTGTGCTTTAGTGTAACCAAAAATGGGAATAAATTGTTACCCAACGAATAGAAACTGCTTTAAAAAAATAAAGAGGAGAGACAGAAACAGAGACAGACAGAGAGAAAGAGAGAGGCAGAAAGAGACAGAGAGAAAGAGAGAGACAGACAGAGACACAGAGAGAGAGACAGAGAGAGACAGACATAGACACACACACAGGGACACAGAGAGAGAGAGAGAGAGAGAGAGAGAGAGAGAGAGAGAGAGTTTAGCAGATAGTATCAGAGAGGCAAGTAGCAACTACTTTTGCTCATATGACCTTCAAGGTTTTGTTCAGCTTTTTTCTATTGATGTAGCTTTTCTTAGACTCATGGACTCAAATAATTCCTCCCATTTCAGCCAACTGAGTTATCTGGTAATAGTCAGGGCTATGGGGTATGCCTTAGTGATGGGTACACTCTCAATTGTTTAGAAGTTCTTCATCCCCATACATCCATCTACCGAATATGGACTTACTTGTGTGTATCTGGAGCTAAGCAATAAGATATTTGGTGGGATTGGAAAGTAAGTTCCCAGGCTTCCAAGAAATATCCTTATTTTAATCCAGACAAGATGAATCATATGAAGAGCGCTGGTGTGGCCATACTTCTGTTTTCATCAAGGTAATTACATGAACAATCTTTATAGTACTATAGAGATTGGAGTGGAAGAGGAGAGCAGGCATGTTCTTTCTGTGTGGTGTAGGCTGGCCCGGACCTCTCTATAACCATGAGCCTTAGCCTCCTACATGGTGGGACTCCTGGCATGCACCATGGCACCAGGCCAAAACCATTTCTTTTATTGAGAATGAAAAGCAGGTGCAGCCCAATGGCTCCAAACTCAGGATTCTTCTGTCTCAGCCTCTCGGGGAACTACAGGCTGCCTATCAGGCCTGAACAAAAAATGTCTTACATCTTAGGTCTGCCATCAATACGATTACCAGTCTGTCTGGAAATACAATTCTCTCAAGATTTTAAAGGTCATGGCTCATTTTTCTGTGGCTTCTATAGTATTCTGTTTCGCAGTCCTTAGTAAGTTTTTGGGTCTTTCACTCTAAATCATTGGTTCTCAACATTGGGGCCTGCATATCAGAGATTTACATTAAATTTTACAACAGTAGCAAAATTTTAGTTATGAAGTAGTGACAAAAGTAATTTCTTGCTTGGGGGTCACCATGACACAAGGGACTGTATTAAAGGGTGGCAGTATTAGGGAGGTTGAGAAGCAGTGCTTTAAAACCTCAGACTCTGATAGAGACAATTCCCACTCTTTAAGCTGGGTGCCCAGTGGCCCTGAGTCTAAGCAATCTTCCTTCTAGTTTGGCTCATCTTGGTAATTAGTTCTAAGGTCATAATCACACTTGGTGATTAGATTTTGTTCTTTAATCATTTAAGTTTTTAAATTTCACTTCTCATTTTTAAAATTACATTTTATTTTGTGCAGGAAGTCATTTTATTTATTTTGTGTGTGGTGCCCCAGTTGGTTTACCATGTGGGTCCCGGGCATTCAACTCAGGTAATTAAGTTTGGTGGGTGGATCCAGTTTGCTGGTCCTCCCATTTCACACACACACACACACACACACACACACACACACACGCACGCATGCACTTCACCCCCACTCTATCTCTTTCTCTCTCTCTCTCTCTCTTTTTATCACTTCCTAAAGAACTTTTAATGTGTAAAGACTTTCTCCACTTTTAAAAAATATTTACTTATTTAATGTACCCTATCTGCATGCACACCTGCATGCTGAAAGAGGGCGTCAGATCCCATTACAGATGGTTGTGAGCCACCATGTGGTTGCTGGGAATTGAACTCAGGACCTCTGAAATGGCAGCCAGTGCTCTCAACTGCTGAGCCATCTCGCCAGCCCCCTTCTGCCACCTATTAAAATGAGATGATTGTCAGCAATCCTTCATTTTAAAAAGTTAGAAATGAAGCTGGATTCTTGGGGGACTTTGAATGTCATGTTGAGAGTCCTGAATTTTCAGACAACTGGGAGCATTGTAATTTTTAAAGCTGTAGTGAGATCATATTTACATACTTGGAGTTGGGCGTTAACAGGTAATTATGAGCCAACAAATGTGGGTGGTCAGAACCAAACGTGGGTCCTCTGCAAGAGAGGTGCACTCTTCACGATGAGCCATCGCTCTGGCTCCCAAGCCTGGAGACTTTTCGTTCTGTTAGATGCTTAGTGTTTTCTGCTTGTTCAGCTTCAAGGATCTCAGTCTACAGCTGGAGGGGCTCCAGAACAGAAGGACAGACAGGTTGGGTGGGAAGTGAGTGTGTGTCACTCAAGCTGAACAGTGCAGGTGCTCTGGGGAGAGACTGAACAGAGTCTCCACAAATCCATTTTGTGTCTGGTTCAGAATTTGTCTGCCTTTTCCTGAGTCGTGCTGAGTCAGCAGCCGGAGTCTGTGGTCTCTGAATGAACTTGGATCATTCCACCTGTAGTCAGAATCAACATGTAGTTGGAGCCCCAAGTTTCCCATCATTTTTCCTACATCTGTGCCTCTTATAAATGTCTCCAGTTTCAGTGTTTTCCACCCTCATCCCTGTTACCACTGCCCTCTGATGTTACCACTGCACTGATGTGCGAGTTTGCTGTCTGTCCTGTAAGCTTTACAGCATTTGCTTCAATTTGTTTTTTTTTTAAGCAGCACATTGTCCGGTGCTGCCGTAAGCTGTCATTACCCCCTTAGATTTCTTAATTGGTTAATTTACTTGTACATTCATCAATTCACCCAGGACTCATCTTCTGAAACACATACTTTCCTTAGGAGTAAGGGCTGAGGAGCTAAAATGACCAAGTCAAGGTTTCTACCGTGTGGATGAAGAAAACATGCACATAAACAGGGATGGATTATCCCTGTGGTGTGTACAACTACAGAAGAGCAGGACAAGGAGGAAACATGTAAGTGTTTAAACTCTTTTCATGTGAGCAGAGATGTGGAACCTGAGGAACATGCCATGGGGGGGTTAACAATTCATCATGTTAAAGATAGAAGTGTTAGAAATGAAGCTGGAGTACCCAGGGTCAGGTCATAAGGACCTTGAATGTCATGTTGAAAGTCTTGAGCTTAACTTTTCAAACATCTGGGAACTTAATCTGTAATGTGATAAGACTTACATAGTCCAGAAACTGGCCTTGGGTAGAGGATGTTCATGGTTTTTGGGTTTTTTTGGGGGGTAGTTTTAATTTGTTTTGTTTTCGATGGATACAAACCTACAAGCCAGTTGATTAGTTGCAGAAATGAGGAAATAAATTAGCTGAGAAAGAATAAAGGCCAGAGCTAAGTTCTTCTCCATGAAGGTTGGAGAAGAAAAACTGAAGACTTTGTAGAGGGCAGCCTGTCAGGTCATGGTGCATCAAAAGGTTGTGGGACCTGAAAGAAAACCAGAAAGAATCTCAGTGTATCTCCCGATTTCCAGATGCCTGGCCACAGACAGTGTGACCGACCATCTCTTAGAGAAGTAGGTGTGTGTGTCCAACAGACAGATGGACTGTGAAGTTCTAGGGAGAGATCTGAACTAGAAATATACACGTGGGAGTCTTGGGTGTAGAGAAGGCATTTAACATTATGGGACTAAGCAATGTTCTCTAGAGATACTAAAAGATGCAATCCTAAGGCGTCATCACATCTTAAAAGTGCACGTCAGGGAAAGATCGGGAATGATGTAGTTAAATAGTATCAGGAAGGAATAAGGAGAGCAGGTGTGGCTGCCTATACCTGGAATCCTAGCACTTGGAAGGCTGGACCAGGAAGCTGGAGAATTAGTCTGGCCTGGGCTACACGCTGGGACAGACAAAGCGGGAGGAAGTCCTACAGAGAACCTGAAGTGTTTCCTGCATCATACTCTGAATTTAAAAAGAGAGAGAGGACTCAGCTGTGTCAAAATGCAGCATGTACTTCCTGGAAAATGGTCGTTGAATTTAACGACGGTTTGCCGTTTAAAGAGCTGTAGGAGGGCTGGTAACCTGGAAACCAGAAATAGTGTGGGTTGAGACAGGAATGGGAAGTGAAGAAGTGAAGTCAGAGACGGTAACACGTAGCCTGCTTACTTAGGAACTGTACACAGAGACAGTTTAAGTGGTTGTGCCTTCCCACCTCAGATAGTACTGACCATGAGGCAATGAAGGTCTGACAATACGACATTTATACTCAGCGAAGATTAGATAACTGGGTTTAATCATGTGGCACCGAGCCTTTAAAGTTTTGCTTAGTCATTCTTCCGTGACCACATCTTTTCCTTTAAATTCTTTCTTTCTAGTCTGTTTCATGGTGGAAATAGTTTAGGTGTCAAGTTTCCCGTAGGCACCTTCACATCCCATTATGAGAAACTGCCAGCTTTGGTCATTAAAAACAATAATAGCTGTTATTTACATAGCAATCAGGACACTGTCAAGAAATGCTGTGTGCATTAAGTCTGTAATGATGTTGTTCTAGCATTAGAATAACAGAGTTGTGATCTAGTTCATCTCCCAACAATTTAATGCTGCTGAACAAAGTTGTAACAGGAGGCTGGCTTTCAGAATCAAGGACTGAACTTCGGATTCCCTGGCACTCTTAAAATGGTTACTGAAATAACCAGTCAGTTATTTCGTGGGCCCTCACACACATAGGAAGGCATACTGAAGAAAACTCACTCAGAACGCTGAGTTCCAGGGCTTTTAGGAACTCGAGGGGAAGCTGACGCTTTAAGTTCACACATGTTACTGCCTCCCACATCAGAGCAGAATCTGAAGCTGTATCAAGCTTGCTTCAGAAAGTCTGCACTTTCCTCATCCGTACTTCTCTTCCCTGGCTTTGCCTCTCAGTGTTTATGTGCTTGGTCATGAGAAAAGCTATTTATTCCCAAACAAGAGACTCTGGGAGTCTAAGGTATGTTCCGGATGGAGGCCATGTTTAACTGATCTTAATAATTTGCAATTCAGTGGTAGAAATACGAGGAAAAAAATGTTACCAAAGATGTCACACAAATACTGAATGTGGAAAGGACATGTATACATATTTCAACTCATTCAAGATGTATACACAAAGGATATTTATGGAAATGACCACATCGTTAATTTTGTTTAATTTCTTGTGGAGTCTCTGCTGTTTTCCAAATATGATGTACATTTTTTCCCCTCAATTCTTTTTAAGACAAGGTCTTGGTATGTAGCTCCAACAGGATTCAAACTCATGGTTCTTCTGTCTCAGTCTTTCTTGTTTTTGTTTTCCTAGACAAGGTTTTCACTGCGTAGCTACGGCTGTCCTGGAACTATGTAGCCTAGGCTGGCCTGAAATACACAGCAATCTGCCTGCCTCTGTTGGAATCAAAGTATACCACTATGCCCAGTTTTATTAGCCATTTTGTTATTGTTGTTTGCTTGGTGGGTTTGTTGTTGCTTTCAAGACAGGAACTTGTTCTATAGCTCTGAACTCTTAATGTGGACCAGGCTGGGACTACACTAAACTATTATGAGCCACCAAGTCTAGCCACTCATCTGAGATCTCAGTAAGCACCTCAGTGTGACACAGCATTACACAGAGTAGCCAGGAGCAGACTGAGGGTCCATCAGTGGATGAATAATGCAGCACACCCATGAGTGTGTCCCCCACACCGAGTACAGTGCACACGCAAAATGCAGGGGATGCGGTGACCTGTGACACAGCTGTAACAGCCGAACATCATGCTAAGTGGAACAAGCAAGAGCAGAGAGAAAAGTACCGTGTGATCTCACGAGTGGGAAATTTTTAAAAGCCAATCTCATGGAATCCATAGAAAAGTGGTAACCAGAGAAGGTGGGAGAAAGGAAAGCTAGTCAAACGGCACAAAGGTACAGCTGGACTGGGAAAGTAAGTTTCATTGACCTTCGACATTACATGGAGGCTGTGGTTTATATACAGTGTATTTTGAAGTTACCAATAGACTCATTTTTAAACATTCTCATAAGGAAAAGTTAAGCTGGTGAAGTGATGGATTTATTGTGATTGAGTGGATTGAAAACATCGCATCATACACACAATTATTAGTGAGTTACAAGTAAGATTGAAAGGCTGGTTGTGGTAGCACTGGCCTTTAATCTCAGCTTTAGGGAGGCAGAGGCAGACTGACGTCTGTGTTTTCTTTGGGCTTGTATGGTCTACAGTATTCCTGATCAGACAGGAATACACAGACCCTTCATCAAAAGAAAAACGCACTCCCCATGCAAACAAAACAAGGAAGAATGAAAGGATGGTAACACTGTCAGTTTACGGATGACTGGGTCTGACCATCTCTGTACTTCCAAGGTCAGGCTCAGCTTTGCAAAGTGAACTGAATGTAAACTTGGAACCTGGAACTGTGTGAAAAGGACACCAGGAAAAACACCTTAAAAAGAGAAACTATGGTCTGGTCCTAGGAAAGGTAAGAAAAAGGTGGTATGTAGATATCGTGAGGACAATATTAGCTTATAAGGCCATGTTACCTTACTACATGTTTAAGTGCTAGAGATAACAGTAAGCAAGGCTTCCTTCCCACTGGCCTGGCTCCAGTTCTTAGCACCAGATGTCCCCATTTCCACTTCGGAAACAAGGGTTCAGGTAGTCTTCACCACCTTGCTCTAGTTTGTGAAATATTCCTAATTCACATAAAAAATTTTTATTAATAAATCAGAAGTTGAGTGCGCGCTGAGCTAACATATTCCCTATTTAAGCATTTATTTCTAAAACAGGCCTAACTATAGAGCAGGAAGTCTTTGAAGTTGAGCGATCCTGCTGCCAGTCTCTGGAGTGTAAAGCGCGGCGACAGCCCTTTGGAAGCCCATTTCACCTGCTCCCTCGGTAGGAAGTCGGAAGAGCAGGAAAGCCGCTAAAGGGTGTGCGGCCGCGCTCCCCGAGGCGGGCAGCGCACGGCGGACACGTAACCCAGGCTCCATTTCCTCGTAGTGGGAACGGGGTGGGCCGGCGTGAGCTCCGGGGCGGGGCGGGGAGGGCAGCGCAGGCCCCGGGCAGTGGGGCTCGGCCCGACCCCGGAATGACCGGGCGAGCCCAGGCCAGGCGTACCGGGGGCGGGGGCGTGAGCCCGGAGCGTGGGAAGACGGCCGCCCGAGGCGCGCGTGGGTGGATGCGCGCGCCGCCGCACGTCCGCAGGGGCGCGCGGGGCGGGGCGGGGCGGGGCGGGGCGAGGGGCGGGGCGAGGGGCGGGGCGGGCGCCGGCTTCTTCAGCGGGCGCGCGGCCTGCGCCGGGGAGCCAGGCACGGTGGCGCAGGCCGAGGGCGGCGGGCGGCGAGCGGCCATGGGCCGCGGCTGGAGCTTGCTCCTGCGACTCCTGGGCGTCCTGTGGCTGCTGCGCTCCGGCCTTGGCGAGGAGCGGCGGCAGGAGACGGCGGCACAGCGTTGCTTCTGCCAGGTGAGGCGCGCCGGCTGCGCATCTCCGGGCGCGGGCGATCCTGATGCGGGGCCCGCACCGCGTTCCCGATCGGCCGTAGCCCGGGCACCCTTCGATGGGCGTGTGCGCCTGGACAGCTTGTCACACTGCTTCCGAGCATCCTGCCATGGCTGTTCCGCGTTCCCGGACCCGGGGTTCTGGGTGGACCCGGCACCTGAGAGCCTTTCTGCTCTCGATGGACTCTTGGGAAACTAGCTGTTCTTTGGGTCTTGCTGTCGTTGTCAGGAGGTTGAATGACCTTGTGGGGCTCTTTGGGTGCCCTGGTCCAACTGCTTGGTGTCTGCGGATGTCGTTGTCCTGTGACTTCTCCGCCTGTGTATGGTGCACTTTCTTCCTGAAGCTTATTCCGGCATCCTTACACTCTCTTTGCGGTTCGAATCCGAGGCAGGCCCTAGCTCTTCAGTACTTGAGTTTGATTATGAGCTGTGATTATTTACTTCTGTAGAAGATGTGGGTTCGTGAGCAAAACATTCAGAGACTTTTGCTTTTGTAGTGTAGCCCGTAAATTTTTGAATGAAGCCATTTAGGCTAGATGCATTGAAATAACTTTGAATTTCGTTTTGCTGTCTTAAGAAAATGCTAACAGCTTGGAAACATCCCGAAGTATCCGGATTCAATCGATGTGCTAGTCTCTAAGTGCGTTCTTGTGAAGTCTGGAAGAACTCTTGAGTATTAGCGGTTTCCCAGACTTTCTTCTGTTTAAAAGTGTATCAGATAATTTTATTACTGAGTTACTTAATATGTAAGTTGTATTGCTGTACAGGCGTTCACCACACCTCGCGCTGGCCTGCACCCTTTCCTTCGACTTGTTCGTTACTGCTCTTTACGATGTTTAACATACTGGTTTATTTTGTGGGTATGTGTATTGTACCTGTGAACGCATGCATGACAGGGGGTGCTTATAGGCCACAGCTTGCAGGAATCTTTCCCGTTCCACCAAATGGGACACAGGGTCTTCACGAAAATGACCATAACCCGTGGAGCATTGACTCTCATTACTCTTTTTTATAGCCACCTGTTTGATGGACTTCGATCTCTGAAATTACATTTATAAAAAAATGGAGGGATAGGTAGCCAGGTCATTCGTGGGTCTTACTGTTTGTGCTCAGAAATACAGATGTGCAGAGGAAGATACTGTAAGACGCTTGAGTGTCAGGAGGAAGAGGTAGTGTCTGTTTTATCTCTTTAAACTTTTGGATTTTATTGTTTTGTTAAGTAATTTGGGAGCAGAGGTGAGTTGTTCGAAATTCAGGAAAAGGCCATTTGATTACAAATGTTAGGTAAAGGAAGTTTCAACATTTAAACACTTGAGATGGGAATATAAGCAGTGTTGAGAAAAAAAATACACTTTCAAGTATGTCCTCTGAGTAATGGTATGCAGATACTACTCGAATCTTACGCTTTGGTTCACACCCAACCTTTTTGGATATTTCCTTAAAAATGAGGAACTTTTAATTGTTATTACATCTTTTTCTGGTTAGTATTTAAGGGCTTTTTGTTTTTTAGCTGTTGTCACAATATCTTCAGATCTATCAATCAATCATCTACCTGTCAATCAATCAGTCAATCAGTCATCTATCTATCTTTAGCCAGGGTCTTTTGACATAGCCCTGGCTGTCCTGGAAATAACTGTAGACCAGGCTGTCCTTGAACTAACAGATTTCACTGCCTCTGCCTCCCTCCCGAGTGCTGGGATTAAAATCGAAGTCACCATGCCCAGCTCTTATTTATTTTTTAGATTTCTTTATTTTTATTTAATGTGTATGTGTGCCTGCCTGCATGTCTGCACACCACATGCATGAAGTGTCTGAGTAGGCCGGAAGGGGATGTTGGATCCCATGGAACTTGAGTGTGAAACACCATGTGGGTGCTGGGACTAGAACTCAGGTACTGTGGAAGGGCAATACTTGCTCCCAGTCACTGAGCTCTCTTCAGCCCCCAATATCCTCAGACTTAAGTACTCCCTAATCTGCTAAAACTGACTTTCTTTGTTGGCTCCTCCTTCCCTCCTTCCCTCCCTCCCTCCTTCCCTCCTTCCGTTTTTCTTTCTGTTTTTTCGGAACAGGGTTTCTCACTCACTCTGTAGATGAAGTTGGCCTTGAACTCAGACCTCCTCTGTCTCCAGAGCGCTTGGTTTAAAGGTGTACCCCACAACCATCGAAGTCACTTTCTCTTTAAAGGAAGAATTTCTGGTTTTCCTCTTAAGTCATGGTGCTTGTGTGTAACATCTTCTGTCAGCCTCATCAGGAATTTTACGTCAGCCTGGGCTACACTGTAAGATTCCCGTTTCCAACATATAGCCTGGCTAATGACGGAAATAGTCAAAGTAGTCTCAGGTTTTTTGTTTTTGTTTTGTGTTTCCTTCTGGCTGCTGGTTTTCTTGCCATGTCTGCCTTGGGTTACCTCAGTACCCTACACCTGCCTCCTGTTGTTGCATGTGTATCTAGTTTGTAGTGGGTTCAGTTCACAGGTGCTGTGAGTCAGAGCAGACTGTGGCTGTTGGACAGTAAACTGTAGAGTTCCTCAAGCTGTCAGATTGAGTTTGATAAGCACCCAACAGGCCCCTAGTGCATCATCAACACGGGTGGACATCGAACCTGAGTTACAAGATGTTTTGCAAACTTGGTATTTGGTGCTCAGCAGCTGTCAGGGAGATTTCAGTGTAAGATGTTAAAAATATCGTTTAGTTTAGCCAGCTGTTTGCAGAGCTGGAACTGGTGGGCGATGGCTGCTCAGTTACTACATACATGTGCTGTCTATAAGTTGTGAATTGTGTAAAAATTTTTTAGCTTTATTTTATGTCCATGAGTGTTTTGCCTACATGTCTGTATGTGCACCATGTGAGTGCCAGGAGTCACTGGAACTCAGAATCGGGCGTTGGAGCCCCTGAAACTGGAGTTAGATGGTTGTGAGCTTCGTGAATGCTGGGAATTGAACCCAGGTCCTCTGCAAGAGCAACCACCGAGGCATTTCTCTAACCCATATGAACTCTTTTGTTTTATTGCTTACTGTTCATTACTCAAAATGGTTAATTGTTTGAGACTTGTACATCTTTCTTACAACCACATGCTTCTTATTATCCTATTAAAACATTAATTAACAGCATTATTAATTTATATAGAAAGTTGGCTCGTATCCCCATTAGAGTAGACAAT
Organism: Micromys minutus; assembly: GCF_963924665.1. NCBI lineage: Eukaryota > Metazoa > Chordata > Mammalia > Rodentia > Muridae > Micromys > Micromys minutus. The sequence goes on from NC_137974.1 coordinate 1,609,561, forward strand.
CCCCCACGCACTCCTTGAGAAGTATTTGTTACCACAGACAGACTTAGATGGGAAGAAGTCCTTCCATTTGTTACTTTTGTTTCCAACACTTACCTGAATTCTGCATCATTTGAGAAAGGGAACGGACTGAAACCTTAGGCACAAGTAGTGGAACATGTTTTACAGATATAATCTCAGAAGAAATATTGAAAACTGTTATGGAGGACATATGAATGTATTTTGCACTTAATTAATTAAAAATGAGTATATATATTCCTTTTCATTAAAACTGCTTGTTTTTAAGTCTAGTAAGCAGTAGTAATGCTCAGCCACCTCAGTGTGGTAGATGTGCCTCTGGCTTCTGTGTAGGACACTCAGAGATGCAAACTCAGGGCTGGAGAGATGGCTCAGTGGTTAAAAGCACTGACTGCTCTTCCAGGGGTCCTGAATTCAATTCCCAGCAACCACATGGTGGCTCACAACCATCAGTAATGGGATCTGATGCCCTCTTCTGGTATATCTAAAGAGAGAAACAGTGTACTTATATAAATAAAATAAATATTAAGGAACAAAAAACAGAGATGCAAATTCAGCTCCACAAACACATTAGTTTTTGCTTGGAGTACATTGGAGACATATTCTTCAAACGTGCTTCAGTAGACTTAACCTGCTAAGTGGCCTGTTAAATCAGTCTCAAACACAGTTTCAATTGTTAGGCTGAGTGACTGGACTTGTGGGAGAGATGATTTCTTAGGTGGTGGGCGGATGTATTAAATCCTAGTCAGAGGGATCTTTGAAACAGGATATACTGGAGAGGTGGCCATTCACTCTTAAGTGCCTGTTCCATCCCTGACTTTCCTGAATACAGTGCATGGAAGAAATATTTGTGAATCACTTCACAATGCCGGGTGTTTCTTCTTTCTTTCTTACTTAAAAAAGATTTACCCACCCCCTCTCTGTGTGTCTCTCTCTTCTGATTACCGTGTGTGTCCTTCAGTTCATGTGATGAAATATGATTTCAGTTTCTGTGTTTCTTGGTCCAGCCACAGAGTCCTGGAAGGTAGGGCTATACCTGTGGAAGTGCTGCTGTGCTGCCCTAGAGATACAAGAAGAGCAACATTCTCTGGCTTAGAGAACCAAGAGGGAGGGCGGGAAGACTGAGTAGCAGGCTTTTGAAAATGGCAGCTGTGTGAGGAAGAGAGCCTTGTCATTGGGACCTTTAAACCCAATGTTTGATTTTTTCATTACGACAGGTTAGTGGTTACCTGGATGACTGTACCTGTGATGTCGAGACCATCGATAAGTTTAATAACTACAGACTTTTCCCGAGACTACAAAAGCTTCTTGAAAGTGACTACTTTAGATATTACAAGGTACTTTCAGTTTTTTTAATTTAAGCATATTGTAATGGTTGATTATATTTTTTTTACATGACTAAACTTCAGTGCGTTTACTGAAACTGGTATTTAAATGTGTACAAAGTTGAAGTAAAAAAATAAAAAAATTTACTGTGTGTATTTGCATGTTTATGTGCATGTGTGTGCTCAAGTGCGTGTGCAAATGCATATGCCCTGGCATGCCTGTGGAGGTAAAAGGACAACTTTGTATGCTTTTTACCTTTTTGTGAGTTCTGGGGTTGAAGCCCAGGTTGTCAAAGTTATGCAGCAAACACCTTCGCCTTCTGGGCTGCCTCTGGTTCTTAAAATGTATACAGTTAGTAGGAAAACTTGGTTCACAAATGAACTGTGGACTTTGTATGTACAAGTGCCTGTGCGTGTGGTGGCCCTAGGACAACTGTGGGTGTTGTTTCTCAGGCACAGCCCACACAGTCTGCTTGTCTTGTCCCAGGCTTTCTTCCGGCCTGAGCTCTGACAGTAGGTGGACTGGTTGGCTCCTGCAGTCCGGTCTCTGCTTCCCCAGTGTAAGCTCTTCTCTCTCACATGGCTTCTGGGAAGTGAGCTCGTGCCCTTGTCCACTTCACCAGCTGAACTTCCCATGGCCCCGATCTTTTATTCAATAATCTCTAGAGGTGGAAACTACCTGGTTAAATTGAAATAGAACAGTAAAACAGAAATTGCTGTGTTGTTCTCAGAACTGTTGTCAGCCATCAGATGGGCTCCAACTATTATAAATATTTTGTTTTGAGAAGAAGCACTTTTGGATTTATTAAACACTTAACGGTGGTCGATCGTTGGGCACATTTTAAAAAGAGCTCGGAAACCTGGTCCACAGTTCCTTCCTGTTGTCTTGCTTCTATGGGAGCTGTGTGGTGCTGATTGGAGCCCTGACTCCCGGCTGCCGTCTGTCGGGTCTGTTTAGTGACGGTCTGTGGCTCTCACCAGACTTACCAACAGCTCGTCTTTATACAGACACACAACCACAGCATGTGATCATGACACCAGCAGTCACTACATTTTTATCCTTTCTGTTCTTCTGTAGGTAAACTTGAGGAAGCCATGTCCTTTCTGGAATGACATCAACCAGTGTGGGAGAAGAGACTGTGCTGTCAAACCCTGTCATTCTGTAAGAACCACCTCAGCTCTTTTCATTCTTTATAAATTATCAGAAAGGGCCAGTATTAATCAAACTATAACATTCAGTTTACAGATTGTAAACCCAAACTTATAAATACAAAAAATATCTGTCCCTTTCCACTGTATTTCTGATGAAGCAAGATGGTTGGGGGTCACAGGGCTGCCTCCAGCCTGGCTTCTCACTTGGATGCTGAGGATAGCAGAGCACAGGGCACTCCCAAGCACTCTCTCTGCTCCAAGTCCGAGTTTGAGTTTTATTCAAGTTCAGTGTGGGCTAGAGAGACTGCTCAGCGGCCAAAAGCTCTAATGTCCTTGTAGAGTTCCAAGGTTCAATTCCCAGAGCCCACATGGTGGCTCACAGGTGTAACTCCGGTTCCAGAGTCTAATGTCCTGACCTCCACAGGCGTGTGTATGGGTCACCGACATATGGTAAGGGAAACACTCCCATACATAAACTAAGTAAATCTGGGGAGGGGCAGCCATTGCCTTCACTTTTCCTCATTGAAGAGCCCACCTGACTTACGCATAGCTTCTAACCCACACTTCTACAGGTGACCTGGCTAAAGGCCTCAAAACTACAAAGGCAACGAAGTCATGAACATGGGAAGGGGCTTTGTAGGGGGAGGGGAGCAGGCTGAATGACTTGGAGCTACTGAGGTGACTTTTCTGCACCACACTTACCTGGAGAAGAGAAAAAATGCAATTTATACACGTGTGAAATTCCCATAAATAAATATTAAAAATTAAAAACCTAAGATGATGGGAAAATATCTACCTCAGAAAATTCTCATTTTGTAAATATATATATAAGACTGGCAGAGAAATGCCATGATTTAGAAAGACAATATAGTTTTGTGAGGCATGAGGGGAAATGAGACCAAAGGCCAGCACAGGCGTTAGCATGTGAACATTCTGATGGAGCCTGCTGGGTGCGGGTCGTGGTGGTGTGAGCTTAGCTCTGCCCTGCATTTATGCTGTAGTCGATAGCAGCAGCACTAACTGAATTAAGCCTTTCAGCCCATATACCATGCCTGAACTGCACATGCAGAGCCTAACTGGACACAGACAGACACCCGGCAGACGTGCCTGAGCTTCATCCTGATACTTCCTCACAGGGACCAAAGAGCGGCCAAACAGTAGCTCAAGAATTTTGGAATATTTGCCACAGCTTAATCGGCCTGATACTGCATTTGTATTGAACCGCAAACAAGAGTTGGAGAATGTCTGTAAGCATCTTTATATTTCCGTGGTACAGTGAGAACAGGACCAGCACATAGGCCTTGCAGACTACTTCAGTGTGTTTTGAGAGAAGGTCTTACGTCATTACTCTTTCTGTGTAGACCAGGCTGGTCTCAAATACACAGAGCCTCCTGCCTCTGCCCTTAGACTACTGATTAAAGCCATGTGCCACCATACCTGTCAGATTTTTATTTACTTTAAAGAAATTGTTTAAGGATTTCTAACTCTTCTCACCTAAAAATAGTCTCCAGTAATTTGGGAATTTTTCTCATTCATCATAAGAATTTAAAGTATTTTTCCAGAAGATACAATAAATGTGTTCTTTTTCAGGATGAAGTTCCTGATGGAATCAAGTCTGCGAGCTACAAGGTACTCACACACAATCCCGACTGACTGATGTCTGTGAACACGGTGGAAAATCCATTCTCTTGCTCTCTTAGTGATGCCCCTCGAGAGCAAGTGCGTTCTCAGAGCGTCCGCTCCTTTAAACTATCAGAGGTGTTTACGTAGCAGTGACGAATGGAAGCCACTTACTATCATCCGGAAGTCGTTAGCGATGGCCATTTCTGTGTCTGCATGTCGTACTCACTTTCTCAGATACTTAAAGGCCAAGCTTCGATTAAATCACTTTGTTTAAGAGCAATACAAAATGAGAAAATTTCAGAATTAAGTTAAATGCTGTTCAGAATTTTCTCAAAGAGTGGAACTTAGAGACACGTGTTAAATTATCACACAGTTTATACATAAGGAGGATTTTCTTAGAAAATATCTGCAGTGAATAGTCAGCTGAAGTTACTGATAATTTCAAATCATAAAATAGTATTGAAGAAGATTGTGATCAGCTTTATAGAAAATTTAAAATAGTAATTTACTTCCAAAAGTGTTTTTTAGAAATATTTCTGTAACCTAGTAAGGTGATAAATGTAGTTAAGAAGCTGATTAAATTACTAAATGATACTAAGAAGTTATTTTAACTTAAAAATTTTAGCTAAGATTTAAAAAATTTTGTTTCAATAAGTATACATAGGCGTGTGATATTTTTTGGATAAATTTCCAGCTTGTTGAGTTTTCAAGTCTCAAGAGCTTGGCATGTGCTGTATACAGGCCTAGTGGGAAAAACGAGTGCGCATGTTTAGATACCGTGAAGAAATAATGTTGTTGAAGCGTACACTCTAAATTCCTGAAGCTACTGGCGTACGTTGTATAAGGTCTCTTCCGGTAATGGCCTGGAAGCTGAGACACATAGGAGCAGCCACGGCCATGAGGGAGAGAGAGGCAGTGCTGTGGTCAACCCGGGACGCTGCCTTCTGAAGTACCTCAGAAACTTTTCCTTGTGGATAGCTTAGTCACTGTCTGTCACAGTGATCCTTATTCTGTCAGCATAATAGTAAATTGCATTTCTGACAAAAGAAGAGGCAAAAAAGCCTTTCACCTATGCTTTGGATGTAAGAGCTCATTTCATAAGCTTTAGCCCGAGTGGGCAGTGGCAGGCGGGGCGAGCCTGGTTAGCTTTTAATTCCTTAACAGCCTGTGGCTCTCCTCTAATCCCAGCGCCCAGGAGACTGAAACAGGGAAATTCTGTGGTGAAGTCAGCTGTGGGCTATGTAATGTGACCTTGTCTCAAAAACAGAAACGGAAGCAGCAGGTTTAAAATGTAGCAAATCTGCTTTGTTTCCATGTAGTATTCCGAGGAAGCCAACCTCATTGAAGAATGTGAGCAGGCTGAACGACTTGGAGCCGTGGATGAATCGCTGAGGTGATTTACTGCTCGTGACTCATTGCTTTTCTGCACCAAACTTATCTGGAAAAGAGAATAATGCAATTTTCCTTGTTTGAAGTGAGGAGACCCAGCAGGCTGTACTGCAGTGGACCAAACACGATGACTCTTCAGACAGCTTCTGTGAAGTTGACGGTATGAACTTGTTAAAGTGCACATCACGTTCCAGTGATTCCTTAAGAGAAAGACCAGCCAGTCAACCAGCCTCCCTTCCATCCTGTCTGCCTGCCTGCCTCCCTTCCATCCTGTCTGCCTGCCTGCCTCTCTTCCATCCTGTCTGCCTGCCTGCCTCCCTTCCATCCTGTCTGTCTGCCTGCCTCCCTTCCATCCTGTCTGCCTGCCTCCCTTCCATCCTGTCTGCCTGCCTCCCTTCCATCCTGTCTGCCTGCCTCCCTTCCATCCTGTCTGCCTGTCTCCCTTCCATCCTGTCTGCCTGCCTGCCTCCCTTCCATCCTGTCTGCCTGCCTCCCTTCCATCCTGTCTGCCTGCCTCCCTTCCATCCTGTCTGCCTGCCTCCCTTCCATCCTGTCTGCCTGCCTCCCTTCCATCCTGTCTGCCTGCCTCCCTTCCATCCTGTCTGCCTGCCTCCCTTCCATCCTGTCTGCCTGCCTCCCTTCCATCCTGTCTGCCTGCCTCCCTTTCATCCTGTCTGCCTGCCTGCCTCCTTTCCATCCTGTCTGCCTGCCTCCCTTCCATCCTGTCTGCCTGCCTCCCTTCCATCCTGTCTGCCTGCCTGCCTCCCTTCCATCCTGTCTGCCTGCCTCCCTTCCATCCTGTCTGCCTGCCTCCCTTCCATCCTGTCTGCCTGCCTCCCTTCCATCCTGTCTGCCTGCCTCCCTTCCATCCTGTCTGCCTGCCTCCCTTTCATCCTGTCTGCCTGCCTGCCTCCTTTCCATCCTGTCTGCCTGCCTCCCTTCCATCCTGTCTGCCTGCCTCCCTTCCATCCTGTCTGCCTGCCTGCCTCCCTTCCATCCTGTCTGCCTGCCTCCCTTCCATCCTGTCTGCCTGCCTCCCTTCCATCCTGTCTGCCTGCCTCCCTTCCATCCTGTCTGCCTGCCTCCCTTCCATCCTGTCTGCCTGCCTGCCTCCCTTCCATCCTGTCTGCCTGCCTCCCTTCCATCCTGTCTGCCTGCCTCCCTTCCATCCTGTCTGCCTGCCTCCCTTCCATCCTGTCTGCCTGCCTGCCTCCCTTCCATCCTGTCTGTCTGCCTGCCTTCCATCCTGTCTGCCTGCCTCCCTTCCATCCTGTCTGCCTGCCTCCCTTCCATCCTGTCTGCCTGCCTCCCTTCCATCCTGTCTGCCTGCCTCCCTTCCATCCTGTCTGCCTGCCTGCCTCCCTTCCATCCTGTCTGCCTGCCTCCCTTCCATCCTGTCTGCCATGCTAATATGGACAAAGACGTTATGTGCGCTGTGTGCATTGTGTGTGAAGATGGACTCATTTTCTTAAACCACAAATTCCATAGATTTCTTTCTTTTTCTGAGACTGGGCTTCCCTTCCTTTTTCCTCTTCCCTTCCTTTCCCCTCTTCCCTTCCTCTCCCTCTCTTTTATATACCTAGACAGTTTTTAATTAATATATTTATTTATTAATTTTCATCACAACCGCTGCCCCTCCCCTTGATCCCACCATCCCTTACTTCCCCTCTGAGAGGGTAGGCCTTGCTGGTGTCCCACAGCCCTGGCACATCCAGTCTCTGAAGGCCCGTTAGGAACGGCCTCCATGGGTAGGAACGGCCTCCATGGGTAGGAACCTGCTTCAGAGACAGTCTGCACTCCAGTTGTTAGGGGGAGGCCCTCGTGAAGGCTAAGCTGCACATCTGCTAAATATGTTTGAGCGCCCTGGGTCCAGCCTGTGTGCTCTTTGGTTGGTGATTCAGTCTCTGGGAGCTCCAGGGGTCCAGGTTAGCTGACTCTGTTGGTCTTCCTGTGGAGTCCTATCCCTGGACTCCGTGCTCTGATCAGTGTGTGTCTGTGGGTCTCTGCATCTGTTTCAGTCAGCTGTTGGGTACAGCCTCTCAGGGGACAACATGCCCCTGCCTACAAGCTTACCAGAGTTTTATTGGTAGTGGCAGGGACGGTGTTTGCCCACGGGATGGGTTCATCTTGTGCTGGTTTTGGTTAGTCAGTCCCTCAGTCTCTGCTCCATCTTTGTTCCTGCATTTCTTTTAGATTGGACAAGTTTAGGTCACAAGTTTTATGGGTGGATTGGTATCCTTATCCCTCTCTTGGGGGCTCCTGCCTAGCTATAGGAGGTGGCTTCTTGAGGTTTCATTTTTCCATTGTTGGGCACCTCAGGTCATCTGCATTGACTCCTGGGAGCGTCTCTAATCTGGGACATCCTATTGGCCCTCTGGCCCTCTCTGAGACAGGATATTTCCTATGTAGCCTGTTCTGGAATTCACATTATAGACCAGGTTGTCTCAAACTCAGACAACTTCCTGACTGTCATACTCTCCTGCTTTTTACCACTCACGACATCAGGAACTTTTGTAACCTTTGGGTATAGTTAATGTGGCTATTTGATTCTCCCTATTTTTCCTTCTCCTAAAAAGTTGTTCTGACGGCTGGTGAGATGGCTCAGTAGTTAAGAGCATTGACTGCTCTTCCAGAGGTCCTGAGTTCAATTCCCAACATGGTGGCTTACAGCCATCTGTAATGAGATCTGATGCCCTCTTCTGCTGTGTCTGAGGGTAGTAACAGTGTACTCACATAAGGTAAATAAACACATCTTTTAAAAAACAGTTGTTCTGATTTGTGAAACATTTTATCTTGCAGACATACAGTCCCCCGATGCTGAGTATGTGGATTTACTCCTTAACCCTGAGCGCTACACAGGCTACAAGGGGCCCGATGCTTGGAGGATATGGAGTGTTATCTATGAAGAAAACTGCTTTAAGTATGTATTGTTTTCTAGACCTGTGAAATTAGGGTCATGTTCTTAAGTGATTGATTGGGACTTAGAAACTTAAATGTCCTGTTTCCCAGTAGGGCATGGGCACAAGTTGCAATAACTACTTCTTTAGAGATTTAGATGATATTAGACCTTTTTTGGACAGGAGACACTGAGCAAGCATTCCTGAGTGGATTACAGGCGTGTAGTATGTAGACGAAGCAATTCCGGGTGTTGCTTCATTTTCCAAGATTATTCCAGCCAATGGTGGGGATAGATTGAGATTTCCTTTGTTACTCTCTCTTCTCCTTGCTGTGGCCACAGTTACTTTATCCTCTTCAACTTTAACTGATTTCCGAGGACAGCTGCAAGGTGACACTTTGGTGTACTCACTGTATGTTACACATAGTGCTAAGCATGTCGAACATTGCTCCTCTAGTTCTTTTGGCAACAGTGTATCATAGTCATAACTGCTCACAGATAGAGTCTGAAACTTAAGTTAGATGTTTGTTCAGTGCTCAGGGGAAGCACCTTTGTATTCCTAACCAGTACAATGGAAGTTGTTCACTGGGTGACTGAGAAGTGCTTCAGGTCCTTCACTCGGAAGCCTGAAGGCCCTAAAGAGTGTGTGTCTAAGTCAGATACAACTGTAACATTGCTACACTGGTGCTCATACAGTACAATCTGTACTTGTGTGTGCGTGTGTATCTAAGTCAGATACAACTATAACATTGCTACACTGATGTTCATACAGTACAATCCTTTTTTGTAGGCCACAGACAATTCAAAGGCCTTTGGCTTCTGGACAGGGTGAGTAATTTTCGTCTCCTCGTGTTTATTGGCTTTATTTGGGTTGAGTGAAGGGAAGGTGTGAGTTGCAAGGGCAGTTTGTCAAGTCATCCACTGGTCCTGTTCTGAGGGTGACCTCACCCTTGTGAAGGCACCGCTGTTCTTGTCAGGATACTCATGGAGTCACAGCGAAGACTAGCTTATATACTTACCATCTGCTTCTGCAGTGCACCAAGACTTGTTGGCTTACTTCAGCTTCATTCATCCCCAGACAAATGAATATCCCAAATATTTACCTAAAAAACTTGAGCTTGACAGAAAGTTTAATGGTTCAGTGCTTTGTCAGCATGGCTGAGGCCCTGGGCTTGATTTCCTGCCACATAAGAAACACACACACACACACACACCATATATATGTACACTCCAAATACACACACATACACACACACCAGATACACTAAATACACATATACACACACTCACACCAAATACACACACACACACACACACCTCAAGTAAAAGACTTGAAATTCTATTCATATTCCATATATGGCCTGATTATAAATCCACATGCCTTATATTTCATTGAATATAAGTTCTCATTGTCCATTTTACATTCATGATCTGGTCTAAATGCTGCCTTTTCCGCAGCATTTCCCCTCCCGGTTGGAGGTCATCTTTGGCTCTCTGTGAAGCAGTAATAGAAACCTTTTAACAAGAATTGTGTTAGAGCTTTAGGCTAATGAATGCACAAAAGACTCCTGTCAAGTGCACATAGGTGCTTTAGCTATGTAAACGGCTGGCAGGAGTGGGCTGCGTTTCCCTGCCTGTCAGCACAAGTGAGGTCTGCGAGCCTAAACTACTGCTGGATGGAGATGCAGCTACACCTTTCTCTTGATCTTGTGTGGATACATTGACTAAAATATGTTCATGAAGGTGTAGCATTTCAGAAGGGAAAGGTGGCGGTAATTTATAGTAATATAACAAAAATGTTTTATTTTGTTTTTCAGGGAAAGGTAAAGGTACGTATTTTTGTTAATGCATTTTATATGTCAGTTCTGCTTGTATGTTTGGATGTGTGTTCTAGTGCTTATTGTGGCAAACTGTATTTCTTTCCACTTCTTCTGACAGTTAAAATAATTTTTCATTTCTCCTTTTGTTATTTTAGAGCAGTGGTTCTCAGCCCGTAGGTCAGTACTCTTGGTGTCAAACAACCCTTTCACAGGGGTCGCCCAAGACCCTTGGGAAACACAGACAGCTGCATTATGATTTATAACAGTAGCAAAATTATAATTATGAAGTAGCAGTGAAAATAATTGTATGGCTGGCTTCACTACAACATGAGGAACCACATCAAAAGGTCGTGGAAGGAAGGCAGAGAAGCATTGTTTTAGAGATACCATAGCCCAGGTTGGCCTGCAGCTCATTCATCACGTTGTCCAGGCTGTCTTGAATTCTGGCAGTCCTCTGTGTGTCTCTCAGCCACTAAGCTCGTGCTTAATTTTTATTTTTATTTTTTTATCTAAAGTGCTGAAGGGGAAGCAGAGACAGAAGTGGCCTGTTTAGGGTCACACGTTCGGGGCAGCCTGCCTCAGGACCTGGCAGCTCACTTTGTTGGCCTTGGCGCCTGGCATAGAAAACATCTCGTCTTGACTACTAGAGGCGCGGGATATACTGGGTCTTCTGCGAAGGGTCTAGACAGTTTTGCTTATTGACTCCAGGGCTGACTCGGGTTTAGTGACCACCGCCTGGCTATGTTATAGGAGTGTTAAAACCTCCAATATATTTCACGGTTACTTTGGCTTTTTAAGAAGCTTTGGGGGTGAGATTGAAATTATTTTTGCTATTCTAAAGACTATTCTTAACTGAGCCTTTTATGTGCAGGTTAATAATCTCAGCTACTTGGGATTGGAAGTTTAAGGCCAGTCTGGGCTACTGAATGAGTTCCATGGCAGTCTGGATGAAGTAATTAGTGAGACCCTGTCTCAAGAAGTGAGAAAAAAGTGGTACAGACAGACAGACAGACACACATACTGCATGAAGAAACTGAGTCAGCACTTGCTTGGCCTTAGTCTTTTTAGATGAAAATGTTCAACACAAAGTATCTTTTGTCTTCCTCAAAATCTTGTTTTCTAAGACAGGGTTTCTCTGTGTACCTCTGGCTGTCCTGGAATTTGCTCTGTAGACCTGGCTGGCCTCGAACTCACAGAGATCGCCTGCCTCTGCCTCCTGAGTGCTGGATTTAAAGGCATGTGTCATCGCTGCCTGGATTTGTTTTTTATTATGTGTGTGTGACTTTGGTGGGTGTGTGCTTGTGAGTGCAGTTGACTGTCTGGAGCTGGAGTTATGGGCAGTTATAAGCTGCCGACACGGTTGCTGGGAGACCCGCTCAGCCTCTGCAGGAGCTCTGAGCCATCTCTCTGACCCATACTTTAACATGTTTTTTTCTCTTTTAATAGATAAAAACATTCTTCTAATTTTCATCTTGTAGTTACTGGTGTGAGTGAACAGTTCCTATCAGCTATTCTAACTGTAGATTTCTATTCTCCATATATCTTTTTAGTGGGTATTTTAACACTTAATTGTTCATGGGCTTTTATATTTGGGATATTAGCCCCTTGTAATGCCTGTAATATCATGCCTTTCATTTGCTTTTACTTAATTACTTTTCTGATTAACAAATGAAAGTTTTATGTAGTTGGGTTTGCAAGTTTTATGTCTTCCATAGATTTCTGTTTGGCTGGTTTCTTACCATTTTAAAAAACTTTAGCAAAATAAAAGGATTTCTACGTAATAGTATTTGTCATCTCTGTAGCAACTACTGCATAAATGTAATCATATATTTTATAAAATGTTTAAAATATTTTCATGTTATTGTTCTGTTATACTTCCTGGTCAGTTTTAATAGTTGTGTTAAATTTCCCATGTTATCTAGTTAAATATTTTACTAGCTCAGACGTGACTGACGGTTTTTATTACTCGAGGTTTTAAAATTCAAACAGTGACCTTTCTACAAACTCCTTGTCCTCTCCCCATTTTCCTTTAGATCACAGTCCTGAAACCAGAATTAGTAAGCGTTAGTATTTGAGGTCACAGAGTTGTTTTCAGCACTGGCCTGCTGCTCTTCAGATGCAGGCCTGCGTGGAATCGTTCCGTCCGCAGTGCCTTCCCAGTGTTTGATTCTAACGAACTTAACAGTAAGCAGTATTTCCTGATGGACTGCTTTCACAGTTTATCTGGTCGTATAATCTTGCTAGATTCAGTGTGTGCCCATGAGTGCGTGTGTGCGTGTGTTATTTGTGGGAGAGCAGCCTTGGGGATTGAAGTCAGGGGCTGTGAACATGGTGGCCAAGTGATGTGTCACAGAGTGGCACCCTCCTCACTCTAAATTCCACAGTTTGATAACATAAGACATTTTACCCGAGGAGTTGGGAGACCGGTCTGACTGAGGGACAGAGCGGTATTTACCTGGATTCACTCCAGACTTCTCTTCGTTGAAGAAATAAGATTTGGACTTTTAGCTGGAACAGTTCTTATTACTTGGAAATTCACATTTTGACATTATGAAAAAAATTATGATGTATTTTTCTTTTAATTTCAGAGAACACATTTTACAGCTGGCTAGAAGGTAATTAGAAACTTTTAAACAATTTTAAATGTTTTTATTTTCATTTTTAAATCATGAAGTAGTTCCTGAATTCCCGAGATTCATAGACAAAATTTAATTTTCAAGTCATTGGTGTCTTTTAGGCCTCTGTGTAGAAAAGAGGGCGTTCTACAGGCTTATTTCTGGTCTACATGCGAGCATCAACGTGCATCTGAGTGCAAGGTATCTTTTACAAGGTATGCGACCTAAAACCTTTTCACTTTTTTTTTTAGGTTTTCTTAGATTTTTTTTTTTTTTTTTTTTTTTTTTTTTTTAAATTTTGTACTTACCCGGGTGGGAAAAAAAGAGACTTGTTCAACTTTTGGGCAGTAAGAATCCATTCGTAAACAGTAGTAACTAGGAATGTGTAATGTAGGTGATGTAGGTGTAATGTATGTACTATTAATTTTCTCAAAATTAGACACATCACTTTGGAAATGTTCTTTTGTTTTGCTGTGGGAATCAAAACACCCAACAACATGGTTTGTTATTGTACGAGAGGCTTTAGCATTCCTTTTTTTTTTTTTTAAGATATTTATTTATGTATTTTATGTATGTGAGTACACTACAACTGTCTTCAGACACACCAGAAGAGGGCATTAGATCCTATTACAGATGGTTGTGAACCACTATGTGGTTGCTGGGAATTGAACTCAGGACCTGTGGAAGAGCAGTCAGTGCTCTAACCACTGAACCATCTCTCCAGGTGGGAGGCTTTATTTGTGTGTGGACTTTAATGGGTACAACATTGTCTGCTGTTCTTCGTGGTTTAGGATGCTAATGGAAAATCAAACCATGGTTGATTTTCCTCAGTAACTCCTTCCCTCTCCAGATGAATGTAGTTTACCTTTCAGAAATAAAATGGCAACTCTGATTTGAAATAGATGCTTTAAACTCATCAGTAATTTCAGATAGTCATTAACATTTTTTAAAATTATACTGTGTGTTGGGGGTTGGTATGTGCTTGGGAGCACAGGTGCCGCAGAGGCCAGAGGGGTTCACCTGGAGCAGAAGCGACAGCTATGAGCTGAACTCAGCTCCTCTGGCAAAGCAGCCCTTTCTCATAACTGCTCAGCCAGTCCTCCAGCTTAGCAAGTAACTTTTTAATTATATATTTTGATTTTATGGTTGTTGATAAGTCAGAAGTTTTGTTTTTGTCAAATACCTGTTTCTTTGCCTTTAAGAATGGAGTCCAATAGACAAAATTCTTAGTACAGAGTTTTTGAAATGTTATCTATTTATTTTTGATGGCAAGGTCTCACTATATAGCCTTGGCCGTCCTGGAAATCTGTATGAAGGCCAAGCTGGCCCTGAACTCACAGAGATCCACCTGCATCTGCTTTGAATCAAAGGCTTATGCTACCATGTCTGGTTTATGACAGAGTTTTAAAGGCTAAATTATTAAAAACAACAACAACAAACTCAACCTGGTTTTGGTTGAACTATATATTTTAAACTGCAAAATGAAATTGACTTCTGTAAGTAGTCCCTTATAAGTAAAATGAAAATTGTAATTATTTTTTCTTAGATACTTGGCTGGAAAAGAAATGGGGTCACAATGTCACAGAGTTTCAGCAGCGCTTCGATGGAGTTCTGACTGAAGGCGAAGGTCCGAGAAGGCTGAAGAACCTGTACTTCCTGTACTTGATAGAGTTAAGAGCTCTCTCTAAAGTGCTTCCTTTCTTCGAGCGCCCAGATTTTCAGCTCTTCACTGGAAATAAAGTTCAGGATTCAGAAAACAAAGTGTTACTTCTGGAGATACTTCATGAAATCAAGTAGGTGCTATACATCACAACATGTATATTAACATAGGTGGGGGTGGTGTCCAGAGTAAGCTGCGTTATATAGGTAGAGAAGGAAACCATCTTTAAAGTAATGTAAATGTAGTTCTGTTCATTGAACTTTTAGGTTTTCTGAGATGGTCGGATTCTCCTGCCTCAGCCTCCAGAACGCTGGGAATGTCAGTGTGTGTCACCTGACCTTCCCAGAGCTTCTAGAATGTCTTGGTTTTGCTTTGACTGGTGTATTACACTTTCTTTTTAAGTTCTTCATACTTATTTTTATTCACGGTCTTAAGTTTGAGGTCAGACTTCTAATAGGATTTATATTTGAGGGTACAAATTTGTTTGTATCGGTGTTGGCTTTGCTAATTTTTTTTTTCTTTTTAAAATTAAGTTATTTATCTCTGACAAATAAGTATATTAGCCAGGGCTTGTTATTTCATGAGCGTGAACCTTTTCTGTTTGAAATGCAGGTCATTTCCTTTGCATTTTGATGAGAACTCTTTTTTTGCTGGGGACAAAAACGAAGCACAGAAACTAAAGGTAATTACACACCAACTTCATTGTTAGATGCAGCCTGGGGACTGTGCAGGTGTGACTGTAAAACAACCGTGTAGTTGGAACTTGAGTAAAATGATGCTGATGAGAAGCTGTGGACAGAGATGGCTGAGGTGCGTGATCTCGGTCTGAGCAGAGTCCCAGTCGGGGCAGCTTCAGCGACCTTTTCCTCAGGAGGATACTAATAAATAGTCATGGATTGTGTGTTTCAGAACTGTTAAGAGCAGATGCTCCTACAAAAGGGTATGTTAGGTTATGAATGTGTTACCGTGGTCTTATTCCACATTAAATAGTAAATATCAAAATGTCATTGCATACCATAAATAATCCATTAGCTATTAAAAGATAAATGTAAGGTATAAATGCACTTACACCTTATATGAGTCTAGCCGTATAGCTCAGTGGACTGAATATGACTCTCCCAGAGGATCTGCAACACCTTCCCTGTTTCTCATGGTGATGAAAGACATTAGTTTACTTAATTTGTGCAGCCAAGTCTTTGTGTGCCAACTGCTCTTGAGTGCAGTCTCTCTCCTCCTGAGTGTTATCCAGACACAGATGTGGACCTCTGTGGTCACACAATCTCCACAGCTTCCAAGAACTGGAAAGTGAGGGGAAGATGTCTCAGTAACTTCTTTTCTGTACCATTTTCTTTTCTTTTTAAATTTTATGTGTATATGAGTATGCTGTGGCTGTCCTCAGACACACCAGAAGAGGGAGAGGGCATTAGATCTCATTACAGATGGTTGTGAGCCACCATGTGGTTGCTGGGAATTGAACTCAGGACCTCTGGAAGAGCAGTCCGTGCTCTAACCACGGAGCCATCTCTCCAGCCCCGCACTGTTTTCAATATGCTTCTATTTGAAACTACTTGCTGGTTTGTTGGTGAGTGTTTTTGGCATCCACTCTTTTTTAGACTGTACAAATTAGGAATATTTCTCATGGTGTTTTAATTCAATCAAATTCCAGAATAGTCAGTTTTTATGTGCTTTGAAGTTTATGTATAGTTTTTACAGAAAAAAATATAGGAAATTAAAAAAATGGTTGTATCAGATTTACTTTTAAAAGCTTTCTGGTAAATGTAGATGTGAACATTATTTATTAATTCATTTTTCTGGGCATGGTATTGTGCTTTAATCTCAGCATTTAGGAGGCAGAGGCAGTAGGATTTCTGAGTTGGAGGTTAGCCTGGTCTACATAGTGAGTTCCAGGACTGCCAAGGCTACACAAAGGAACCATGTCTCAAAAAAAGAAATTAGCGTTTCATTATGGCTCCTTTATAGTGTCAGGGTATGGACAGATCACTGCTGCCGTGCAGAGCATATGCAGTCTGAAGGCTTCTAAGACATTTGAGGATGTTGGCAAGAACCAGTCAGCTAAGCTTGCTCCTTCTCCCAAATGACTGTGCCCCACAGTGAGGACAGGAAGTGGCAGTGTGCACTGGTCGTTCCTGTAGGCTGGGCGGTGAGGAGTGCCTGTCTGAGCAAGAACAAGGCCCTGTTTTACTAATTATAACAATTAAAATTAGCAAATTAAAATTAGTATAGTTTTCTAATCAGGGATAACTTTGGATATATCTAGAATATTAGACATTGTGGTTATTTGTGGAATTGCAAAGTTTTCTCCTAGCATCTACAGTTCATATAGGTAGGCTATAGTCTTTCTACTTTATGTGATTGGCTTTAACTTTCCAATGGTATTTGGCTATTATAAGCAACCCTGTGTGCTCACTGTACATATCAGGCAAAGATTTACTCAAAAGATGCTCTATTTAAATATTTGGGTTACTTAGACTCCAACACTAAACTTAGGTAAAAGCAGGCATAGTCTTTTAGAAAAAGTTTTTAACTTTGGAAGTAAAAGCCCCTTTTACAGTAGTCCATTTTTAGTATCTTGTAATATGATGTAAAATGTAATTGTCAAAAACTCACTTTGTATTCAGTGACACCCTTTAAATAACATGTCACTGGTCCACCAAACTCGCATTGTTTGGACATTCATGAAGCCTATGTGTGGACTGTTTTCTTTTTTTCCCTAGATAATTTGTCTCAGTATAGATTCTGTAGACCTCAATAAATTACCAGTAGTCCCTCAGGGAGGAGTTGGGCCTTACAGGCCTCTTCCCCTCTACTAGTTAAAAGTGTGATCCTTTTTTAATTAAAAAAAAAAAAAAAAAAAAAAAAACAAAACCTGGAATTAAACTGTTGGATCATTTTCCTGTTCCTCTTTCGTTTAACTTCTGCCATGGTCCTTGTTCTGTTTCCTCTCCAGTTCATGGTCTCCTTTTCTTTGTCATGGTTAGACACAGTTATACAACAACACACACTAATGCAGACCTGTTTAATTTGAATAATGTTGCCTTGTATGAATAGAGCTGACCAGTTGGTTTTGGATAAGCAACTAGAGACTCATCCTTGGGGAGATCATCCTACCCCCTTTTTAAGTGAGTCAAAACACTGAAGAAAACTTCCTAGTAAATCATAAAAACTGTCTACAGCAATACTCGGTGATTTAAAAAGTTTCCCTCTTTCGTTCATTCTCCCTCTCTCTCTCAGTTACCTTGGGATTACAGGTCTCTACCACTTGGATTATGTGGTGATGGGGGCAGAAGCCAGGCTTTAGGTATGTTAGTCACAGAACTCTAAAACTTTAAAGTTAGGATGCTCTCTTAATGAACTGGTGTGTAAGTTCCAGATGGAGGTGGTTCAAGTGTATATAATTCATACTCGTTTGCCCTTTGTACTACGTTAGTACAGATGTAAGATCTTGAGTCTTGTTAAAATATTTCTCATGCTGTGGCAGTTTCAGCCTAACCTGAGTCAAGTTTCTGGGCCACCCACCTCTGATGCAGATGAGATGGCCTTTGAATACACTGGATAAGTGTTTTGCTTACACTTAGTTTTAGATCCATGGGTCTCATCTGGTTGAGTCCACTTCATATGATTTATCTCATAATAAAAAAAATCACAGGCTACTGACATACTAGAAGTTTTCTCTTTCCTCTGAAGTCTGTGTCAGATGTCTGTGTGAGACACTGGCTGTTCAGGACTGGTAAGATGGCCCATGGGCAATGGCAGCTGTAGCCAAGCCTGATGACCTGAGTTCAATCCCCAGGACCTACATCACCAACTCCTGGCAAGAGGTCTCTGACTTACTTTATACACATGCATGTATAAACACATACACAAACATACAGCATACATACGTAGCAGGTGAAGGGTGAATACATCTAGCTTAAAAAAATGTTTAAAAGCGACTGGCAGCTCCAGCCTTCACTCTTGAGACCAGGAGTCGCTTGAAGGCTCAGTTATTAATTTTTACTCAGTAAAAGAAGCTATGCTTGGTTCCCTCTATTTCATTGCTCAACAACATACATTGCTCTTACATGATTGTACACACACTCCTCTGTTATAAACAATACGATGCTCTGGTGTCAATAAACACATAAATATGTATTAAATGTATAAAAGTATACATTGAACATTACAAATCTAGCATCGTGCTAGAGGAGAGGTACTGAAATGTGGGGTAATATTTAGGGAGTTTGAATTATATATGTAGTGATTTTTATTTTAAATTTGGTGGTGCATATGTGGCTATTGATTTTGTGTGTGTATATATACATATATTAAATAATATTTAATAGTAATATAATTATGTATTAGCAAATATATATTATAGATAACATATATAATAAATGTAAATTACATATTAGTAGCAAATATACAATTATACATTACTGCTGATGTCAGTAATATCAGTAGTAAAGAAAATCTTGAGTGTTTTTCTTAATTCCGGGAAAGGAATGTTATAATTAACTTTATCAAAGGCTGCCCCCTTTTATTCTACACCTGCCAATTCTGACACATTCTTCTCAGCTAGTGTGGATTTGGAGTGAGGCAGGGCTGGTTTCAAAATGCACAGGTCAATAGGGGTGTGAGTTAGTCATACTAAGTATTTCTGTGCCCTTTGAAGATTCATGAGGGGTAGATTTGGATCTCGGAGAGGCTTAAATTAAGCGACTGGGAGGGGTTTTCATAGATGGTAGGTGCTTTGTGCCCTGTGGTACACTATCCACCGAAGTACTGGGACCAGTTTTTACAAGATTCTGGTACATTGTTTTCAGGAGGACTTCCGCCTACACTTTAGAAACATCTCCAGAATCATGGACTGCGTTGGCTGCTTCAAGTGCCGGCTGTGGGGCAAGCTTCAGGTAAGCCTCCCCACCCCGTGAGCCTGGCCCCGGCTCCTACTCATCCTTTGGTGAGCCGTTTCCTCATTTGTCCATCTGCTTTCTGTTTTAGACCCAGGGTCTGGGCACAGCTCTGAAGATCTTGTTTTCTGAAAAACTGATAGCAAACATGCCAGAAAGCGGACCAAGTTACGAATTCCAGCTAACCAGACAAGAAATAGTGTCATTATTTAATGCATTTGGAAGGTTAGTTTTAATGTACTGAAATTGTTTCTGTTAGCCACGTTAGTCTGATGTTGTGAGTACACTGTCAGATAAAACCAGAAGTGTCTTTTCAGTGAGATTGTCTTGTTACAGAATTATATGATCTGATGAAGTACCTCAAGAATATACACATGCATTTACTACCTGATTATTTCCACCTGTTCTTCTATTCATCCTTCCTTTTCTGACGGGTTTGGTGCCATTAAATGTGTATATTTTATTGTAATCATTACACACACAGACACACACACACACACAGACACACACACACACAGACACACACACACACACAGACACACACACACAGACACACACACACGCAGACACACACACACACACAGACACACACACAGACACACACACAGACGCATACACACAGACACACACACACACAGACACATACACACACACACACACACACACACACACACACAGACACACACTTGGTTTTTGTTTGTTTTGAGATGAGGTTTCACTATGTAGCCGAGGCTGGCCTGGAACTCACTGCAGAGCAGGCTGGCCTCTGCCTTCCTGCTGGGATCAAAGCATGTGCCATCAGGCCCATCTAACTGTGATTGTTTAAAAGCATTTTCTTTTTTTATTTTCTTTTTTTATTTTTCTGGTAGTCCGCTGCTGAGGCAAGCAGTATTGGTGTAACCTTTAAAGGTTATGGAAAGTCACACATATTTCTATGACCTCGTTATACAAAAAGATGAGTAATTCTATCTTTAAATTTTTTGTTTTCTTTTTTTCAACTTTATTAAAAAACATACATGTACAGATTCTTAAAAGCATTTTGGCATAAAACTATATGACTATATTTTTGTCAGTACTTGATTTTTTAAAGGTTTGATAGTGTGCATTGACATCTTACTAGTTACTCTGAGCATAAAGTACATGTAGAACAAGATGTAACATGGAAATTATCAAAGTTTTCTTGGTGTGTAAAGATTAAACATAATGATTTTTAAATACCAAGAATTGCCACAAGGCTATATTAATGATTTAAGGTCTAGGTGTACCACACTCTGAGAGGGTGCTATACACTTATTTTTTTTTTTCTAAGAAGGACTGAGGCTTTCACTTTTTAGCCTTTCTTTTTTTGAGCTTCATATGGCCTGTGAGTTGTTCCTTGGGTATTCAGTGATTTCTGGGGCTAGTGCCCAATTATCAGTGACTGCATATTCTGTCCGTCCCTTCTGTGACTGGGTTACCTCATCTTTAAATTTTCTTTTCTATCAAAACTGAGGAAAAGTGTGAGGTAAGGAAGATAGTTTTAGATGTGGAAGGCATTTCCTTTTGCTCATGGTGATCCTGAGACAGACGGACAGACAGACCCTTGCCCTCAGTGCCGCCACTGTGCCTTACTGTCACAGCTTGGCCTCTGTACATTAGTCCTGAAGAAAAGTGTATCATTACTCTACTCTCATCCTGTAGTTAGATAATTTTAATATTGTTACATTTCTCTTTTATATTTTGTATGTAATACAAATATCAAGTATATTTATGAAAACCAAAATATATAAGTATTCTGATGCTCTTATGTATTTTATACTAAATATAGATGTACTTTAAATACTTCAATATAGCCCTGGATATTTAAAATACACATATTTAAAACACACATACACATATATATTAATAATTTAATATTAAAAGTTAGCTTGTATTGACAGTATTATCGTAGGTTTTCTTTGCCAGAGTAAAAACTAAGGATGTAAGTAGATTTATGCACCTCTCAATTTGTTGAAATAAACGACTTTAAAATTCCGACATACTCTAAAAATGCAGAATGATTAGCAGAATTTATAAAAGACAGATTTTACCTGAAATGTTTCTTGGTTACAGGATTTCCACAAGTGTGAGAGAGCTAGAGAACTTCAGGCACTTGCTACGGAATGTTCACTGAGGAGGGCGGCTGGCCTGTTTCTGCAGAGTCTCTGAGCACCTTGAGTGCAGTGACTGTCCTAAGACAGCCTTTGTATAAAGGAGAGATACATTGTTTCAAGTAAATGACATTTTTAAACATTGTGTTTATGTTAATATTGTGAATAAAAGTAGTATTTTGGTAATGTACAAATTTGAATACTGAGCAAAAGTAAGGTCATTAAATTCCCGTATGATAAGGCTAGATTAAAAACTGCCTTAGGCTCTCAAACTAGAGTTGTATTTGAGAAGACGTAATAAAAACAAGGCTAAGGTCCTCTGACAAGTGTTTGCGAGTGCAGTAGTAAGAGGCTCAACCGTAGCTGTGGTCGTTGGCCTCAGACACCAATGCTTCTTCATTTGCCTCGTTTGCAAAGAAAATAAAGACTGCCCAGTTAGATTTAAATTTTAGAGGAGCAACTAGTTTTCTTTTTAATGTAAGTATGTTGAATTTTATTAGAGCCTATTGATACTACAAGTTATTTGCTTGAAGTTCAAGTTTAACTGGGAGGCCTGTGTTTTCCTGGCAACCTTAAAATACACTGGTATGAAACATTCCTTTTGGAGTTAGATGACTGTTCTGATTGTGCTGTTTTGGTATGTAGGGAAGTAGACAATTCAAAGGCACAGGAGATTTCTAAACATTGTAGAAAGATGAATAGATTATATATTTATTCTCAAAATAGTTCTCCTAATAGTAAAATTTGGGGGGAAATTTTATTTTTATATAATTTCATATTTACAAAAAAGTTCCAAAAACAGTTTTAAAAAAAAAACCGAACCTGTTTTCCTCAGATTACTGGATTGTTCACATGTGTTTTAACCACTCACCCCACCTCACAGTGGAGACTGAGCGCAGGATGCAGTCAGGCTGGGCTAGTCCTGCATGAGCTGCGGCCTCAGGCCTAGCTTGAGCCATAGAGTAGGTGTCCTGCTTTTGAGGGTTTGAAAACCAGTCTTAGGCATCACAATTTAACCCACAATACTTCAGTGTGATACTCAATCATTTTTAAAAATAATGTGTGTGTGGTTTTTGTTTTGTTTTCTTAAGGAAAAACCAAACCTTACAAACCTGAGCTGAACTACTATAAGCCTTAAAATAAGGGAACGTCCTACATCCCAGTCACCTGAAGTTTGAATTTGGTTGCCTTTTTGACCTGTGTAATCACAGGGTATACAACTCATGTTTTTATGTATGAAACTCTTTTCCTCCACAGAATGAAACTATAGCATAGACAGGCTTTTATTAGTGGAAGCTCTTCACTGTGAACAATAGTGAAGTGACTTAAGAATTTACATCATATAGCAATTTTAAATGGTATATACCTCAAAGTTATGCCCCCTTGATGTCACATAAAAAGTCCTGAGCAGTTGGGACAGGTTGAGAAGTCACATAAAGAAAAGCAGAACTTATATATGTAATAGTTAGGAATGTCACTTTACAATGCTGTGTATTTTCTCTGTCCCTAAGACCTGGTCCAGTGCCAGGTATACAGTTACTTGGTGTCTAATGTTGATGAAAAGTGTATGTATTCAGTACACTTTAAATGAATGATGTAGTTTGTGTAACAATGTATCCATTTCCCTTTCCTCTCACTTTTTCTTTTGAATCACATAATAAAGGAAAGACATCAACCCACTAATTAGGTCAGCTTTCTTGGGGACTTAAAAGCACTAAATGATCACCACACACAAGCCCGCCCTGTTGAGACCCTCACTACTTTCACTGGCTGTCTCCCACTTGATTGGCACTGTGACCTCTGTCCCTCCAAGTGAGGTCTAAATTCCTAAGTCTACAGTGAACAGGTAGTTTAATATTTAATAAATACTAACTTTTCCTGTACTTGACACAATTGACAATCCCTTTCCTGACGTCCCTACTCCTCTGTGTCCTCGTATTTGGCTGGCTCCTGGGCATCTCTCCTCTGGTCTCTTCATTTAACCTGAGACGTTTCCTTCTTGCTCTAAGTCACTCTTCCATGCAGTGATCTCATTTTAGCTTCTGTTTTGCTGATGTGCTCACTTCCGCCTCTTCCAGGACTCAATCCCACAAACCTACTCTATGTTTGCTTCCTTACTTGGTTAATGTCAGAACCACTGCACTCTTCAAAGTTCCACAGTTTGTTCCTCTGTCTTCCGCCTGACTATTGGTGTCTAAGTTCTGCCGATTTTACTTCATTTCTATCATTGTCTTTCAATTTTTATTATGGTTACTCAAAGGATTACCTACGTCAATTTTCCCTTCTCTAGAAGCACTCAAGCCCAGTTCCTGCTGGCAGTTTGATAAGACCTTCCTCCGGTGTTTACCACTCTGTTCTGACAGGAGTGTTAAAAAGTTCTTTTGTAGACACGTGTTTGCATTGAGAGCCCCAGGCTTCTTTTCCATCTGGGAAATTCCATGCATTCTTGAAATTCTGTGAATTTACCTTGGCCCCTTCTATGGTCACCACTGTAATTGCAACCTACCTCTGTTAATCACTCACTGTACTGTATATTTTATTTTTTAAAGTGTCCTTTACTAGAATGTGAGCTCCTTAGGGGCAGGCAAAGAAACTTTATTCATTTTGGCATCTCTATAGCATAACGTTTGGCATATGAGCATCTAATAAATGTTTGTTGAATAAGTTGCTTCATAGGACAATATCTTCACTGCCTTTGCTGCACACTGAGGATAAGTAGACTGGGGGAGGGGCAGTAAAAATGAAAGTAATTGAAACATCTTTGGTCTTTGGTTAGTTGGGAATGGGTTCTACTCTGGGAAAAGTAAGGGAGGAATAAGTACCATAGAGGCTCTTGATGAAAGGACAGCTGGGGTTATAGACTTGACAAACTAAGAGTCTCAGGAGGAGGGAATATTATAAACCACTTCATGAGGATTTTTCCTAGTTTAATGTTTGAATAAGTGTCTGCCTAATAACACTGCCATTAAAAACATGGTGCTTTATTTCAAACTGGCTATAATGTGTTGTGATCCAGATTTAATGCATTATTCACTAATTCATTTGTAATGAGAGTTTAAAAAAAAAAAAAAAGGAGTGGATTCCATTAAAGGACATTAAGAAAACACACCTTCAGATAAACATACTCTTTAACAGTAGCATTTTATTATAATTTAGTGAAACAAAGAAGTACATTCATTGGCCACGGCTATACTTTTGTAACCAGTTTGAAACTGACTGTATAGCTGAGAAACACTGTTAAACAATAAAAAGGCATTTACGAATAAAAAAAGCACTTTAGCTATAAATTACATTGTCCACAAAACTACAGTCAGCTACAGTAAGTGGTAAGAGTTTCAAAATTAATAGCAACACAAATGAAGTAAAATGATAAATATTGCTAATCGCTGTAGAGTTACACACTTCAGCAGTGAAATTTGATTTTCTAGTTTACGACTGAGGACGGGCTGGAACTGCTATGTGCTTTAGCGCAGTGGACGGGACTGTAGCCCTTGACTTGATAACAACTCCTTCTGAGACCAGACTTAAAGTGCTGCCAGTGCTTTTGAAATTGTAAGAAACACGGCAGATTTCTTTGGTGATGAACTCTGAGACGTGTGTGAGACAATTGTTAAGGGTTAGGAACTTTATAGACCAGGTGTGGAGGCGTACACCTTTAACCCTCCCATTCAGGAGGCCGAGACAGGGAATCCCTTGAGCTCCAGACCAGCCTGCTCTACATATCAAGTTCCAGGACAGCCAGGGTTACAGAGACATCTTGTTTCAAAAAAGAAAAAGAAAAACAAACACTTGAGTCGGTGATAAGTTTAATGAATTAACAAATCTTAAATTCAGTATAGTCAACCAGTACAGCCTTTATTGGGAGTGTAAGTAATCTCCGTTTGTCAACCAGGACGTTTGTATATAGAAGCTTAACTAGAAAAACAATCGTCTTGAACCCAGAGATTAACAAAGACAGTAGTGTTAGATACCAATCTTGTGTCAAACAACTGACATTCTGAGAAACCAAGTAACTGAAACCCACGGTTGTACACAATATTGTTAGGTTGTCACCCATGGTTGTAGACTATATTGTTAGGTTGTCACCCACAGTTGTAGACTATATTGTTAGGTTGTCACCCACGGTTGTAGACTATATTGTTAGGTTGTCACCCACGGTTGTAGACTATATTGTTAGGTTGTCACCCACGGTTGTAGACTATATTGTTAGGTTGTCACCCGCAGTTGTAGACTATATTGTCATATTAGTACCAAAGCTAGCTTCTGTACTATAAAAGTTTAAATGATTCGTTACAATAAGAACTTATAAACAAGTGTCTTGTGTATTAATTATGCTTCTGATTGAATTTAAAATCTGTTGTTCATAAAAAGAAGTGTGAGCTTTGTCCCATGTCAGAAGACGGGAAGGATTAACAGTGTGTTTTAAAGATACACACAATTTTGTGAGGTTGCCGCGGTAGCTCAAGAAGCTGAGAGAAAACGTAGGTGTGAGTACAAATAAGACAGTTTCTAGTCCCAGCTCCAAAGCCGGTGGCAGATCCTGTGTGACAGCCCCCACACTGCCCGTCTCCTCGGAATCTCAGGTACTTAGCATCTACTTTCTGTACAGACACAGGTAAAGTGCATTTAAAATTTTTCTGTTGTTTGGGCCTACTACTGTGTGTGTGTGTGTGTGTGTGTGTGTGTGTGTGAGCGTGAACACCAGGGTGCACACGAGTGTGTAGAGGCACACGGCTTACAGTGTCATATTTAAAATAGTTTTAATGAAATCCAAAAATATTCCAGTGTTGACCTCTTAATAGTTCTCCTGTTAATCCAATGCTGGAATTGATTGGATTTAATTTGGTTTAGGCCACATACAAGGTATGAAACATAAGACATAAGGTGGGATCATACGCCATATAAAGTGTTACACTTTAGCTCACTGCAAAAGGTCTTGTGATTTAATTTACCTGAGGACAGTCTTAACTGTAGGTAGGGTGAGCTCATCTTTCTGATAAATTCAATGGTTTTTGAAAAATACTGTTTTTAACTTAGCACTTTCTTTTTAGTGAAGACTCCCTAAATGCATCTGTAAACTTGTGTAGTTCCAAGACATTGTCCTGAAGCCCCTATGCAAAGGTCACTAGCTTCTGGAAGAATCATGCTGAAGCTCCTCTGTCATCACAGAGGAGCCACTTGGAAGAGTAATGCATTCGTAAGCCTAACTCTGCACTGGTCACACTTGGAAGCTGTTGCAGGGAAGGCAGAACACGCCATCAGGAGTTTAGGTTTTGATTTTTGTGGAAAACTGCCTCCTGAGTTAGCGTACAATAACACACTGGTGTGAATACTCATGTGTGGCGTTGGCGACTGCACAGTATTCTTTCCAAACACAGGGAAAAGTGCAAATATGCAAATGTGCACTGGATGTCCCGGAGTTAGGTTCCGGGTCATCGAGTACCTTAGCGTGTAATCTCTGTTCCTCCAAACGTCGTGATTCCCTATGCAGAGATCAGAGCACGGAGAACTTTGAGACAATTATATTAGTTTTTGTTGGTTGCGGTAGATGATGCAGTGTTGATGCAGATGGTTTTAAAGATGCTGAGTACACGTACACATTCATGAAGAACAGTCACGGTCTCTGCCGAGGGGAAGCCGTCAGTTCTGTGGGGCTATGTATAAGCTATGGTCCCTCATATCCAAGTTACTGCACGTGAAGAGCAAAGGGGCGGTGTCCGTCACGGGCCCATTCCCTGGGGGCGTGACCGTGTAGGTGCTGCTGCCACACCCAGCCATGGTGCCGTACCAGCCCAGCGTCTGTGAGTCTGATAAACTGCAACAACAATAAGGCAAACATTTCCAGAGAAATTCACAACACAAATGTATTCAAATAAATGCACAACAATACGACTTTCTACCAAGTTTAATGGCTTCTACTAATATCTCTGATCTGTAACTCGTATCACACACACACACACACACACACACACACACACACACACACACACATACACACACACACACACACACACACACACCCCACATATAAGATTCTCAAAAGTGGCAGAATGCGCCTGACAACGTTTTATTGTTGTGTACTGTGCTTTTTCTAGCACATCTGTATGCACATGTGTTCCTTTAGTACTCAGCACAAGCCATTAGGCTGAGCTATAACCACCGCCTCACAGGAAAACTAGGTTAAGTGGCTCCAGGTGAAGAATTACTGAAAATCAATCAAGACGAAGGAGTGCAGTTGGTGAATGACAAGGCTTCAGGACGGTGTTGGAAGTGGAGGGTATGAGGAGACCTGCTTTTTGATCTGGAATTGCACTGGAAACATAAACCAGATACACAGTGCACAGTAATCCTTCCATGCCCGTCAACATGCGTGGGAGTGCGTGCATGCTCTGACTGAACCAAGAAGGGGTCCTGAGCGGCAGAGTGCCACTTTACCCCCAACAGAGTCCAAGAAAGCTGACCGGCTTTAGGTCGGCTGATAGTTCTTTATGGAGCATGCGCGACTACACAGTTAAGCTAGACTGTGTTAAACTACAGTATTCCTGATGGTGTGTATAGATGTGCACTGCCAAATCACCGGTTCCATGGG
The DNA here is from genome assembly GCF_963924665.1 of Micromys minutus. Taxonomy (NCBI): domain Eukaryota; kingdom Metazoa; phylum Chordata; class Mammalia; order Rodentia; family Muridae; genus Micromys; species Micromys minutus. Next base: position 1,637,684 of record NC_137974.1, read on the forward strand.
TGTCTGGCAGCTCGGAGTTGTTCTTGCCTATCTATGGCAATGCTAAATCGGCAAGTGACCAGTTACATCTACCTTCCTTCCCGAGAGCTCCCCAGTCTTGGCAAGTCGTCGTCACTGTCGTACCGTCTCGGATTGTCAAAGAAGAAAGCCCTGGAGCTGTAGCTGCGGCTCATCACGCCAGCGGGCGCCTGTGGGCGGAGGTTGAAGACTGAGTGAAGGCAGACCCCACCGTCTATGAGTTTTAGCCCCAAACTTTGCTAAAAACAGGAACTCCGGATAAATATTCCACGCTTTAGAAAAAAACGAGATTGAGCCTTGGGGGATGTTAGGATGTCTTACCAGATTCTGGTTTAATCTCTGTGCCCGGAAGAATAGCGCCACTGACCATGCTGGTACATGCTCCCACAGAAAGAGGACCATTCCAAAGACAATGTAGTCCTCTCCATTTCCATCTTCTCTCCGAGCCTGTCCACAGAGCACAGCAGAGGAATTTTCACACTGGCTTTATACCATTTATATAACAAGCAATCATATACATCAAGTGTAAACACAAAAGGACTGAACTTTTCTGCATTTTGTGATTTCTCACTTAATGGTTATTTTTCCTTCAAGGACCATAACAGTAATTTAAATTTTATTACAATAAAACAAACTTTTTAAATGCATGAGCTTAGAAGAATAATTTTAGTCCTCCGATAATGCAGAATGATACCATTTGAGGCACCACAGCCTGAAGAGGGTTAGTTGGAAGGGGTTACTGTCACAGCTGCCCCACAGACACAGTAGCAGTCTGAGTTAGACATGCTAAGTAAATCTTCACGGCTGATTTTTAAAATACTCTTTGGGATTGCTCTGGACACTGACTTTGTTTCCTTTCTACCGGACGCTGGGGGAAGGGAAACGGGAAAGGATGTAAAGAGAACCTGCCACATGGAACTGCATGTGACAAGTCCATCTTCTTATTGGGGGAACAAAACAGTCTTCTAGACTGCCTTAGATTCAGGGCAAGTGAGACTAACACAGAGACCGAGCACGAAGCTGCCAAACTGTGTTAGGGAGGGAAGGAACATGCTTTGAGGGTAAACGCTGGGAACTGTAGCAAACACCCAGACATGCAAAGAACTACTAAGGCTCTTCGCTTTGCAAGGCAGATTAAAAACACAGTTTAAAGGAAGCACTTGTTTATATGTATAAAACTGAACAAAGTATCGATTTTTATAGTTTTCTTACCCTTACAGTACATTAGCCAGATTTTCACTGGCGAAATCCAGTCAATTTCTGAGAGATACCAAAACATCATCATTTTTAAAGTTCCTAACTAGGCTTATGAGTGAAAGGTTTCTAGCACTATTAATTACAAATTAACTTATTTCTTTGATAAAACTTTCTGAAGAATGATTTCAAGGTGTTACATGCAAACGAGAAAATTTAAGCAGTGTAAAACAGGGTTATTGAAAGCAGAGATTGCATGGAAACACGTCTGAGTCAAGTACCAAATGTCCTGACTTAATCATCCACTGTATTAACCGTAGACCGGTAAGGTGTCAGGCACGTACCTTATCTGAAAGATTGTCCCAGCCATAATGAAATGGACTCTCTAGGGTGTCCTGTGAGACGCTGATCACTACCAGATTGTAACAAGCTCTGGAAGAGTAGAGGAGAGTGACAACAGAGCCCACGATGACAGTCTGGTACAGGGACACGCCCTACAGAAAGGAAAGCACCGGCATCATTTCAGCACAGCCTCCTGCCAAGTCCCCTAGAAAGCGGTGGGCACCTACTCACGGAACCCTGGCTGCAATTCCTGCTCCTACAGCGACATGCTGTGTTTAATATGTGTTAGTGCTTTGCAGACTTGCCAAGTGGCAGCTGGAAGACTTCGTTTTACCAAAGTCCCCTTATTCCTTTGGTAATACAGGAGCAGAGAAACTGGCCGATGGTCCGAGCCAGAACTGATTCTAGTCAGTGTAATCTAATCAGGGTGGGAAGGGGAAATGGAAACACTTGTCCACTTCATACACTCTTTTTCCTGTTACAAAGCAGGAACCAAACCTCAGTCCCTTGTATATTTGCTGCATTTTATTAGGAAATGATGGTGCTTTGAGTGATAGATACTATGTTGCTGACTGAGCTTTCAAATGTCTAAAGTATTATCATATACAACTTCCTGGTTTTCAACTGTATTGAGTACAGGAAGGGGATTATGATACTGTTTGCAAGGATTCTCAATCTGGTGTTTTTATTTGAATACAACTGTTTTTCTCTGTAACCCAACATATTTTTCATGTGAGTTAAAAACATTCTCAGGGGTGATGCCATTGTTAAAGATACTGATCCACTCCAAGTAAACACTCAATATGGCAATCTTGTCACTAGCTTAAGGGACACTTACAGCACTTAGCCCACAAGGTCCAGGGTTGGTATATGATCTGCAAGTCATAGGGGAGTGCTCCAGGAGGAGCACTGTCCTCTGACCTTGTGATATTCAAGAAGAAAAAAAAACAATGTATAATTGTTTGGCCAGAATTAAACTTCATTTTATACAATAACATGTTTGGAGCCTGCTTCCTCTTTATTGTCTTCTGGAGCCATGAAACTCACCCTGATGGGAGGGCTCCTTGTGCTGTGTGTGCTGGATCATGGTCATCAGTGACGAACATATCCCTGATAAGAACTCACAGCAAAGAATGACAGCCATTCTGTGTTTAAACAATGCCACATGGCCCTAGTACGACGGCATTGTTTTGTGGCTAGGAAGCAGAATTAACCTGATGTGGGCTTGTTTGCTGATCTGAATCTCCATTCCATGCACGATGAGAAGAGTACCTCACACGAATGAGCCGCAAGTCTAGCTCAGTAGCTCAGCACCCCTGACTTCTCTGAGTCAGTTAGTTACTTCTTAAACTCTTGTGGCATCAGGACACATCCTGTTGCATTTAACGTTCCATCTCATGACAACCAGTGATTTCAAATACTAGAGGTTATATCTCAATATTATGCTCTGTTAAACAAAGTTGAAATTCACCTTTCCAAGAAAAAAAATAAGAATGATTTCAGTTCAGGTGGGGAAACCACCCAATAAAAACCACTGTTATCTCAAGTGTAGCATCCAGGAATCCAGCAAGGATGTTAATGCTAACACTTGTTCTCTTGTTGGATTGTCTGATTTTTCTTCAGTGGACTTAGTGGAAGAAGAAAGGTCCACATTTGGATGATTAAGACAGCCTTCCTGACACTGCTACTTCCTTAAACTGAGTTGTTCTTTGTACGTGTTTATTAACTTATTGAGTATGGTAAAAAAAAAAAAAAAAAGTTTTCTTAGGCTTTCAAAATTGTAATGAAGGCTATTTTAAAAAATAAAATTTGGAATACCTAAAACAAGTTTGTATAATTTGAAAACATGCCATCTTTCCCAGAAGCACATATAATGGATAAAATCCCTCCTGTTATATGTAGGCAATTACACAAAACCTATAGTTTGTTTTTTTCTAAGTTTCATCGAGTTCAAATATTCCATAAAATCACTAACAGCAATACTGCTTGTTGTACAAAAAAAAAAAAAAAAAAAAAAAAAAAAAAAAATCCAACCCTGCATCTGCAGTCACCGGTCATGATTCTTTTGTCTAGAGACAGATGTCTCATTACGGCACGCTCCCCAGTTTACACATTGGTATAGTTATTAACTTCTTCTAATTTTCACTTTATATTTCAATTATGGCAACTACATTACATCTTGTTTGTTTTACCGCTTTAAATGGATTGATTTCAGGATAGATGACAGTTATTAAAATACTTATTACTAGGACCAGCGGTAGGGTAAACCAGATAAATGTGCCTGTTGCCAACACAGGACTCCACATGACAGAAGAACCGACTCCTGCAATTTGTCCTCTGACCTCCACACATGTGCACTCATGTGGACACGCACACACAAAATAAATATAAAAAATTAAAAAGAAGTTTTTCATAAAAGGCCGGCAAAATCATTACTGTCACTGACCTCCCCATAGGAACAATGTGGATTAGAGGCCTCTGAAAAGAAAGAACTAAAAGATAACGATACTTGGAAAGGTGTTGTCAGTAAAGTTTATTCTTTGAATTAGCCAAATATAACAACACGTTTATTTGTTAATACATAAAAAATTAAATTTTAAAAACTTAAAGATTAAAATGCTCAGTAATATGCATTTAAATTTTTCTGACTCCCCAACTCAATAAAAACATTAATCTAGAATCAATCCAGAGTTTAAAAAATTATAAGAAAATGTCTCACCATGCCCCTGGCTTTTGAACTCTCCAAGCTCCAGTAAAAATCTATCTTAGCCTCCTGAGTAGCTGGAACTACTCTGTGGCGCGGTGCTCAGACTAGACTAAAAACCATATCATTGAAAAGCATGTTAAGAAAAATAACAAGAATGCTCTGCGAATTACATTAGCCACCAAAGTACAAAGTCACACACGCACACACACACATACACCAGTGAGAGAGAGAGAGAGAGAGAGAGAGAGAGAGAGAGAGAGAGGTGGGGGTGCTTTGTGAAATAAATAAGTAACTGCTCGGAAAAAAATGCGCTAACTCTGTCTAAACCTATGAAGAGTCTAAGGTTGTTTTTAAGGGGGAAATGGGCAAAGAATCAATAGCAATGAAGTAATTCATAAAAACAACTTACAGACAAATTAATTGTCTAAAACAATGGAAGAGTAACAGTGATTTAGAAATCAAATGGGAATTAGCCTACAAAGCACAGGGTTAAGAAATGGAAAACCGTGCAGCCACTGTGCGGGCCAAAGTCCTGCCAGGACGCAGGTCACCATCACGCAGGTCACCATCACGCAGGTCACCATCACTGGCTCACTGCTCTTTCGCAGCCCAGTTCTGTTCTTCCAATTCGTTTCTCCCTCTTCAAGCTTCCCACAAGCAGAGTGGAAGAACGTGGCCTTGTTTGCAGGCTTCACCCGCTGTGCGTCTGTGTCACCAGGGCAAGGGGGACCAAGTCTTCACAGTTTGCCACAGCTTTTCTCGATTTCGTAGCCAGAAGGCAAACTGCAACAGTTAATTACACTAACTGACCATGCGGTTACCTCAGTTTGTTCATGTGATGGCTTGTTCACGTGTATTTCTCCCAACCTTATGTGGATGCAGGCTTTCCCTTCTTTTGGGCAGATACTCAGTTTCTGAGGTGTATAGTAGGTAGAGGTTCGGCTGCTTTCAGAAACGATTATGCCTTCTTCCAACATGGATTCGCAATTTTTTACTTCCATCCGAGTCTGAGCTCCAGCGGCTTCTTGCAGTTGTCTTGTCCCAGGCCCCATCTCGGTTGGCAAGGCTTTTACTCCCAGGTTTGCTGGTAGATGTGTAGCAGTGTCTTTATGGTCTCTCCACGATCACTCACGGTGCTGACTTTTTTTTTGGCCCTTTATACATTTTGTCAACAATCTATTCAAATCTTCTAACACCTTCAAACAAAAGTAATTAGGTTATAGATTTTTATACGTGTTGGACACTAGCTCCTTGTTAGATATATGCATTCTAAGTATTTTTTGAAGCCTGTGGTTTGCATTTTCTTATTCTTGCCTTTTGATTATGTTTTAAGTTTAATTAAATCTAATTTATTGACTTGAGTTTTCCTTTGTTATTACCTTCTGTGGCTTAAGTAATATTTGCCTGACATAACTTGAACAGGTCTTCTTTGTTTTCTTTTAGAAGATTTTGACTTTTTTCATTTTGAATATCTATATCTACCTATCTATCTACCTATGTATGTATGTATGTATCTATCTATCTATATGATGGATCTAGGATGTCCTACTGTATTCCATATGCATATTCAATTTCTCTGTCTCTACTGGTTGAAAATAATTCCATTCCCATTTGGAGTGTTTTATCATATTTATCAGAAATCACAACACAACATGAGTATGAACTGATGTCTAAATTCTTATTCTGTTCTAACTGAGCTATTTGCCTATTCTTATTTTCAAAGCCACTGTATTATACTAAACTCACAAATAAAATTCCCACGTATCTAGATGAGCAGACACCCAGTTCTACACCGCACATCTCAGTGAGCGTCTGCTGTGCGGTTTCACTCACATACACACGGAGTTGAAAGTAGAAGAAAAACTTTATCTTTTTTCCTCTTTCACGGCTCACGTGTGCTTCATCTACATGCCATCCTTTCCCAGGGTCTGCTCTTACCCTTCCTTAGTCTGTTGTCTTTTTTTTTTTTTTTAAATTACTTATTTTATGTATATTATACACTGTCGCTGTCTTCAGACACCAGAAGAGGGCATTAGATCCCATTACATGGTTCTGAGCCACCATGTGGTTGCTGGGGTTTGAACTCAGGACCTCTGGAAGAACAGTCAGTGCTCTAAGCACTGAGCATCTCTCCATCTTTCTTGGTCTGATTTCTAAATGTCATACTATATCCATACTTATTAGATCTCTCTGCATATAAACACACTTATGACATAGGCTAGGATCTGCATATGAGGGAGAACATGTGTGACCTCACTTATTAATATACATTCTAAGTCCCTTTATTTTTTTTATAAATTTCATTTTTACAGCCAAATAATATTTCATTTTGTGAATAAATCACAGTTTTATGATCACATTTCATATGCTGATAGACATTTAAATTGGTTCCATTTCCTTGGTGAAATATGTTTTATTCCAACACCAATAAATACGAGTGTAGAATGGAGTTCTCTGGTATAAGCCCAGGAGTGGAATTAGTTGGGTTATGTGTCAGTTTTATTTTAATATTTTAAGGGAACTCCAAGCTGATTTTTATCATCACTGTATTAATGTCTACCCCCAGCAGCAGTCACTAAGAGCTCCTTTTCTCCCACATTCTCTCCAGCAGTTGTTGGCAGATTTCTGATGATAGCCACTCTGACCACAGCACCACACCACAGTAGGTTAATTTGCATTTCCTGAACCCAAGAATGTTGAATACTTTAAATTAGTTTTGGGGCTTTCTTTCCTCTTTTCCTCCCTCCCTCCTTTCCTCCTGTCCTTCCGTTCATTCCTTCCTCCCTTTCTTAAAAATTATGTTTTATTAGCCCATTTGTGAATTAGCAGTTTTATTTCCTAGAATTTGATTTTTGCATTGCTTTGTAAAGTCTGGGCATTAGCCCCTATTAGAAGCATAGCTGGTGAAAATGTCCCTCTTTCTCTGGGCCGCTGTATGCACTGTGGATTTTCCTTTGCTGTGCAGAAACTTTTGAATTTCAGTTGTTGACACCTGGGGCTTCCTCCTGTGCTACAGAGATTCTGTTCAGGATGTCTTTCCCTACCACAGTGCCTTCTGAAGAGTCATCCCCGTTTCTCCTCACAGTTTTGTCATCTCAGATTGTAGAATATCTTGACAAGATTTAATCTGTGTTCATTCTTCTGTGCACAGACATGCGGTCTTGCCAGCACCATTTATTGAATGGATCATCTCCTTGACTTCCTGTTGTTACCTCATTTGTCAGGAGTTAGATGGCCGCAGCTTTGTTCGTCCATTTCCACAATGTCAGTTCTGTTCTGCTGATCCGCTTGTCTAGTAGCACATTCTTAGTTACTGTAGCTTTTGAATATGTTTCACAACCATACATCATACATCTTCCCTTCCAGTTTCACACTTAGGTTTACATGAAATGGTCCTGACTTCACCAGTAAGTGCTCCACAGTCATCTATGGTCATGAACCTCAATGAACATTACAACTACAGAAAACTTTCATTGCCCCCCAAAATTATAGACCCCTCCACTAATTTAAGTACTATTGGTTCTTTGCTTTTTTTCACACAAATTTTGAGATTGAGTTAATTAAAGAATGTATAAGCCCAAAGGCTGCTCTACCTAGAACACTCAAGACACAGCTCCATGCCTAAGCCCTCTTAACCCCCACTCGGACGCCAGCAAGTCCAGCAGCTTTGAGCTCTGCCCTGCCCTATCTGGGCTCCATCTTCCTTTCAGTACACCTCCACCTACAATCTCTGATCAGCACACTGCTCTCCACCCCACAGCTCTGCCTGCCTCCCAGGAGACCTGCTCCAACCCGAGACACCCTACTAGGCCAGCAAACACGAGAGTCAACAAGATAGTGAAAGGCAAACTCAAGAACATAATCAGTAGAAACCAGCACAATATGCTACCATCAGACCCCAGCTCTCTTACTGCATCAAACACTGGATAACCTAATAAACCCAAAGAGCAAGATTGTGACTTTAAATCTTATCTCATAAAGATGATGGAGGCCTTTAAAGAGGATAAAAATAAATCTCTTAAAGAAATACAGAAAAACACAAATAGGTGAAGGAAATGAATAAAATGATTCACAGCCTAAAATGGAAATAGAAGCAGTAAAGGAAACACAAATGGAGGAAACCCTGAAGATGAAAAAACAAACAAACAAACAAACAAACCTATGAAGAGAACAGGAAACAGAAAATAACATACTTTAGCAAGGAAATGTAACCAATCTAAATGTCCATCTGAAAGCATCACCTGTAGAATACAGGAGCTCGAAGAGAGGATCGCAGGCACAGAAAATACCATAGAAGAAGTTGATATACTGGTCAAAGAAAATGCCAAATGTAAAACGTTTCTAAGTCAAAAAACATCCAGGGAATTTGCCACACTATGAAAAGACCAAACCTAAGAACAATAGGAATAGAAGAGAATGAAGATTCCCAATTCAAAGGGCCAGAAAATATCTTCAACAAGATCACAGAAGAAAACTCCCCTAACCTAAAGGAAGTGATGTGTGTAAATGCACAAGAAGCCTAGAGACTAGAAAAGAAAATCCTCCTACCACATAGTAATCAAAACACCTTATTACAGAACAAAGAAAGAAGATTAAAAGTGGCAAAGGAAAGTGTAAATATATAAAGTAAAATAAAAAGGTAGACCTATCAGAACTGCACCTGACTTCTTAACAAGGACTCTAAAAGATCCTGGACAGATGACTTGTACACCCTAAGGGATCAAAGATGCCAGCTCAGACTACTATATCCAGCAAAACTCTCAATCACCATAGATGGATAAAACAAGATATTCTGTGACAAAACCAATTTAATCATATCTTTCTACAAATCCACCCTACAGCAGATACTAGAAGGAAAACTCCAACACAAGTTTAACTACATCCAAGCAAACACAAGAAATGAATTATCTCACAACAAGCCACACACACACACACACACACACACACACAGGAACACCTCAAATTTCAAAATAGCAGGAACTAAGAATCATTGGCCATTGATATTTCTTAACATCAACGGCTGGAAGCCACCAATAAAAAGACACAAACTAACTGACTGGATAAGTAAACAAGATTCATCATTCTGCTACATACAAGAAACATACTTTAGCAACAAAGATAGACACTGCCTCAGAGTAAAGGGGTGGAAAAGGTTTTCTAAGAAAAGGGTCTCAAGAAACAAGCTGGAGTAGACATTCCAATAGTAATAAAATAGACTTTCAATGAAGAGAAATTAAGAGATGGGGAAGGACACTTTATACTCATCAAAGGGAAAACATTAAGATCACATCTCAATTCTGAATATCTATGTCCCAAGTCTAAGGGTACCTATATTTATTAAAGACACTTTACTAATGTTCAAATTACACATTGAGCTCCACACAGTAGTGGGGACTACAACACCTCACTCTCACCAGTGAACAGGTAATCAAAACAAACTGAACAGAGAAACAGGGAAACTAACAGATGTCACGAACCTAATGGATTTAACAGACATCCATAAACCTTTTACCCCAAAACAAAAGAATATAGCTTCTTCTCAGCACCTCACAGAACCTTCTCCAAAATTGACCACATAATCGAGCATAAAGCAAGCCTCAGCAGACAGGAAGAAGATAAAAGTAATCCCCTGGGGCCTTTTTGTCAAAATGAAGCTCAGTGTCTCCTTCGCTGCCACTGGCTGTCAGAAGCTCATTGACGTGGGTGACGTAGGCGAGCTTCGTACGTTCTGTGAGAAGCGCATGCCCACAGAGGTAGCTGCAGGCGCTCTTGGTGAAGAGTGGAAGGGTCATGTGGTCCGGATCCGCGGTGGGAATGACAATCAAGGTTTTCCCGTGAAGCCAGGCTTATTGACCCATGGCAGCGTGCGCTTGCTGTGGAGTAAGGGGCGTTCCTGTTATAGACCCAGGAGAACTGGAGAGAGGAAACCCAAGTCCGTTCGTGGATGCATTGAGGATGCCAATCTGAGTGTTCTCAACTTGGTTATTGTAAAAAAAAAAAAAAAGAGAGAGAGAGAGAGAGAAGGATATTCCAGGACTGACAGATACTACTGTGCCTCGTCGGCTGGGACCTAAGAGCTAGTTGAATCACGAAAGCTTTTTAATCTCTCCAAAGAAGATGATGTATGCCAATATGTTGTCAGGAAGTCCCTAAGCAAAGAAGGTAAGAAGCCCAGGTCCAAGCACCCAAGATTCAGCTTGTTTTTCCACGTATCCTGCAACACAAACGCCGATGCATCGCTCTGAAGAAGCAACACACTAAGAAAAACAAGGAGGAGGCTGCAGAACAGGCTAAACTTTTGGCTAAGAGAATGAAGGAAGCCAAAGAAAAGCGCCAGGAACAGATCGCAAAGAGATGTAGGTTGTCCTCGCTGAGAGCTTCTACTTCTAAATCTGAGTCCAGTCAAAAATAAGTCTTTCAGAGGAACAAATAAATAGACCTTGAATCTCAAAAAAAAAAAAAAAAAAAAAAAAAAAAAAAAAAAAAAAAGAAAAGAAAGAAAGAAAAGAAAAAAGAAAAAAGTAATCCCTTGCATTGTCAGATCATCATGGTTTGAGGCTGGACTTGAACAACAACAAAAACAACAGAAAGCCTCACACTCATGGAAATAGAGTATCTTTCTACTCAGTGATCACTTGGTCAGGGAAGAAATAAAGAAATGAAAGACTTTCTAGAATTCAGTAAAAATGAATGCATTTTTATATACCCAAACTCATGGGACACAATGAAAGCAGTTCTAAGAGGAAAATTCATAGCACTATGAGCCTTCATAAAGAACTGGAGAGACCTCAGACTAGCAATTTAACAGCACACCTGAAAGCTCTAGAACAAACACAGCCAAGAGAAGTAGAGGGCAGGAAATAGTCAAACTCAGGGCTGAAATCAATCAATTAGAAACAAAAAGAATACAGAAAGCAACAAAACCAAGAGCTGACTCTTTGAGAAAATCAACAAGACAGACAAACCAAACCCTTAGCCAAACTAAGTGGCAGAGACAGTATCCAACTGAACAAAATTAGAAGTGAAAAGAAAGACAACAAGAGAAGCTGAGGAAATTAAAAAAATTATTAGGTCTTACTCAAAAGCCTGTACTCCACAGGAAAATCTAAACGACAAGGATAATTTTCTAGATACATACCACTTACCAAAGTTAGACTATCTAGATAGTCCCATAACCCAAGGAAGTAGAAGCAGTCATTAAAAGTTTCCCAAGCAAGAAAAATGCAGGGCCGGATTGTTTTAGTGAAGAACAGCTAATACCAATACTTGTCAAACTATTCCATGAAATAGAAACAAAAGGAACATTACCTGTTTCATTCTCTGAGGCCACAGTCACTCTGATACCTAAACCGCACAAAGATTCACCAAAGAAAGAGAACTTCAGACCAATTTTTGCTTATGAATATTGATGCGAAACCTCAGGTGACAGCAGATGCTGGCGAGGAAGCAGAGAAAGAGGAACACTTCTCCACTGTTGGTGGGGTTGTAAGCTGGTGCAACCACTCTGGAAATCAATCTGGCGGTTCCTCAGAGAATTAGAAATAGTTCTACCTGAAGACCCAGCTATACCATTCCTGGATATATACCCAAAAGAAGCTCCACCATACCACAAGACTACGTGCTCCACTATGCTTATAGCAAAACAGCCAGAAACTGGAACCAACCTAGACGTCCTTCAACCAAAGAATGGATAAAGCAAATGTGGCCCATTTACACAATGGAATATTATTTATCCATTAAGAACAAGGACATCATGAATTTTGAAGGCAAATGGATAGAATTAGAAAAATATTATCCCGAGTGAGGTAACCCAGACCCCAAAGGACATGCATGGTATGTGCTCATGGATAAGTGGATACTAGCTATAAAATACAGGACCTAAAGGTCTGCTATACCCACAGACCTAAAGAAGTTAAATAAGAAGGAAGGTTTGAGCACGGATGCTTGACTCTCTCTTAGAAAGGGGAACAACCATAAGATGCAGAGGGGGAGGGGGAACTGAGTGAGAGAGTGGGGGAGGGGAAGGGCAGGAGCAGGTGTGAGGAGAGGGAACTGAGTGGGAGAATGGGGGAGAGGGCTGTCCCCAAAGCTGTAGTCTGATTGAGGAATCTGTTCCCTAACAGGGCAGGTAGGTTCTTTAACAATTGAAGAGTAGGATGTTCCTAAAGCTGTAACCTGATGTAGAATCTGTTCCCCAACAGGGCTGCCTTGTCTGGGAGAGGATGTGCCTCATCCTGCAGGGACTTGATGTGCCAGGGTTGGGGGATACTCAGCAGGGGCCCCACCCTCTCAAGAGAAGGGGATGGAGGATTAGGGAGGGAGTATGTAAGGAGGAAACTGGGAGGAGCCAGTGTTTGGGATGTCAATAAATAAATTAACCAAATAAATAAGTAAATAAACTCTAAGAAAAATTTAAATAAAAGAATAGAACTAAATAAAGAGCTCTTAAGGAAAAACATTTACAAGATGGCTGACATCTGGGCACATTTAAGTGTCTGACTTAGTAAGTTAACTAACGGCTTGTTCATGTTTAGTTTTAAGTACGTTTATGGGGCAATGGTTCAGTTAGTTTACTGCTTGCTGTGTTCATTATGAGAGCAGGAGTTGAAGTCCCAGCCCCCACCTGAGAATCAGTGCAGAGCTGCCCTGTGCCTACAATCCTGTGGCTTGCAAAGCTGGAGGCCGAGTTCCTGGGACCTGTGTTAGTTTTGCCAGATGGGTGAGTTCCAGGCGCAGCAGGGGTGTTACAAAAATAAGATGGAGATTAAGTCAAATCTAAGTATGCTCCATACTGTCCCTAGCTGTTCGTCCTCCCACAGGTATGGAAGAGACTGCTGCTCACCGGTCACAACATTTCCCAGTGGTTATCTCCTCAGAAAACAATGCAGATGACACATCAGGTATCTGGACCTGTCTGAGGAATTATTTAGTGAACTACACATTCAACACTACATGGAATTCTCACTTAAACACTACACATAATTCAAATGAAAAAAAATAGCTCATAAAAATAAGTCAAGCAAAAGCCACAAGAAGCGTAAATCCCAGTGTAACACAGAAGTGTAACACCCAAGAAAACACGGCTCCTCCAAAGAGGATGGATTCCTATAGTCATGGCATCTGCTTAGACTGAGTTGGGTGAACACCAAAGAACTCAAAATAACAATTATAGGCAGGTTAAAGACATGCACAGCCTAACAAGGAATTTGGACGGAACGCAAGGGCTATTTAACAAAATAGCTGAAGAACAAATCGAAGAAAAACCAGCCTTAAGTCTAGAAATATACAACAGCATCAACCAAAACAAACCACAGTCAAGTAAAAACCCTGTGGAAAGTCTCAGCCATAGAGAGATCAAGGATAGAACAGAACCGGAGTCTGCAGACAAGAGGAGGCCCCGAGACAACCCAGCAAGGACACGCCCCCAAAGTACTTCTTTATTAGGAAACACGGTGGCTGTCCTGGAGGAATCCTTACATGATTAATTGATTTGGAAGTGAACACAATCACTCCCCCCTTTCTTATAGGACAGTACTTTTTACTTGTTAGGCAACTTTAGCAGGCAAACAACGGCCATTCAGACTTGGTATGCAGTCATATCTTTTATGTATACAAAATAAGCCTATACCTTTAAATGAAACAGTTACCAATTAAATGAGATTTGAACTTTCAAGTGAAAATTAACTTCTGGGCAATCACACACATTTGCATCCACATGTAACGTTTTCTGCAAACCAGACTTTCCTGATTAGATGGTGAGAGGTTGGCATGTGATTTGGGACTCAACTTTATGAAATACAACATTTTAAAAAAGTTTACTTACTCACTTTACAACCCAATACCAGCCCCTCTTCTTCACCCAAGTCCTCTCTCCCATTCTACCTTCCCTCTGGTGTCACCCCACAGTGTCACTGTGGCACGAGGCACGTCTCCTACTGAGGCCAGACAAGGAAGCAGGTTAGGTAGACAGGCAATGGGCTCAGGGCCAGCCCCTGCTCCTGTGGTGGGGGTGGGGACCTGCGTGAAGACCAAGCTGCCCATCTGATAAGCAGAACCCTTTGAAGATCTCTGATAACGTTTTCCCAAATGATCAAAGCATAACCTTACAAAAGTTTTCCAAGTATAAAATAGACTAATAAAAAAAATCGCTCATTGCTTTAAATTTTTCATGGTAACTAATCTTTCAGAAAGTGCCACTTCTGAGTTTTGGTATAATGTTATAAAATATCTATAATTATCTGAAAAAATGTTAAAGTTCTACATTTTAAGTGCGTAACTGTATAGATCTTCTGAATTTATTTCAATCTGAATAATATATCCCAATACAGTGAGTGGAGGAGACATGAGGCCCAGATGTCTTCTGCTGAGTCAGACATCAAGGAGACTCGAATTGTATAGCATGTCAATCTGCTAATTTCTAAAATAAAATATAATTACTATAAAGGTTATTGATTTTATATTTAATTGGTTTGTTTTTCAATGATTAACCGCTTAATATTTTAACTTTTAACATGTTCTTTGGTAATAGGAACATATTACAAAGCTCCTTGAGATTCTTGTTAATATTTAGGACTCTAACTGTCTCAAGATCAGTTTGAGAACCACTGCTCTAAATATTATAATGTATACCCTTAACTTACTTTCTATATTATCCTACCATTCATTGTTGATAGATACGACATATAGAGAACATTACCTATTGCATGTACATATGTAAACCTCACATTCTATATTCTTAAAACTGAAGAAATTCTGTTTGTCTGCATATTAACCATGGTGTTATTCATGTCTAAAGATCTGAATTCAAGTCACGTCATTTTTTTACAGAGCGTAGAGGGTTCTTAGCTTTTCATGTGGTCCAGGTGTGCTCACTGTTGTTTCTCAAGAATATTTCAGGCTGGGCGTGGTGGTGCACACCTTTAATACCAATACTTAGAAGACGGAGGCAGGAAGATATCTGAGTTCAAGGTCAGCCTGGTCTATATAAAGAGTTACAGGACAGCTAGGACCACATAGGGATACGCTGTCTCCAACAAAGCAACAACACCAGAATCTCAGAGTTGTCAGTCTTCCTTCCAGAATTTGGGGATGTTATCTGTGATAAGTGAATACCATCTGAATCCCTGTTCCTAACGTGATGATTCCTTTTTCTCCGACTTAATTTAAACAACATGACTACAATGTGCTTAGACATTTTCTCATGTATGATCTGTGTAAATCAAAGTAGATGTGGATTTTCTTGAAATTATAAATCTGTTTTACAACAAAATTGGAAAATTTAAGTAATTTCTCCAAATACTTTTTCCAACTTCATTCCCTTTTCCTTTGGTTACTCTAAATATTGATCTGTAGGTTTTGATCATTATGTTTTTTTCTGTGTTTTCCTCACCATTCTTTGTTCTTAAGTTGGTTAATTTCCATTGGTTCAATCCTTAAGTACACAGACTCTTTCTCTCTAATGCAGTCCAAGTGACTTGTTAAGTTTTAGAATTTCTATTTGTTTTTATAATCTATGTTTGTCTTAAGAATTCCTATTTAATCAAAATGTGTTTTCCTTTATACCCCTGAATACACAATAATTTTTTTGACAAATCCAAGATTTATGTCTTCTCATGAGGAGATGTCTTCAACCTCTTTGATTGTTTTCTGAGTATGTGTTACATCTTCCACTGTTGGTGGGATTGTAAGCTGGTACAACCACTCTGGAAACCAGTCTGGCGGTTCCTCAGAAAAATGGACATAGTACTACCTGAGGACCCAGTTATTCCACTCTTGGGCATATATCCAAAACATGCTCCAACATATAACAAGGACACATGCTCCATTATGTTCATAGCAGCCTTATTTATAATAGCCAGAAGCTGGAAAGAACCCAGATGTCCTTCAACAGAGGAATAGATACAGAAAATGTGGTACTATTAAAATCAATGAGCTCATGAAATTTTTAGGCAAATGGATGGAACTAGAAAATAATTATCCTGAGTGAGGTAACCCAATCACGACAAACAAACAAACAAGACCCCACATGGGATGCACTCACTGATAAGTGAATATTAGCCCAAAAGTTCTGATTACCCAAGATATAATTCATAGACCACATGAAGCTCAAGAAGAAGGAAGACCAAAGTGCAGATGCTTCAGTCCTTCTTAGAAGGTGGAACAAAAATATTCACAGGAGGAAATATGGAGACAAAGTTTGGAGCAGAGACTGAAGCAAAGGCCACCCAGAGACTGCTCCACTTGGAGATCCAGCCCATATACAACCACCAAACCCAGACGATATTGCTGATGCCAAGAAGTACATGCTGACAGGAACCTGATATAGCTATCTCCTGAGAGGCTCCAGAGCCTGACAAATACAGAGGCAGATGCTCACAGCCAATCACTGAACTAAGAACAGGGTCCCAAATGGAGGAGTTAGAAAAAGAATTGAAGGAGTTGAAAGGGTTTGTTCGCAACCCCATAAGAACAACAATACCAACCAACCAGAGCTCCCAGGGACTAAACCACTATCCAAAGAGCACACATGGACGGACCCATGGCTCCAGCTGCACATGTAGCAGAGGATGGCCTTGTTGAGCATCAATGGGAGGAGAAGCCCTTGTTCCTACCAAGGCTCGATGCCCCAGGGAATGTCAGGTTCAAGACCTAAAAATGAAATTAGAAACAATAAAAAAATTACAAATGAAAGCAACCCTGAAAATGGAAAACCTAGGGAAGAGATCAGGAGCTACAGATGCAAGCATCACTAACAGAATAAAAGACATAGAAGAGAGAAGAGAGAGTCTCAAGGCATAGAAAATATTATAGAAGATATTGATATACTGGTCAAAGAAAATATAAAACATAATGAGTTTCTAACCTAAAACATCTAGGGAATCCAGGATACAATAAAAACAAACAAACATAGAATAATAGGAATAGAAGAGAGAAAAGATTCCAAGCTCAAAGGATCAGAAAACATCTTCAACAAAACACAGAAGAAAACTTCTCCAACCTGAAGGAAGAGATGACAATAAATATACAAAAAGCCTATAGAACTCCAAACAGATTGGACCAGAAAATAAAATCCTCCCATTACATAATAATCAAAACATTAAATGCACAGAAAAAAGAAACAATATTAAAAGCAGTAAGGGAAAAAGGTCAAGTAAGATATAAAGGCAGACTTATTAGAATTATACCAGACTTCTCCCCAGAAACTCCAAAAGCCAGATCCTGGATAGATGTTATGCAGACCCAAAGAGAACACAAATGTCAGCCCAGGTTACTAGACCTAGCAAAACTCCCAATCACTATAAAAGGAGAATCCAAAGTATTCCATGACATAACCAAATTAAGAAAAAAAATCTACTAATATACCCCTATAGAGGATTCTAGAAGGAAAACGTCAATTCAAGGAGGGTATCTATACCAGAGGGGGTGGTGAACAAGACATTAATCAATCTCATAACAAACCCAAATGGATAGAATCAAACACACTCATAATACCACCTCCAACAACAAACATAACAGGACCTAACAAACATCTGTCTTTAATATCTTTCAATATCAACACACTCAATTCCCTAATAAAAAGAGAGGAGCTAACAGACTGGGATACACAGGCAGGATCCAGCATTTTGCTGCATATAAGAAACACACCTCAATGACAAAGAAAGATGCTACCTCAGAGTAAAAGGCTGAAAAAGGTTTTCCAAGCAAATGATCCTAAGAAACAAGCTGGAGTTGTCATTCTAATATCCAATAAAATAGGCTTTCAACTAAATGTTACCAAAAAAGATGGGGAAGGACACTTTATATTCATCAAAGAAAAAATCCACCAAGAGGAAATCTTAATTCAGAACATTTATGTCCCAAAGCAAGGGCACCCACACTCATAAAAGACACTTTAATAAAGCTCAAACTACACTGACCAGACTCCTAGACAATGAGCCACCAATCAGGCAGCATATGTGGGCTGGTCCAAGGCCCCAACACTAGAGCAGATAAATATTTGTTTTAATGGATATTTTGTTTATTTACATTTCAAATGTTATATCTTCTTTCCCAGTTTCCCCTCTGGAAACCCCTATCCCATTCCCCTTCCCCTACTTCTTTGGGGGTGCTCCCTGACCCACCCACCCACTCATTCTCACCTCCCCACCCTGACATTCCCCTACACTGGGGCACCAAGTCTTCCAAGGACCAAGGGCTTTTCCTCCCGTTGATGTCCTACAATGCCATCCTCTGCTACATATGCAGCTGGAGCCATGGGTCTCTTCCTGTGTACTCTTTGGTTGGTGGTTTAGTCCCTTGGAGCTCTGGGGTTGGGGGGTGGGATTCCTGGTTGGTTGATAATGTTGTTTTTTCTATGGGATGCAAACCTCTTCAGCTCCTTTAATTCTTTTTTTAACTCCTCCATTGGGGACCCCGTGCTCAGTCCAATGGTTGGCTGCAAACATCCTCTTCTGTGTTTGTCAGGCTCTGGCAGAGCCTCTCAGGAGACAGACATATCAGGCTCCTGTCAGCATGTACTTCTTGGCATCAGCAATATTGTCTGGGTTTGGTGGTTGTATATGGGTTGGATCCCCATGTGGGGCAATCTCTGGTCGGCCTTTTCTTCAGTCTCTGCTCCACACTTTGTCCCTGTATTTCCTCCTGTGAATATTTTGTTCCCCCTTCTAAGAAGAACTGAAACATCTGCATTTTGGTCTTCCTTCTTTTTGAGCTTCATGTGGTCTGTGAATTGTATCTTGGGTGTTCTGAGCTTTGGGGCTAATAGTCACTTATCAGTGAGTGCATACCATGTGGTGTATTCTTTTGTGAGTGGGTTACCTCACTCAGGAAGATATAGTCATGTTTTTGATAAAATAAAATTCTTGACTAGGGTATAGTGAAGGAGGACATAAAGTTGTGTTTACTCCAGGTTCTACATATAAAAATCATGGTAACATTATTGCTGTTTGTTTGTTTCAGTGCTGGAGATGAAACCCAAGGTCTTGCCACTGAGCAGCAGGCACTGCTGCTTCCTTTACAACGGAAATGAGACTCTTTCGTATCGCCACGTTTATCAGTCAGCCTGCAGACCGCTGCTCTGGTGCGAACAGAACACGCTAATGGACAATATCAGGGAAGCTAAACAAACCAAGAACCACCTTCCCCCAAACTGTTATGTAAAAATTGTGTTCCCGTTTTCTAATAAGACCCTATAAACCATGCCAAAGCACAATGATAAAGATAATGGCTAACGTTTCTATTTTTAGCGCCAGATTAGATGCGGTGATTTCCCACATACTATTGTTTTATCTTTAGTGCACTGCTAGGAAGACAGTTACAGAGGTGAAATCATGTGTTGGTAAAACCCAGGTATCCTGATCCTACAGCTTCAATGTTTCCCCAGTTAATGGTTTGACCCATGTTAATTTATGGCACAAATGTGGTTACATTCTAAAGCCTCAAAAAGACACAGGAAGGAAGTGGCTTCACTTTACTTAGAATCCACATCTCTATATATACAATATGTGTACACAAATGGCAGCTCATAGAAAGTGACCAGAGCTCTCAGACACAGATTCTATACATGTATATATATGCATATGCATTCACACACACACACACACACACACACACACACACACACACACACTATACACACCCCAATATCCACATATCTTCAAACTCATACTCAGTGCCACTCATACACTGTGATGAAATAATGACCATCGGCCGACACCATCAGGCACCCACGTTAGAGACTTCCGAGGCTCCTCGTTGGTGTCTTAACGTTTACTTACCTTTCAAAGCAAGAAAAAGAAGAAACAAGGCACGACGGTTTCAAGTGTGGCATTTCATACGTACATATTTAATAATATGGAGTAAAATATCACTTCTAAGCCATCACACAAATAGACACAATCTTGGCTCCATGGCATGGTACTCTGCTAACCCAAGTGTGTGTGCACATTATCTGGTGAGTATGCTTTGTGGCAACAGTAGTGCTCTCACTGGACAGAATTAAGTTCTCTCTGCAGCGCTATGCTTTCTTCTGTTTAGAACAAGCCTTGACTTTTATTACTTAAAAAGGCTTCATATTTAATCACCTTTGACTCTATGTTTGCACCGTTAACACTGTCACAATTTTCTGCTCCTCAGAAGGAAGCACGCTTGACCCTGTCTCAGATACACAGCACACACGGAGCCAGCAGAAGTTCTGCTGAGGTGCTTCTGTGTTTTACACAACCTCACAGGGACCCTTGAGGTCCATCAGGTCATTTCGGTGCGTTCCCAACTTTGGTATAAAGGTGAACAATATATTCAAGGGATTTGAGATGGCACACTTTTGTGAGGTCTATGCTGTAGGAAAGCCGTGACCTTGTGCTGAATGCTGGCCCATCCTGAGTGCTTCTGGGCACTGTCCTAGGAGGAGAGTAAGATGTGTTTGATTCATTCACACTTGTTCTGGCTTACATTTGACTAGCCTCTAACACAGAGTCACAGAAACATACCTAATTGTTTAGGAAGACCTGAAATTTGGGCTGGAGAGATGGCTCACAACTATTGTGAACATTTTAATTGACTTTTAATTGCTACAACTATTTTTCATGTTAAAATTGAGACTGCTCTTCAGAGTACTCTTTTAAAAAGCGACAAAAAGCTTCCACTAAAGTATGATCACTAGGATTAGGATTTGAAATTAGAATTTCAGGCATATTTAAAGAACTATACTTACCTTTGATTCGAGGTAGACATTTGCTGATGACATTTTTGTAATTTTGCATATGTAATTAACTAAAGAGATAGCACAGAGAATAAACAAGCTATCGTTAATTAACGCTCGAATAAACACAGTCCATTTCAATTGATTTTCGGGGACATCTCCATGGACTAGCATTGCACAGGTCAAGTTCACTGCTAAGAAGAGAAGGCTTGCTAGTATAAAGACCAAATGTAGTAGAATTCTGAAAGAAAAAAAGGTTATTTGATGTTTATAAAACCATTGAGAAATTTGTGTTATTTCAGGGACAAGAATTCTTTCAGCTTAAAATGCTTATAGTTTCATTAAACACAAATTTAATTATCTCCCATAGTTGCTTGAGATGTCTGCCATTATGAACTTAGTATATGAACTATTTCAAAATGCACAGACTCTAAATCATTACCTTATAAATAATCTCATGTAAAAAAAATAAATATTGACCTGGGGAGTTGAAAAAAATATTGAACCATTTTAACAGCATTATGGGGAATCATGACTTTTTATTTTTATAAATACTGAATGCAGTTGCATTGGCCTTCTAATAATTGTCAGATTCTTAAGATTAGTCTGAGAAATTAATATGCTGTGCCTGATTAATTCATCAATCTTAAGAGCTATGGGAAATAGTTTTAAACAATGTCTGAGCCTATGACCCGATTAAAACAAACATGTTTCAAACGTGACCAGAAGAGAACTCTGGACCGGAACATGCAGTTCTCAACACCCATCACAGACCGGAACATGCAGTTCTCAACACCCATCACAGACGTCTTGTCAGGTCGCTCATCTGCACCACGCAGTAGTCAACTGCCACGGTGTGAAAACAACCCCAGGACAAATACATCTGTACCCCCAAAATAAGTATCTTTGCATTCTAGCATCTTCTATCTTGGATGGCTTTCAGTAGACACCATAAGCCATCCACCCGTGGAGGTAATTCATTGGAGAGAAGTGGAAAGCCATCAGTATTCAGAAAACTTTGAGCATATGAGTAAAGTAAAAAAAAGAGCTTGGAAGATTCCATGAAGCAGCATTGGGAGTGCTTGCTGTGCAGTCTAGATTGCTTTCCTCCCTTAGTCTCTCCAGTGTGGGTTACAGTCTGCACTAGCACATGGGGTGAAATGCTGAGCCAAATAATAAAAATATAGTCTTAGAACTTTAAACCAAAAAATGACCTTGAAATTATGTCATGTAGTGAATCAGAATAGTTTAGGAAACCAAAGCTCAGAAGAGTTGAGTTAGGAGAACGGGGTCTATAGCCCATGTCTTTGGTCTTATTTTCTGTTCCCTCGGTTGAGAGTAACCAGTACAGAAACAGTGCTTAGCTTAGGAAACTGATATGCATTAGCTTTTAGATATGTGAACTAATAGTGTGGCAGGAAGAAGAAAGGAGGAGCCAGGAGGGAAAGGGAGGGGGGACAGAGCGAAAGATGGAGGGGAGGGAGACATGAGTGTGAGTCCCGTGGCTGTCACCACTGAAGAGAGAAAGTCAACCACTGCGTTTGTTTCTTTGAACTGACCAATGACTTGATTTTCTGTAAGACTACAAAGGTACCCTTAGCAATTCCTTCCTTCGCCTTCATCAGCCAACTGTTAACATACTCACTTGGAGGGCCTGGAGAGGAGGCCAGCAGTTAAGAGCACTGGTCAGATTTCTGACATATGTACAGGACAGCTCAGAGCGTCTGTAACCCATACGTGTGGTGCACAGACACACATGCATAAAGTAAGTAAATCACAACAGTTACAGATCTTTCAGACAGACAATCGGACACTTATGAGACTTACTTGTGTTTGTCAAGCTCAGTGGCACATCTGACTTTACATATAACCTATAAAGAGAGCATAAAGATTTTAAAAACACGTGTAATACAGATACTTTTCAACTTACTTTGACTTTATGCTTCCAGTGACGCAACTATAAAGTTTAATGCTTTTGGTTGAATTACTGTGGAACAAAGATAGGTATTCAAATACTTAGATTTCTTCTTAATATCATACAAAAGTGCTTAAATAGGTATGAGCCTTTTCTGTGAAGCAGATACTATGGTGGATGGCTTGCCATCTATCCTAAATATTTGATTTTATGTGCATGGGTGTTTTGCCTGCATTCGTATCCATGTGTGCGCCTGGCAACTTTAAGGCCAGAGGACATCAGATCCATGAGCTGGAGTTACCTACAGCTGTGAGCCGATGGGAGATGTGGGCGCTGGGAACTAAACCTACATCCTCTGGAAGAATAGTGCTTTCACACCACTGAGCCATCTCTCCAACCCTACCCTAAACTCTTTATTACTCATGGTTTGTTATAAAATAAAGCTTGTTAGTATCAATAGGGCTCTTTTCACGAAAGATCATTTTCTTAGTGGTAAAGTTGAAATGTATTTTTAGATAATGGGAAGGGATTGCATGTTTTTATGCAGATATTCCAAAGCCCAGTACCTCATTAGTCTGGTATCAACATGCAGGTATGAACATGGGATAAGGAACAGCAATGGAAAGACTGGATACAAGATTATGAACTATGGCATAAACTTTGGTGGTTTGAAAGACAGGCAAAATCCAAAATGTTATGTACACAAATACTGTTAAATACTCAGGGACATACTGACTTCACACAAATACTTCTTGAGAGCGTACTAGGATTCCATGCTCTTGATATGATGTCCCATAATCCCAGCAAGTGGGAAGCAGAGGCTGAGGCAGACTAATGCAGTGTTTCAGGATAGCCGGAGTCACATGGTTAGACTATCTCAAAACAAAGACAAAAGAAAACAGAACAGTGGGAAAACCCAGCTGTCTCATGCCCTGTGTAAGGTGTTAAAGACTCATAAACATAATCGTTATTTATGCTTTGTAGAAAGTCACTGCATAAAAGCAAAAGATAAAGCACCTATTTTGACATACTGGGGTAAAAAGGCAATGGTGTTAGAAAGAGATGAGCTCAGGAATGGGCAGGAAGGGAGGTTACAGAGCACGGCAGGGCCTCTAGAGGAAGCGGCTATGAAAGGGGAATGGGTGCTGGATTCTCATGGGCCCTCAGCAGATGGGTGTTTAGGCCTAGCCTACCTACTGTATTTGCCTAATACTCCACTGTGCACCAAAGGTCAACGCATGGCAGAGCCTAAAATATTATCCCATTAGTCTCTAAGCTGTACTCCTTACATCATTCTCAGATTCACCCATTTTCTGTCTTCTTTACCACAATGGATTATTTCAAGTCTTTTAATTGATTTTTTTCAGGTCCACTGTAACCCCATCTACTTCTTTAGAAGATAACTCCTCCTCTTTATCACCTTTCCTTCTCTGTGCCCAAGTGATTTCATTTTGAAATTGTGGCAAGATACAGATAACATAAAAATTACAATGTTCCCATTTAAAACTCCAGTGGCACCAGGTACACTCACAACGCCTTGTAAGCATCACCATCAGCCACTACAACCGTCCTATTCTTCCGGTCCATTAAAACACCTCCCATTTTTTCTTTCTTGCAACCTCTCACAACCATTTTATTTTCAGTATCTATAAATTTAACTCCCAATTATATAACTAGACTTATCCAATAATAATCCTGTGACTTATTTTACTTAGAAGATGCGTTTAAGATTTATCTGTGCTGCTCCACCGTCTGCCACGGCCACCCGGGTTCCCTGAGTGTGGTTCACCCGGCTAGGAAGACAGAATACGGACTCCAACCCTACAATCCAAGACAAAACGTCTGGCAAGGGTTGTGTGGTTCTGGCCTACAGTGGTGGTCTGGAAACCTCCAGCATCCCCGTGTGGCTCGGAGCAAGGCTATGATGTCATCGCCTACCTGGCCAACATCGGCCAAAAGGAAGACTTTGAGGAAGCCTGGAAGAAGGCTCTGAAGCTTGGGTCCGAAAAGGTGTTCGTTGAGGATGAGGAGTTTGTGCAGGCGTTCACCGGGCCTGCTGTCCAGTGCTCTCCATGAGGACTGCTATCTCTTGGGTACCTTTCTCGCCAGGCCTTGCACAGCTCACAAACAGATGGAAATTGCCCAGCGTGAAGGGGCCACGTTTCTCAAGGTACCATGGGAAAGGAGAATGACCAGGTCTGCTTTGAAGTCACCTGCTACTCATTGGCACCCCAGATTAAGGTCATCACCCCTTGGAGGATGCCTGAGTTTTACAACCGATTCAAGGGCCAAAATGGTTTGATGGAGCACGCAAAGCATCATGGAATCCCCATCCCTGTCACCCCAAGAGTCACTGGAGTATGGATGAGAACCGTATGCACATCAGCTATGAGGATGGAATTCTGGGAAACCCCGAGAACCAAGCACCTCCAGGTCTCTACACAAAAACTCAGGACCCTGCCAAAGCACCCAACAGCCCAGATGTCCTTGAGATAGAATTTTTAAAAAGTGTCCCATTGAAGGTGACCAATATCGAAGATGGCACTACCCACAGCACGTCCTTGAACCTCTTCATGGACCTGAACGAAGTTGCGGGTTAGCACAGAGTGGGCCACCGTGGAGAACCGCTTCATTGGAATGAAGTCCCGGGGTATCTACGAGACCCCAGCAGGGACCATCCGTTACCACGTTCATTTAGACTTAGAGGCCTTCGCCATGGATCGGGAAGTACGCAAAATCGAGCAGGGCCTGGGCCTCAGATTCGCAGAGCTCGTGTACACGGGTTTCGGGCACAGCCCTGAATGTGAATTTGTTCGCCACTGCATCTAGAAGTCCCAGGAGGGTGGAAGGGAAGGTGCAGGTGTCTGTCTTCAAGAGCCAGGCGTACATTCTCAGCCCGGAGTCCCCGCTCTCACTGTACAATGAACTGGTGAGCACATGCAGGGCGACTATGAACCCACTGACGCCACCGGCTTCATCAATATCAACTCGCTCAGGCTCAAGGAGTACCATCGCCTTCAGAGCAAGGTCACAGCCAAACAGACCCTGACAAAGAGGGCCTCCCTCTGCAGCTCTCCCAGGCTTCAGCACTAATCCTTGTGATAAATTTGTAATTGTAGCTTGTTCTCCGACTACCTGACTGGGTCTGCTGTGGCCCCGTGCACCTCTCCCCCTCAGGCTTTGTTCCCTGGTCCCCTATATCCCACAAAAGTGGTCATCGAAGGGAAGGAGAGGGTGATGGGCAACTCAGAAAGCATAAAATGACAAAAGAAATTACATTAAAAAAAGATTTATCTGTGTCAGAATTTTTTCCCAAGACTATATATGTGTGTATACATATATGCACATATATAATGCATGTTTACTCATATATGTACATAATACATACATATACATATAGTATGTATATGCATATGAGTAGTCAATCTTAGGAAGAAAATTATATCTATTTTACATTGACTTTATGCATTCACTCATCATTTGACATGTATGTAGCTTCTACATTTTTTTGTGAATGTTGCTATGAATATCTATGTTCTAAGTAAAATATTAAGATATCATTTGATAGTGAGTTTTATATTTACCTCTAAATGCTTCATTATATATTTCCTTTTAAAAGTAAATTCACATATATCCATACCACAAAGTTTAAAGATGTATGTGTTTGTCTACATGTATGTGTAGTACCTGGAGAGGCCAGAGGAGAGGACCACATCCCCTGGAACTAGTCACTGATGGCTTTGAGTGGCTATGTGGTCCTAGATCCTCTGTAAGAGTAGTGAGTGCTGTTATCTGGTGAGCTACCTCTTCAGCTTTATTAATATAAAATTCAATGTTGAAATTTTTTGAGTGTCTGTGAGCCATGTGCATGCTTGGTGCCTGCAGAAGTCAGAAAGGGTGGTGAAACCCTTGGAATTAGGGTTCTGGGTGCTTTGGTGCTTAGCCCTGTTCCCAGAGCAACAAGTGGTCCTAATACTTTTTGTGTAGATACTGTGTCACTACGTATCCCTGACTGGCTAGAATTCTATATAAACTGGGCTGGCCAGAAACTCACAGAAATCCACCTGCCGCTGACTTGTGAGTGCTAGTTCAGGCTTTATTATTTTTCAGTTATCCCAATAATGCCTTTATGGTGAAAAACTTAGGAATTATGCATCAAATATATTATTTTGTGCTCGGTCTCACACTTTTAACTTTATCCTGTGAGTGTGGGTGTGAGGGTTCCATGGCACGCACGTGCACGTCGAAGGATAACTTACCGGAATCGGTTTTCTCCTTCCACCATATGGGTTCTGGGGACGCAGTTCATGTCATTTGGCTTGTTGGCACGGATCTTTACCTCCTGGCTATTGGGTTTTGTTTAGTGTCCTTCAATCTATTAACCTTTGTCTTTTCTGATATTACTGAAAAATTTTTATTCTTCTCCCTTACTTCTTCAGCATATCCACTTCTCTATCCTGATTTTTTTTTGGCTGTTCATGACTGGATTTATGCTTTTCAGCTGGAATGCCACAGACCTGATGAAATACCCTTTTATCAGGGATTCACAATAGTGTTTTGTTCAATTCCTATGTTGCTAATGCTAGTTAAGGTGGAATCTCTTGAGTTTTTCCCACTGTTGGTAACTGTTTTCTACATTGTAACTAGCAAGTGTCATATGTAGGTGTATTTTAAAACTTTGCAATTATCTTATCCTTCAAAGGTTTATCACTAGTTTTAGTATGTACAACTGACCCTTGTCTGAATGAAATACAGCACAAAGACAAAGAAAGCATTGTCTTTGTAAACTTCAAAATACCATCCCAGAAAAAAGTGCACAGGTTTTAATATGTGTGCATTTGAATGAAAGGTTTTGTATCCCACCTTATATTCTGTTAGTTTCCTGCCTTCAATTTTATGATCCATCCACTCTGAAATATTTATAACTTCTTGTTAAAAGGGTTCAGTTTTGCACATCTTCATGCCTTTGTACATGTTTGTTCTTTATCTGGAATGTACTTTCATGAACATGTAACAAATTTCAACTCCTCAGGACAACCAACACACCACACTTTTTGTCTGGTTAAGAGAAAGTGTCCTGTCATGACATTACTAATCATACTTACTTTTTCATATTTACTTGTTTAAGAAAGTCACAATTTAGATCTATAGCTTCACTTTTTAGCACAATGTTTGCTCTATAGCAGAGGTTCAGAAAAATTAAATGATCAATATATTCAGGTCAAAGCAAATACTTTGGTGTTATGGTGTAGTGCAGGGGGTGTGGAAGGATGGAAGAAATTGAAGCTGAAAGGGCAAACCACGTAATCACAGAAACCTTATATAAAGTCCTAGAGGAGTATTCTTTAGCCGGTTACAAACTGTAATATGATTCTATTTGGGTAATTCTTCTGTGATCATAGAAAATGGAGTGAAATGAGGTAAATTTTTCCATTAAATACCATTGATATGGCTGAATCTACAAAATCATGTTTCCAGGTTAAAACATTTTTAATTTGGGTCTGGAGAGATGGCTTAATGGTTAAGAGCACTGACTGCTCTTCCAGAGGTCCTGAGTTTAATTCTCAGCACCCACATGGTGGCTCACAACCTCTGTAATGGGATCTGATACCCTCTTCTGGTGTGTCTGAGGACAGTTACAGTGTATAATATACACTAAATAAACCTTTAAAAAATTTAAACTTTAAAAATCACATTTGTGTGTATGAATATGTTGGTATGCATGTGCAAAGATGTGTGTAGAAGTCAGAGGACAACTTGTGGGAAGGTGAGTCTCTCCTTCCACCACATGGGTTCTGGGAATTGAACACAGGTGGTCAGGCTTGGTGGCAATTGCCTTTCCTGCTGGGTCATCTTGCCATAACTGTTAATAGTTTGCTGTTTATTTATTGTTGGTTTTCTTGACAAGGTTTTTCTATGTAGTCCTGGCTGTCCTGGAACTCACTCTGTAGACAAAGCTGTCCTCCAACTTAAGAGGTCAGCTTGCCCCTGCCTCTGGAGTGCTGGGATTAAGGGCATGTGCCACCACTGCCTGGCTTCTTGCTTGGCTTTGAATCTAAAGAACCATTAGAATGAAGAACTAACTAATAAACGAAATAAATCAGAACATGGGCTTCACTTTTATTTTAAAAATTTATTACATCTAAATAGATACAAAGACAGCGAGTTTTAGAGCATATGAAGGAAGTACAGACGCCCGCAGAGGTGGCATCGGAAACTCCTAAAACTCTAGTAGCAGATGACGGAGGAGCATGAGAGGTAATCTGTGGCATCTTCATATCCAACAGATTTAAAAAGTGTAAGAATGATGAACAAGAAAACAAATGCAAGGAAGAGGAACAGAATTAGATCAGCCATAGAAACCAGAAGGGTGATTTTAAGTTAAAGGGAAGTATAGCCCTTGTACGATTTCATGAAAAGTGAAAAAGGACTAAAAAAAGTAGCAGAAAGGTCTCCCCGCAGCACGACTTATTGCATGTGCAGGTAATTCTGGTCACTCACAGTGTTGCCTGAAGGTTGGAGCCCAGAGACCTGTCATAAAGCCCTGTGTGGGTGGCTGTCTTTAAAAGTCCGGAGTAATAAATGGCCCATTCCTTTGACCTATGTATCCTTTGTTTCTTTTGGCACATTATAAAAATGGTGACAGGCACTCTGCTACATTTCAAGCAGGGTGAAAAGGGATCCTTCATGTTTCTGATCTAAAATCTTTTTGTAGAAATGAACTAAAAAGAAAGGGTGAAGCAGAAAGTGGAGGAAAAAAGAAAGCTGGACTACTTAAGATCACAGCAGAACAATTCAGCTGAAGAAACACATACAAGCAGGAAGAAAAACCTAGAGGTCTATATGAACGTTGAAAGTCATTTATAAACCATCTCTTCATTAAAAACATTTGAGGGCTGGTGAGATGCTCGGTTACCTGTCATGGGACCTGCAAAGTGCAAGGAAGAACAGATTGCTATAGGGTGTCTTCTGATCTTCATATATGCTACAACGTGTTTACCCCCATATATTCACACACACACACACACACACACACACACACACACACACACACACACACACACGTCCACTTCTAAATAAGCAAAAGTAATGAAAAAATACTACGGATTGAGACATTTTGATATAAAGTGGGACTATAAAATTTGGCAAATATATTTTTTTACTTTTAAAATTTTTCTATAAAAGTCTATTTTTCAATAAAGATATATTCTGGAGAAGAACGTTGGATTTAAGTACTTATAACATGGATAACATAAGTAGAAGTATTTAAAAAAATATTAAGGTGCACAGATCCAGTTGACAGCAGATATAGTCATCAAGATTTGTTTATTTTAAAACTAAATTGATCCAATAGGGAAAAGCAACTGTCACTTTAGAATGTTCAGGTTTAGTGAGTTAGAACTGTAAGCTGTGGAAACTACTCTAGGGAAGAGCATCTTCTAATGACTGCACTCATCTGGTAATGTCAAGTGGTGAACAATAACATAGAGCAGAGAAAGAAGGGGTACGATGACCAAAGGGATGGGGTGGCAATAGTTACACGAACTGAAGAAGTCGAGGAGAAAAGAGGGAAAACACTGGTTAGAAAGAACAGCTCCATTTTAAAGAACGGTTTCAAGGTAAGGCTGTGTTAATAGCTAGTTTAAAGAGAAATAGAACATTTGGGAAAACACTGAACTGAGGCTTTTGGTTGCTAACAACATGGGCTTTGAAAATGGTCCTCTACCAAAGGATACAAGGAACGACAAAAATGCTGATTCACCCAAGGAGGTAGGGCTATTATGCTCAACGGTGACCTAATCAAATGGCATAGACTGTAAAGTCTAAGAGGATGACCTAAGAGTGAGGAGCACTGAGAAGCAGAAGACAGACTCACTGTCTCTGCTACAAAAGCCACATTTCAGAACAGGCCATTAAAAAGATCTTATCAAGAGACTGGGGCTGGTTTGAAGGGTAATTCATATTACTGGTCAAAGAATGATGGGTCTAAGAGGGATTTGAACTAGAAAAAACAGAATTAAAAGGTCACTTACAATCTGGACTTGCAGAATATGTCTCAGTCCATCACTTACTCTGTGGTTAGACAATATTTTTATTATAAGAATGTTAAAAACAATAATATGGTATTAATGCCAACAGACTCCAAATATTTTATAAGCGCATCTAACAAGATCAAATCTTGAGTGAAAATAGTTACTAGAGAAACATACATTTAACAATGATATACAATTTGTTAAGATGATTAAGATCATTCATAAAACATTAACACACAATTTATGCAGATTATTTGAGGCTTAGGACTGTAAATAATATGTCAGTTCAGTACACCATAAAGAACGGTGAGAAGGGGCAAGCTAAGGAGGTATGAGGCAGTTTGCTCAAAGTACATATACCAATAAAAATATGAAAAACAAAGCACTGACATAGAGTTTGGTGATTAATCAAGATTTAAATACTATTATTTAATTCTATCTTATAAATTCAAATCATAAATAAACAATCTGAAGCAGTTTCTATCCTAACATGTAGATGAATTCCATTTTAGTTTCTCAGAGGAGAGGTGAGTGTAGCATATTTTTTTGGGTTAATATATCCTATGTTAAATTTACTACTATAGTACCCAAAGTATGAAGATGGTATTATGGTCTGAATAAGATACTAATCCTCAATGTGAAGGAAGGTGTTAGCAGACAACTGGAGCATGCTTAGATCGTACTGATGGAGTCCTCATAAATGAGCGCTCACGTAACAGACTTCATAGAGGGCCCATAGGGTGACAGTGGGCCCTCACTAGACAAGTCTGCCAGAGCCATGGACTTTCCAGTCTGTGGAATGGTGAGGTAACTTTTGTTATTCATGGTGCTGTTTCCTCATACTGAATGGCCTAACGTTTAACCAGGAGATGCATACTGTTTATGTGTTCTGGCAAGGACACGGTGCTTTGAAGATGGTAAGTGCTGAGATACTTATAGGACAAGCATTTTCCATGGAATTTTTCTCGCTTTTGTTGAATTGAAATAAAAACTTTACCAGAGAGCTTATCTGTATAGAATTTAGAATTCATGCTGAAATGAACCATGATAAATATAGTCTCTTCTCCATGGTGAATAGCTAGGCATGCACATCTATGTAGATCACTCTCACAGGAGCAGTTGTCTGCAGTTTCCATCCCAACGGCTCAAATTCCTGTGCAGAATGGTGAGCTATTCCCAAGCTCACTAATGCTGCAGGATTGTGAGGTTTCAGCTACTTCAGTTTTAAGCTGAGGACTTCCCTCTTTTCCACATCAATCATATAGTCATTTAAAAGAGTTTCTGTTTTCTATTTTTCTTTATATCTTCATGTTCTTCTTTCTAGGATATAATACCTCTTGCATCAGGAATCTAGTATATTGTGTTCTTAAAGTTTCTTTTCTCTACTTTTTTCTTCTTTTAAAGCTGCTTAAAGAGCTAAAGGGGATTGCAACCCCATAGGAAGGACAACCGTATCAATTATCTGGACCTTTCAGAGCTCCCAGGAACTAAACCATCAACTAAAGAATATAGGTGGGCCCATTCATGGTTCCTGCTACATGTGTAGCAGAGGACTGTGTCATCTGCCATCAGTGGGAGGGGAAGTGCTTAGTCTTGTGGAGGCTCGATGCCCCAGAGAAGGGGGATGCTAGAGGGATGAGTTGGGAGTGGATGGGTGGAGGAGTACCAGAGAAGGGGTATGCTAGAGGGATGAGTTGGGAGTGGATGGGTGGAGGAGTGCCCTATTAGAGGTAAAGGGGAGGGGAAAAGGGTGGGAGACTCATGGAGTGGAGACCAGGAAAGGGGATAACATTTGAAATGAAAATAAATAAAATGATTAATAAAAAATAAAGTTGCTTAAAATGATTCTATATAATCAAACTGAAGTGTTACATAAAATAAGTTTCCAGATGAATACTGAATATACCAATATTATTTTAAAATGGACCCTCATCACAACTCATGACTCCCAAGTTATATTACTCCCAAGCCAAGAGCAAGGAGGTTGAAAATGATAAACATTTTAGAACTGCCAGAAGAACCAGCTATCACTCTAGGATGGTAAAATATGGGTAAATAAACTGGCCTGAGAGGTCAATCAATAAATCTCATCCTCTAGTTCCTTGGGAAAATACCCTTCTTTACTCGAGCAGGGACCTGTGCATTTGTTCTATGAATAAATCAGAAAAAAGCTTTTGTCTTAAAATATAACATATAAGTACTAGACACAGTTGACAATTTGCCACCACGCTAAAAGTAGAGTGAGGGTGTATACCAGGCCTAAGTATTCTCCTCTACCCTATCATTCTCCCCCTAGTCTATTCTTAAGATGCTGGAATAAACTTCTGATTCTCTCAATGATTACAATATATCTCCCCTGAGGATTCTGAACAACTCAAGAGGTGACATCTGTTTCAGAACCCCAGACCTCCCTTAAATGTAGCTCACGGTACACAGGCCTCACCCATATGATTAGTTTTTTCTAATTATGAACAGTATCCACAGGTAAACAGAGAGCCTCAGAATCTCTAATAAAGGATGAGATCAAAACAAATAAAAAAGGAAAAGAAAGTAAAATCAAGCAAACAAAATGATCATTATAGTCAGATAATGACAATGCATTCATGAAACACAAAATGCTATTAATAAAGAACTCCAAGAAAAATGAGCTCATGGAAGAAATGGCAATGCCAAGGGAAAGGCTGAAAGTGGAGAAATTTTCCTCAGAAGTAGGAAAAAAAAAGGCAGTTTTAAATACAAATAAGGAAAGAAAAGAAAAAGCTCAATGTAAGACGCAAAAATACCAAATGTCAGAGTTCCAGAAAAACAGAAAGGAGACAAAGGAAAGGAGAAAAAGCAAAGGTAATTTCCTAATACGTTTTCAGGCTGACAAACACTGTTTCACTAAGGTTAATGTCATCAGTAAAAGACACCAGTTATCAGTTGTTAAAGATTTATATAATTAATATGCCCACACAAACATAGAAATCTGTTTAATAAAACACTGCTTTGTGTACCCTTTATGCTTTTGGAAATAGGTAAACTTTTTAGAAATAAAGTGTAATTTTATGGGTGATAAGAAAATCTGTGAGCTTTCACAAAAACTAAACATAACCAATTACTACAAACTGTTTACTAATTTACTGGGAAAGTCTGCTGAGGACGTCAATGTGTCTTGTATTTAAGGAATCTGCAGATCTTATTTCTCAACTAAGAGTAAAACTCTTTGACTCTAGAACATGGATTTAAATATATTTTGAAAGTAAAGTCTTCTGTCCTTTAATTTTTCCAGTGGCAAATACACTAGAGTATACTGTGGTGCTTGTTCATATAGTCTCATGTCTTTAAGCAAAAAAAAAAAAAAAAAAAAAAAAAAAAAAAAAAGAAAGAAAAGAAAAGAAAAGGTAGAACTGCTTTTGCAAATACAAGAAGAATACACCAAAGAATATCAGTTTCTGTGAAACAATAGGGAAAAGGGACAGGCTGTATCACACATAGGGAATCCTGGGGAACAAAGAAGTATAAGGAACACAAAACTTCAACACCCTGAGGACCTTGGAGGACAACTTGTGGAAGTTAGTTCTCTCCTTCTACCGAACTCAGGTCACTGTACTTGACAGAGGTATCTTTACCTGATGAGCCATCTCTCTGGCTCGCCTTTTGGTTTCCTGAAGGCAAAGCAGCCTGAATGTAAATATCAATAACCACTAACAGTACATTAAAATCTGGTAAGACTATACCATGATAGAAAAAGCATCAGTGTAGCCAGAAGACCTGAATTTCAATTCTTCTCATTTCTAATGTGGTACACCACAAACCTATCACCTTAGTTCATCATCTAAAATTGGAGTTAATATATACAAATCCCTCTTCCTCATATAGTAGGAAAAATGGCACAATGCACATTATCGTAGATGAAAAGAAGTGACTGTAAGTCCATTGTAAGAAACCAGACAGAAGAGAATCTTAATTTTAGGTATGCTCTCTTTCTTAGCCTCATTTTCCCACCCAAAATCCCAGTAAATCACATTTGTGTTGTTTACTACTCTCTGTACTTTAAAATGGTGTTTTAATATTTATCATATTGAGATAGATACAAGTATCTCTATGTTACACACGGAAAGATACTGAGATACAGAAGTTAAGTAGCCTTCTCAAAGTCAGCAAGAGCTGAAGGATTAGAATTTAGAGTCCATTTTGTCTGGTTTTGAGACAGGGTCTCAGTATGTAGACCAGGATGGCTTCTCACTGCTTCTGCCCCGAGTGCTGGGATTAAAGGTATGTGCTATTGCCCATGGCACTGTTCACGCTCCTAACGGCACCACCCTCCATATTTAATGTTCCAGCTGGATTCTGACTTCTAGTTTACAAACCTAAAAAACAAAAACAACAACAACAACAAAAAACCCCCCACAACTTGTTTAGAGTAGGATCTTTAATCCCAACTGATTCTAGTCTGTTCACTCTTCTTAAGAGATACTTATATGTAATGCTCTTAGTAGGTCAGCACATGACTTCACCACTTTCCTTCCTCCTGCTGCTAATACATGTATCTACTCAAACTTAAGCTATTCTATCAGCTCTGCTATTAAATGTCCTTGCAGAATAGATTTGTCATTTGAGTTAGAATCTAAGTCTTGAACTTTTTGTTCTGTAAGAAGCTTCACAAAATGAGAGAAAAGAAAACGAGGAAACACTTGACCAACCAAAGAATTTAATATGAGGTTGCAAAGGAGAAAAAATTGTATCCTGCTAAATATCTCAAAGCAGTCCAAATGACTGAATCAACAATCGACAAGCCCAACATAGTAGAAAAGAGCACAAAAGTTAAAGACAATATTTTTACCTCTGAAGAACTGAAGTCTGGAAAAAAAACTGTACAGTGTGATTAATATGTGGATAAAGTGGCAGCTATAATTCAATTAGATGTAAGAACATCACTGGATGTGGTGTCTTAGTCTGCCTTTAATCCCAGCAGTTGTAAGGCAGAGGTAGGCAGATCTCTGTTGAGTTTGAGGCCAATCTAAGTTCCCAGGACAGCCAAGAATATACAGAGAGATCCTGTCTTAAAACAAAACAAAACATATAATTTAAAAATCCAACTACATCTTATTCTAGAAAGTAGACAAAGGATGCGCAAAATTTTCTTAAATTAAGTGTGAACTATACTCTGGCATAGCATAACCTATAGTGTAGAAGAAAGCAGATGTTTATGACATATCCTGTGTTCTGTGGTACTTCCTATATACCTGTTTAGACTTGAGATAGTGTGAATGAACCACTCAGATTTCATTTAAACCAACATTGATGAATATGAAAGTATAATTAATGTTTTGTGTTATGGCTAGTTTTGCTTGTCAACTTGACATAATCTAGGATCACCCATGAAGGGATTCTCAGTGAAGAACTGTGTAGACTAGGCTGGTTCATGAGAGGTTTTCTTAGCTGAGTGGATAGAGATGGGAAGATCCACATTGAAGGTGGTCTTCTATTAATCCAGCAGTTCTCAACCTGTGGGTTTTAACCCCCGGGGCCATATCAGATATCCTGCAAATTAGATATTTGTATTACAATTCACAACAGTAGCAAAATGTCAGTTATAAAGTAGCAATGAAATAATTGTATGGTTGGGGGTCACCACAACATGAGGAACTGCATTACAGGGGTGGGCATTAGGTGGGTGGGAACCACTGCTTTAGTTGGTTTGGACTGAATGGAATGAGCTGAGCATCAGAAGCGTGCAAACACTCATTAGTCTCTATCCTAATTTTGGATATAGCCAAGTCCCTCAAGCTCCTACTGCTGTGACTTCCCTGTGGATGGACTACAGCCTGGAACTGGGAACTAAAGTAAACCATTTGTCAAACCTAAGTTGCCTTTGTCAATTATTCTTATTGTAGCAATAGGAAACAAAACTTACACAGTTTGTTACATGAAAATTATAAAAAGATTTTATTTGGTTGTTTTGTTACTTTAAAGAAAGACCATCTAGAAACAAGAGAAAGAGAAAGTAAACTTCAGCAGTTGCATGTGTTGGGAGTGACCCACACAAATGTTTTGCTTGCCTTATCTAATAGTAGTGACAATACTTTCTCAAGTAATAATTACAAGAAGATCTCTTATGTTTAATTTTGAGACAGTATCATATAATCTAAGCTATCCTCGAATTCACAATTAGGCTGCGGTTTACCTTGAACTCTTGATCTTCCTGTATCTGCTTCCCAAGTACCAAGGTTACCAGATTCCACACTTTAAGAAATATGCATTTCTGGGCTAGGGTGATGACCGGATGAGCTGGATTCTATCCCTGGAGCCGACAAGGTGGAAGGAGAACTGACTACTGACAGTTGTTCTTTAATCTCCACATGTTCTGCAGCACGCTCACACGTGTATGCATTTGAGTACACACATACACAACATGTAAAAAAGAAACACACATCTCTCTTGAAATGTCACATTATTTTCTTATATTGTCTAACAGTGGAAACTGTTAATGTGGATGTCTTCTTAAGACCTGGTGTCTTATGGATACAGAAAGTGTGGTGCATTTACACAGTGGGTTACTACTCAGCTATCAGAAACAATGACTTCGTGAAATTCTTAGGCAAATGGATAGAACTAGAAACTACCAGTTTGTGTCTGAGTTATCTCAGACACAAAAGACCATACATGGCATGCACTCACTGATAAGTACATACTACCCCCAGAAAGCTCTGAATACCCAAGAAACAATTCACAGACATTATGAAGCTCAAAAAGAAGGAAGGCCAAAATGGGGACATCTCAGTCCTTCTACAGGAGAACAAAACACTCACGGGAGGAAATGCAAGGTCAAATAGAGGAACAGGGATTGAAGAAAAGATCACTCAGAAGCTGCCTCACCTAGGGATCCACCACATATGCTGCCCCCGAATCCAAGCACTACAGCTGATCCCAAGAAGTACTTACTGGCAGGAACCAGACAGAGATGCCTCCTCAGGGACTATGTTAGAGTCATAGATACAGCTGAGCATGTTTGCAGCTGACCATTGGTCTGAACTCCAATGAGGTTGCTAAAGAAAGGACCTAAGGAGCTGAAAGGGGTTGCAACCTCATGGGAAGAACATTATCAACCAACCAAACCCTCCAAAACTCCCATGGAGTAAAGCACCAACCTTAGTGTGCACTTTGAGAGACCTATTGATCTAGTTGCATATGTAGCTGAAGATAGCAGTGTCTGGCATCAATGTGAGAAGAGGGTTTTGGTCCAGGAAGGGCATGTTTTCCCAATGTAGGGAACGCTAAGGGTGATTAGGAGGGAGTGCAGCTTTGTGAAGGCAAATGGAAGGGGAGGGGGGATGGTAGCAGGGTGGGGTGGGGGGGGAGGGATAGCATCTCAGATGTAAATACAGAGTATCTAAAAAAAGAAGAAAAAGACCTGGTGTCTTTAATTCACAGTGACCACAGTTCTAAGGCTGTTCTTAGCATTTGAATTTAGGATCCTTTTTTAAGCCAAATTAAGTAAGACCCCTGTTTTAAACCAAATTAAGTAAGTGAAATGACAAGAGAAAGAGGAGGAAGGGGTTGGGGGGGTAACATTTTTCTGCTGTAAAATTACTTGAGAAATCTCTTTGAATAGTTGTGTTCAGGCTCCCCTGAAGAAGTGTTGCTCAGGAAATGAGAGGAGTAACTAAGAAGGAAGAACACTCTAAACATCAAAAACCTTGAGAACATTTTATTAAAGGAAACAGTATGAAGGACTGAAAGAAAGGACACGTAGTGTGGCTGGAGTGACAAGGAACAAAAAATACTCCCCAAGATGCAATGCCTTGTAGTATGAACAAATTTGTCTTTATCCTAAAGAGTAGCTAGAGCCAATAAAAGCATGTAGGGAGAGAACGTCTAAAATGAGACTCCTGTTGAAGGAGGATGCTGCTGGCAACAGTAGAGACTGAACCTGTGTGTGTGTGGGTGTGCCATAGAGTACAGACCATGTAGTTAGGCGGCTAACTACTGTGGACTGTTCAGGTATTGTGATGGGGGAATGGACTGAAGAGATGTTGGGATTTGATGGAGTGGAGGTAAGTATGCATGAGAAGGCAGTATCAAGTATTACTTGTAGCTTCTCATTACATAAAAACGGGAGAGCAGAGGGAATCATGGAGAACTAGGCTCGGGTGGAGACAGCGGAGCGTAGTCGTGCCGAGTCTGGGTGCTGAGGTACTGGATAATATATCAAGTGACTGTAAAACCTAGAAGGCCAGGGCTCAGAGATAGGTATAATTTTTTTTTTTTGTGACATTATGCTATGAATGTAGATGTTATCACATTGTTAGAACTGTCAACCTCTGATGTTAAAGGACAAAGGCAGAGTCACTTCCTACTGGTTAACTTAAATTAGTATTAAAAATATCAAATGAATTTGCTGACATGAAGGTCACTGTGGGTCACAAGCAACAGACATTTTATAGAACTATAGGGCAAAAGAAAATTAGAATGAAGAGAGAAAATTATGTTCTGAAGTACTATGAAAAACTGAAAAACTATGCACATCTAAAGACTTTGATTTTTGCACTCTAGGGGCTGACACAGGAGGATTGTCTGGTGGGGTACATGCCTTTAATCCCTAGCACTCAGGAGGCAGAGAAGGAGACAGGCAGATCTCTGTTTGAGGCCAGCCTGGGCTACAGAGGGAATTCCAGGACAGCTAGGGCTACAAAGAGATATCTGTCACAAAAACCTAAAAAAAAAAAAAAAAAAAAAATAACAAAGAAAGAAAAAAGGATGTTAATTTGACAAATTTCAGGCTTTTTTTGTGTACATGGCTAATATAGATTCAAACTTATTTCTACACGACAACTTGGTTTAAATTTTCTAGATAATTTTTTCATGCTGGACATTGAACTAGGCTCTCACACACATGCTAGAGCACACAGTGTACTGCAGTCATACTGTCAGCCCTTACAAATACTTGTGTGACAGAATTCTAATGTAATGCCTTTGGGATAAGGCAATACAGGTTATAAAATTTCAGTTCCTTAAAGTTTCCCAAAAGCAAATGACCAGTATTATATGCCATGTACCATTTTAAATATTCATATTTAATCTAATCCTCATAATAATCCTATAAGTAGGCATTACCATTGCTCTCATTTTTATATACAAGGTGGAAGGCAGAGTAACCCAATAATTTACCTAACTTAAATAAATGTGTAGTTACATTTTCCATTTACTGCCTTAGCTTTTATTCCTGGAGTAAGCAAAATCCTGTTAAGGGAGACAGCAATCTAACTGGAGGCATTACTAATATAAGGCCTACCATACATCATCAGTGTATAGAATTCTGAGCTTTGAAAGGTATATACAAACTAGGAGACTATCTATAAATAGGAAACGCTCCCATACCCGTCCAACTGGCACTGGGCATCCAACAAAGAACTCTGTGGGATGTGTTCCCTTCTCCAGACTCCAGTGCCTATTTACCACAGATTACTTTGCGTTTAAAATCATTTACTATAATTAGAATAAGTGAGGTCATTTGGGAAGGGAAGAGTCTGCTTCCTTCATTCAGTCTACTGACTTTATGTTGTCTGTGCTTAAAAAGTCAACTGGATAGCAGTAGAGCTCCTTTGAGTGCCATGCTTTTGATGGGTACTGGGTCCATTTCAGTTTTGTGCTCTTGTAAATAAACCTAATATGAGCTTTCATATATAAGGCTTTCTATGGACATATGGTTTCTTTTAGATATTTAAGACAATAATGGCTAGATTTTGTGACAGACTTACACTGCAGTTTTTAAAGGTTGTTTTCCAAACTGGTTTTAAAGCCTTACAGTTAAACATCAGCCCCCGAACCCTCCCCCCACAAACCCTTTTAAAAAGGGCTTGGTTTTACGTGTGTTGGTGTTTTTCCTTCATGCATGTCTGTGTGAGGATGTTATTTTGGATGCCCTACAATAGGAGTTAACAGAGAGCTGTGAGCTGCCTGATGATGTTGAGAATTGAACCTGGGTTCTTCTGAGGAGTAGCCGGTGTTCTTAAGTGCTGAGCCATCTCTCTAGCCACTCCTCCCGTGTATACTTCTAGCTAACATATCTTCAGCAGTCTTTAGTATGGTCTTTTACATTTTAGACTCCCTAATCAATGTTCAGTGGTAATTAATCATGACTATAATTTTAATTCTCTTGATAACTAATCATCCTGACCTATTACTTTTTTTTTTTTTTTTTTGCTGTTGGTATCTTTTTTTTTAATTGAAGAACTTTATTTTAAAAAACAAACATAAATGTACAAATTTTAAGCATTTTTGCATAAAAGTATATGAATACATTTTTGTCAGTGCTTGGCTTTTTTTTTTAAAGGTTTGATAGTGTGCATTAAGATCTTACTAGTTACAATGAGCATAAAGTACATGTAAAACAGGATGTAACCAAGATTAAGCATAATGGTTTTTCTTTTTTTCTTGGACTTCACACATTCTGTGAGTTGTTTCTGGGGTGTTCAGAGCTTTCTGGGGTTAGTATTCAATTATCAGTGACTGCATATTATGTCTGTTCTTTTGTGACTGGGTTATCTCACTCAGGATGACAGTCTCTAGATGCATCCATTTTCTTATGAATTTCATAAAGTCATTGTTTCTGATAGCTGAGTAGTATTCCATTGTGTAAATGTACCACAATTTTTGTATCCATTCCTCTACTGAAGGACATCTGGGTTCTTTCCAGCTTCTGGCTATTATAAATAGAGCTGCAATGAACATTGTGGTGCATGTGTCTTTGTTGTATGTTGGAGCTTCTCTGGGGTATATGCCCAGAAGTGGAATAACTGGGTCTTCAGGTAGTACTATGTCCAATTTTCTGAGGAATCGCCAGACTGATTTCCAGAGTGGTTGTACCAGTTTACAACCCAACCAAGAGTGAAGAAGTGTTCCTCTTTCTCCACATCCTTGTCAGCATCTGCTGTCATCTGAATTTTTGATCTTGGCCAATCTGACTGGTGTAAGGTGGAATCTCAGGGTTGTTTTGATTTGCATTTCCCTGATGGCTAATGATGTGGAGCACTTCCTTAGATGCTTCTCAGCCATTCGATATCCCTCAATTGAGAACGCTTTGTTTAGCTCTGTACCCCATTTTTTAATAGGGTTGTTTGATTCTCTGGTGTCTAGCTTCTTGAGTTCTTTGTATACCTTGGATATTAGGCCTCTATCTGATGAGGGGTTGGTAAAGATCTTTTCCCACTCTGTTGGCTGCCGTTTTTAAGTGCTTCTTGGTCTTGTACAAATCTCTCTACAAAGTGTGTCTTGAACACTTTTGCCTATTTTTCTTATTATAGAATTTTAAAAGTTTTTTTTAATATATTTTAAATACATACTCTTTGGCCAGATATATATTTTGTAAATATTTTCTCACTTTCACTTTGTGTTTTGCAAAAAAACAAAAAACCCCCTAAAAACAAAAGGCTTTAATTTTAAGAATTCATTTGTCAGTTTTACTTCATGATTTTAATTTTCTAACCAAGAAATTTTGACCTCGTCCAAGAAAACAAAAATTTTCTTCTACAAATCTTAGTTTTTACATTTAAGTTTATGATTTATATTAAGAAGATTTTAAAGTATGTATAAGACTAAATCTTCATTTTTTCATTTGTATATTTAACAAAATTTTCTCTTACTAAATTTTGACATCTTTGCAGAACATGTTGAATTGTGTGCATGTCTAATTCAGAACTCCGAATTCTGCTCTGCTGATATGTCTTTATACCAGTAATACATGGAGTTGTATTTAGCTTTATAAATACGTTAGCTTATAAAGCCTCTTGAAAAACCAGGCAGTATGATTCTCCAACTTTATTACTCTTTTTCAACTTTAAGGACTTGGAAGTCCTCTATTTTCCACAAACAATATTCCAAGTATTTTATAACTTCTGCAGAGATTTTAATAGGGGCTGTATTTCATGTATAGCTCAAATTGGAGAAGTTACATCTTAAAAACAATGTATCCTGTTAGGTGTATTTTTCATTTACATAGGTTTTTGTCTTTTTAGTGCTAGGGATCTAATCCAGGGCTTTGTATATGTTAGTCAAATATTCTATTATTGAACTATATGTTTTCTTTAATTTCTCTTAATGTTTCATAGTGTTCATTATATGTATTGTATATCTTGCATTATATTACATTTATTTCTAAGTACTTTAATTTTTAATACTATTGTTTTGTAAGTGAAACCCTCTCAAATTCAGCTTCCAATTATTTCCAATTAGTATAAAAAGTCTTATCCTGTAATTTAATTTCACTTATTAATTCTAATAGTTTTTGAAGATTCTTTAGGATGTTTGACCTTAGCAATTATGTCATTAGAAATACAATTTTACTAAATACTAAACTTAATTTCTTTTTGTTTTATTGTAACTGCTAGGACTTCCAACATAGTTTTGATTTAAGAAGTTTTATGTATGTTGGTGTTCTGCTTCCGTGTATGTCTGTGTGAGGGTGTCAGATCTCCTGGAACTGGAATTATAGTCATGAACTGCTGTATGGGTGCTGGGAATTGAATCTGGGTCATTGGACGAGCTGCCAGTGCTTTTAACCACTGAGCTATCTCTCCAGCCTACATTGCATTTTTTTTTTTTAAACGATTTTATTTTGTATGGCTGGAGAGATGGCTTAACAGTTAGGCACTTGTTGCAGTAGGTTCCTAGCACCCATATCAGGTAGCTAACAACTGCCTGGAACTCAAGTTCCAGGGAGCCAATGCCCTCTTTTTGCCTCCCTGGGCACCTGTACTCACATGATCAGCTTTGTTGAACATTAGATTCTCACAGTAATTATGTTATTAAATGTCTTAAAATATTAAATCCATTAAAACCTAAGACAATCTAATTCTGCCTTCAGTGAAAAACTATAGGCTCACTCATAGAAAAAGTAGGATCAAGTTAGTGGGTAAAGGTAGTTGAGTAGACTTAGAGAGAAGCAGTTTATATTCCTTGCAGATAGTCAAACACTGAAAAAAATTAACTTTTTTCTATTTAAACCAAGATAATCTATGCATTTATAACATGTATAATCTTTAAGCACAAAATGTAAAGATTATAGACAACCTATACATATTTACCTCAAACACTCATCAAAATAAGGTAATTAATTGTACATATTACATGTTTTCTAAAATTTAACTTTTGTATCATTTAATAATATATTCATAGTAGCTGTAGTTGCACTGAGACAAAAATATGACAAAATAACCTGTCCTTGTGAATTTCCATTTTAGGTAGTAAAAATACATTTGTGGGAAATAATATAACAAACCAAGATACCTGGAAATTGAGTTACATTTTATTTAGAGTGTCATTGATATTTAGAATAGTACCTTTATTCAAAGAGGCAATAATAGCATTTATGAAGTTAAAATTTTAAATATAATATTTTAGCTCTTTTAGCATTAGAATCAAGTTATTGCATCTTATACTGATTAAGGAACTGGCTTTTATATTATAGAAACTGGAAGAGTGTCGATATGGACCTCAAAGATGAACTCATTCATTTTGGCATGCACCATAGTGCTCCAAAGTTAGTGTACTAACTCTT
The DNA here is from genome assembly GCF_963924665.1 of Micromys minutus. Lineage (NCBI taxonomy): Eukaryota > Metazoa > Chordata > Mammalia > Rodentia > Muridae > Micromys > Micromys minutus. The sequence continues at coordinate 1,682,132 of NC_137974.1, forward strand.
ATGTTGTCTTTTTGTATGTCCTAATGAAGGATATGATCAGAAAAATCTATTTAAAGATTGAAATCTTCACTGGGGAAAATATAAGAGTACAAAACTTTAGCAGGTAAAGGTCATGCTCTACTCATACTGCCAAAAGAAGTTCAGTCTCCATTTTTAAGTTATACTTTTCCCCAATCCCCAAAATCAGAAAGATGAAAAGTCAGAAAGAAATACATTTAGCTCAATTCCATGTAGGTGTAAACCAGAAGAATGAATGGTTTACACAGTTCTTAACTTTTAAAAACTATGTGTTTTGGAAGAGTCACCATAAAATATGTTCAAAGCAGTAAATGTTGCTTTCTATGTTTATAATGATCTACGGTTCTATTTTTAGACTATGTGTCTGAGGGGATGTGTGTGAATGTCGGTATGCTGTACCTACAGTTACAGCTGTAGGCTACCACGGCAGGCGCTGAGCAGTGAGTGTTCTTAACTGATGGGACATATCTTTTGGCCTGATCCATGGTTCTTTCTAATGAAAAGTTTGAATGTTTTTAATTCATCAGACATGAACACAACAAATGTTTTAAATTAAAAGTAAAATGGAATTAGTATTTAATATGAGATAGTAAAGACAATACTTTGGGACAAAAATTAAATACTCGTTTTATTTTGGTCAACAAACTTTCTCTACAACTTTGCGATAGTATGACGAATTCAAAAGCTGGGGATAGCAGCAATGCCCACAATCCCATCACTTGGGAAGCTGAGGTATGTGAGTTTTAAGTTTGATAGCATCTTGGGATACACAGAAAATTCCAGGCCAGTCTGACATAATTAGCAAGCCCATCTGAAAACAAAACAAAAATTGAAATAGAGAAACAACTTCTCGAAGAGACTTTTCTAATTCAGAATGATCAATGGAAAATATGCTTCCAGTTACATGGAAGTGTTATTTAAAAATTGTCATACAGAGCTGGGGGTGGTATACATCTATATTTCCTAGCATTTGGAAGGCTGAAGCAAGAGGATGGAGAGTTCAAGGCCAGCCTGGAGTTCATAGAGAGCCTGCCTCAAATAACACAAGAAAAAAAATTCCTTTTTTCTTACTTGTAATCAAAGATCCTCCTGCCTCTGTCATCTAGGTGCAAGGATTACAAATGTGCTAACATACTCACCTTTTAAATTCAGTTGTCACATAGGCCATATTGTCTCAGAACTATGTAGTTTAGGCTGCCCTCAAAATCAGCCTCTCCCTTCCAAATGCTGGAATTATAGGCATATACCACCATGCTTGACTTCAAATACTCTTTAAGTATAGATATCTATGAACTGGGAAATAAATTCTGATTCAAATGTTTACTTTGAAGCAGGTTCTCCAAAAAAGAACATTTATTCAAGTATTATATGTCCTAAACTTTTTACTTTTATTATAAAAGACAAATAGCAATAACCCATTTCCAGAAGAAACCGAGAAACAATCAATTAAACAAAAAAGCTAATACAGTATTTTGAAAATTATATTTTTTAGGGTAAGAGATTTTTCCCCCCAAAAAAGTGTATCACACAAACAAGTGATTCATTTAGTAAGACTTTCAGACTTTAATGTTTCCTTACTTGAAATATCAGTGATAAAATATGCGAAAAATTTTAGATACTCTTTTTTTGTTCTAGAAATTCTTTTTAGAATTTTGTGCTTAAATATAGTTGATATTTTTCTATTACGATGTTTTGGCCACTTCATTTCCATTCCAGTGAGAGGTGTTGGCTGGTAGAAGATACAACCTTAAGGCATCGAGATCTTACTCAGGCTGTTGGTAACTTGGATGTAAAACTTACTTAAGTGCATGTTTAACTGTAGCTAAGTGTAGCTGAACACTTTGATAATGTGTTACATCTCAAGTGAAACGGTGGTATTACCAAGGCCCAATGAATGGCATATATAATTTCTTAAGCCAAGACATACTGGGGGGTGGGGAGGAGACCATGCTCCTAGCAAATGGAATGGACTTTTAATCATTTTCAGGTAGATTAAATGTATCTGAGGCAACAGTAAGCCTCAATAATGAGAAATTACTAATGTTCTATCAGAAGTGTCAAGAAGAATTCAATATCAGTTTACTTATGTGTTATAATAACTTAAGTAATCAGATGATCCCCAAATGCGGCACCATAGTAGCATGTTTATTTGATTTACAATTGCATATGCTTTTCACTTTTGCTTCTTAAGGGTTTGAGTTTTTGTGCTATTATGTGTTTTTTTGGTATTATGTGCATAGATAATTATAAATAAAGTTTGGTTTTGTTACTTAATAGTTGTTTTTATTAGATATAGCTTGCATATATAATAACTGTATATAGCTGAAATTACAACTGCGATTTTAAAAATGCTTTCTGTTTTCCTGTTTATTAAGGGAGAAAAAGAGTTGGTTTATGTAGGAAATATAAACAATCTAACTCAAAAGTGCCATTTTGGTTACTTTTCCTCGGAACTGTGTTAATTCTCATCACCTCCAAAAGCCTTTGAGAGGATTAGCTGCATAGACCAATACCGTTCTATATTAGTCAGTATTAAGTGTATGATGTCACCTTTTCTCTCCTCTCCTAAGCTCTTATTTTGAGGGAAAGGAAGACTTTTGGGGGGCAAACCTGAAAGTACGAAGGCATAAATACCAGTGATATACATGATTGACAACCTTATACTCCCCAGTCTGTCTGAAATGGGTCAAATACCAAAGTGCTGCAGAACAATGCAACCCAACAATTTCACATTCCCCGTGAAAGAGAACAGGGGTGTGATTAGACTCCAGCTATTAAACAAGTTGTGAGGGGGGGGGGCACAGTTCGGTGGCTTGTTTCTGCAACAGGCACAGGTTAAGCTAGTATCTTCTCTCCTAATTAGCTCTCCCCCAGAGCGCTGTGCTGTAAGAGACCGACTAAATCGCCAAAGCAAGCAGCAATCGGGACAAACACTAAGGGCTTTATGGAGGTCCTTCGACTGTCCCGCAGTACTGGTTATTGATCGTTCACCCCGTCGGGGAAGCGATCGATCAGAATTTGTGTAAGGTGTATCGAGCCACGGTTAAGGAGATGCAGGGGGGAATATACGCTTCTAATAAAAGAAACGCAGCAACAATAGCGGAGGAACAGCTCTGCCTGGTGACGTAATGGCTGGCAGCGGTCCAGCTTCAGCAGAGCTGCCTCTACCTCAGCATCCAACCTCCCTCAACCCGGTCCAGCCCCGACAGAGCGGCCGGAGCTGCTACTTCTTAAGATGCCACTCTGTGGTCGCCACCAACGCCTTATGTGGAGGTCTGGGACACTGAACAAAGGGTGTCCTAGTGCCTTAAGTTGTCGGGGCACGCTCTCTCTCTCTCTCTCTCTCTCTCTCTCTCACACACACACACACCTCCACCCCCCTCAGGCACCGAGTCCATCAGCGGCTTAAGTTGAGGGAGAGGGTTAGACAGGAGTGTCTCAGTGTCCCCAGGCTGCTCTCCCGCCACCTCCCCCGCCCCGACCCCCGTCAGTCTCGGCAGGAGTGGATGCCGGCGGCCCCGCTCCCCCGCTCGCCGGTCCTCCCGCCTTACCTCTGCCAGGTAGAGGTTGAGGAGACAGAGCGTGGAGAACTGGAGGCAGGAGGGGAAGCAGTAGAGCAGCCAGTGCGGGAAGAAGTGCAGGCGAGAGGGTGGCCGCAGCAGGGGCAGAGAGCCGCTGAGGGAGAAGGCGGCCGAGAAGAGCGTGGTCCTGAGCGCTGCCCACGCGAGACACAGGAAGAGGCAGAGGCTCTGGTAACTGAGCCGCCGTTCGCGGTACAGGAGCAGCCGCCACAGCTGCAGGTAGGCAAAGGCGAAGAGCGCGGCGTAGAGCAGCGCGTGCAGCACGCTCAGCGCCAGCTGCACCGAACCCGGAGCCGCGGCTCCCGAGGCCGCGACCGCCCCGCCGGGCGTGGGGACCGCGGAGGCCGCCGGCCCGGCCACTGACACCCTCATGAGGGGACGCGAGCAGCGTGAAGGGAGCGCGGGAAGGAAGCGGCCCGAGCGCCCCCCGGACCTCCCGCCCACCCCAGCCTGCGGCCCCGGGCTGCGCCGTGACAGGGGTCGCGGCTGCCCTCGGGCCCGCCTCCCCCTTCCCCGGAGGGCTCGTCTGTTCCAGCCGCGGCTCGGCTCCGCGGCGGCAGCAAACAACTCTCGGCTGGAGACAATCAGCTGAGAAACCCGAGCTTTTGAGGCGCTCGCTCCGCACCGTGAGGGGCCGGCGATTGGCCCGGGCGGGCGCGCCCTCTGGGCGCCTCGCTCGGAAGACCACGGGCCTTAGAATCTGTCACTCCAGAATTCTTTGACCTGATTGGCCCCTTTCTTTCTCCTCTTTTCTCCCCGCCCCTCTTCCCACCCACACTGCTGATTGGCCCAGCAACTGCAAGACTTCCTCGCGCCGCCGGGAGGACTCCAGATTCTGTCTCCTGGAGCTGGGCTCGCTCCGCCCCCTGACCTTCCATTGGTTGGAGGATCTCTTACGTAAGGAGCACGAGGAGCAGGCGGAGCCGCGGTTTTTTTTTTTTTTTTTTTTTTTTTCTGCGCAAGAGACTGATTTTGCGGAGGCAATGCTGGCCGTGGGCGGTGAGCTGTCTCTGGTAGGCGGTGTAGTCGTTTTGCGAGCCTCCTTGGGCACCCGCCCCTGTCCCGCCTTCTGTCACCGTCTTCACTAGGGTTGCGGGAAGTGCTGGCCTCAGAGACCTTTCAGTTCACTGCACGAGGATCTCAGGCAGGTGGGTAGCGCGGGCCTGGAGACTTTGCCTGCAGGATTGCATGCACATCAGTACCCGCAGCGTTCTTCTAGCCAGGCTGCGCGCGGAGCTCCGGCTTCTGATTCAGCTCATCCGTTTCGGGGGCACCGAACGACGCTGGTTTTGATTTCTTCTTTTTTCTTTTCTTTTGCTGAACGAGTAGGAGGAAATACGGGGCGAGGGAAGCGAATGAAGCAAAGCGTGAGCGGAAACTAAGTAATCAACCCTTCCATCTTTTGGGAAGAGGTCCTTAAGGTGGTACTGGGAACAGATGAATGTTCTTCCTTTCTGCAAAGAGAAGGTGATTCTTTGGAACTTGCAATTTAGAGAGCTGCCTTGGGCAGAGGGGTGGAGGCGCGGAGGCGGGGCTGTAAGGATTTGTTGATTGTCCAGAATGGAAGAGTAGTGTGATATTCTGCTTGTGAGATAGTCTTGCGTGTAGGAGCAAGTGGTGCTGAGACCTAGAGGTACAAAATAAGAGGTATATTTCTGCTTTAAATAAGCGAGCCACCACATGAAGGCTTTATTTATTTATTTATTTATTTATTTATTTATTTATTTAGGTATTTGGTAGCAAATCAGCCAAAGTAATGCAAGATTAAGATTCGGTGTTCTTGTAGACAGCGTGTTTACTGGAGCATCCAACATCCAGCCTTTCCTAAATACTTCCCTTCCTATGCTCTGCCTAAGAAAACTGCTGTTTCTTGATCCTCTGCCACCAAGTGCATGTCACATAGGGGCTTAAGATCTGTTTTGGACTCATCCTGGGCCAGTACTTTACCAGGCACCAGATAGCTACCATCCACACATAAATGCACAATGACGATAAAATGAACAGAAAGCCACAAGCCTGTGTTTATTCAACGGTAGGCTCACTAGGTAGACTACAAGGAGGCAGGGGGATCTCCAGCATTTAGATGTTGTCTTTATTTCATTAGCTTTATGGTTGGTGGAGGCTACATACATTCCTAACATTACAGATGTTCAGCAGATGCAAAGGAGGATAGTAAAGAGGGGAGAGGCAGTGCAGGGTGCTGGTTTTACAGTGTCTGTCTGTCTGTTCTACCCAGCGCAGGTCAAGTGTGCTGCAGGGCATTTATATAGATGCAGGTCCTTCAGAGAACTTGGGTACATAGCAGTTACTCATTAGAGATTAGCAGCAGGTGGTTCTGCATGTCCTAGAGCACGGTTCTCCATGGTCTTTGGCTCTGCATGTCCTAGGGCACAGTTCTCCATGGTCTTTGGCTTTGTCATTATCTTGGCAGCATCTCAAACTGGCTTTGGAGTATATGGCCTTTGGTTTTGAGACTGAGGTGGTTTGGTCAGCATGCTGCTTTGAACAAGGAATAGTTTGGGTGTAAGTTACATTTTATATCTGCCCATCTTTGTGCTGTGTTCCTGCTGACACAGTGCCTACCAACATAAACATTTCTGGAAATAAAGTGCCTGCCATACGCTGGCTGATGAAATCATTGGCTGATATCCCCCCTGCTTGCCCCACATAGAAGTCACAAGGAATCATAAACAACTTCAGCAGAGGTGGAATGAGGAAGCCCAGTGAAAGCTGCCTTACATCTGTGAAGAGTTCTGAATCCAGGATCTGTCATACTCAGAGAGCCCGGTCACTTTTCTCCCAGGGTTCTTAGCAGTTTGTGTAGGTGTGTAGAATTCTGAAGCACCAAGCACTGCTTTTTTGTCCCTTTTCTAGTTACTGGAAGGAAAAGTCAGTTTTCTGTGTCTGTTTTTACTCCACTTGCTGATGTTCTTTCCCACCCACGTTCTCTGTCCTTTAGCTAAAGGAGGGTGAGCCTCTGACAAGCACTGTGCATTGTCCGTGCATGAGTTTGTTTATTCTTTCGTAGCTGGTTGGGGTAGATTTGAATAACAGTGGAAGAGGTGGAAGATTTATTTACATGCAGATAAAAGGTGAAAGATTGTAAATGCTGAAAAACAAAGAATATGAATAATAACTTTTAAAATAAAAATGAGCGGATCTATTTAAAGAAGTGAGTACAGCTCTCACGTGTAATCTCAGCATTCTGGAGTGTGAGGCAAGGGGGTCGCCATGAAGCCAAGCTAGGCTGCACAGGGAGACCATATGTGAGAGAGCTGAGGGGAGAGAAAGGCGGATGGCTTGGTGGGCTTCAGAAGTTGCCTTGGTGTTTGTCCCTGCCAGTTTCCTCTTTAGAGACTGCTCCCAAGTTGCATTCATGGGTTTTGGTGTAGACTTAACTATTTCTAATAACTTTGACTTCTGGTGTTGTGATTTCTAGTCTCTGTCACCGCCTCACCTTTCACTTTCTCCCTCTGTGTCTCCTTATCCATTCAAGTGTGGTTATTACAGTTTCAGCTCTAGCGGACTCTTAAGTATTGTTTTAAACAGTTAATGATTGTGAGATCACAATCCTGCCTCTGGCCCCTGACTGGTCACTGAACTTTCACAGGTGTAGTCTCACCTGTCCAGTTACATGGAAGTTCACCGATGTTTGCTTTGGATGTGCAGTCAAACCTTTGGCTGCAGAGCACACTGTGGGGAGAGGAGCGGTGTGCCAACTCTAATGTCCAATTAGACTCATTGAGTTGTAGTCAAGGAAATAATTGATGGTTGTTCTCTCAGTTGTGATTCAGCCCAATACTTGGCTGCTTAATTAGGTTATTGTTATTTCATATAGTAATGAGTGCTCCGTAGTTATTCCCTTAGCCACAGAAATATACAGTTTCCTCCAGAATACAAAGAAAATAGTGAGTGATCCATTTTAAAACATTTCTATTAACAAAGCAACCCTGAGATAGGCTGCTTACAATGGTTATAATGAATAATCAATTCTAATTTTAAGGCTACCATTAAATGAGGTATTATTGAGATTACATTTTCACACAACCTTTACAACTGCTATTTCTTATTTTACTTTCATCTTTTTAACAAAACTCAGGATTAAAAACTAATGGAAAATTTGTTCAGTAATAGTAACTTGTTCTAATGAATTTCAGAAGTATTAAGCAATCCATGAATCATTAGTTTTATTCTTTTTTCTTTTCAAGAATACCTGCTATCCAGGGAGAAATATCTTCATCTTGGATGAATGGAGTGGCTAGCCAGTGGTTTATGATTTCTTTATAAAGTTGTCATCTTATTCTCTGGAAAAAAACTCTGCCCTTACTCTTAGGAGTGTGTGTGTGTGTGTGCGCGCACTGGAGTGGCCTTCTGTTCAGAGTGAATGTTCTTGCAGAGTATGAGCGGATCTCTCGGGAGATTTAAAAGGCAGTAAACCTGCAAGCAGGGTTTTCCATGTCTTGTTCCCAACCAAATGGTGTCCAGCAGTTGCTGGAATATTTGTTGTACACTAGCTATAAGTGGGTCAAGCAAAATGTCCAATTATAAAAATGGATTGAGTCAGGTTTGGTGGTGTAGGCCTGTCCTCCAAGCTTCTTAGGAGGCTGGGGCAGGAAGATCATAAATTCAGGGCCAGTTTAGACATCTGACCTAAGAAAGTAAGAAGATGGCTGGCTGAAGGATCAGTGGTGGAGTGCTTGCCTAGCTTGTACAAGGCTTTGGGTTCATTTCTTAACATGGGAAATAATAATAAATAAAGGATACTTTAAGTTAATTTTCAAATGTTCAAGAGTGTCAGCTTAACATATGTTTTTAGTAAATATCCGTGAAACTTAAGCATTTTGTAGATATCTTTGATTTCTTTTGTGGTTATCAAAAATTAAGGTGAGTATGGTATTGAGTGACTGTAATTCTCAAAAGGCAGCAACAGGGGCATTATAAGTTTGATGTGAGTTGTGCCTTCAGGCTAGAAACTTGTCTCCAAACACCAAACCGAATCCAGAGTCAACAGCAGCAGGACAGACGTACTCTCCAAGGCCTGAGAATGCAGTTAGCCCAGTCACACAGTGCTTCCTTAAACCGTCCCTGAACTCCCCTAAACTCTCTTAGACAATCCCCAGCACCATAAAAATATAAAATGAAACAAAAGTATTATCAGTTTAGTACTCTTATGTATGATTTTCCCTCAGAATTTTTTTTTCACTAGAAGGAAATAAAGTTCTGGTAAAGTCAAGTCCTGTAGTGATTTAACTCTTCACCTGGTATCTTTAACGGTATCTTTAACTGGAACAAGTTTAGTCTAACAGTCCGCTGCTCTGCTGCTCTGTGCCAGGTATCGCTTCAGGCAGCGGATCACAGCAGGCGAAGTCTCCTGGCGCACACACAGCCACAGCTCACGATGTCTTCCGGCCGCAGCGTATTTAGAGCTGGTGTTGCATTGGTTTTGATGTGCGGTTTTTACAAGTCAGCTGAAGACTCTCTCCCAGAACTGAGTCCCCAGCAATATTTCAGCACACTGCAGCCGGGAAAAGCCTCATTAGCTTATTTTTGCCAAGTTGGTAAGTGCCTCTTAAGATTCTTATGTGACCCGTGAGCTGTTTATTTTGCCGTAGTCAGTGCGTGCAGTGGGGACATCTGTTGGTTATGCTGTAATGCTGAGATTTCTGTGCTGTGATTTCTGTGACTTGCCTGCCTGCACGTGTCCTTAGCTTTCCTGTTTCTTCCCTCATCAGTAGTGGTACAGTGTGATTGTCTCTAAACTTGGGGTGAGGATTACATGGGTTACATGTGTGCTTATCTGTAGAAAGCACTAGTTCAGGGTTACTGACACACCATCTGAGTCTCTTGCATTTCTGGAGCATGCTTTCTTCTTTCACATGTAGCTGTTCGAGCAGTTTCATAAAAGTTGGATGTGCAGTTTCAGTGATGACTTAGCTCACTGTTCTGTATTTCGCTTTGGCTGTGTCACTAATTATACTGAGCAAATTAACGTGACTGTTGCACATAACTGTGATTGTTTCGGTTAAGCCTTCAGGTCAACGACAGTTCGGTTGTATCGGAATTACCAACGTTAGTTCACATCTCTAGGCGTTGTTTGATTTTACTTCTGATATGGTATTGTATGTGTATGTGGCATTTAACTTGTTCTGGATGGCCAGCATCTGCCCGTCCACCTCCTTAATAGAAATGGGCTCCTGCAGACGGTGGCAGAGGTCAGGTAGCAGCCGTGGCCTGGGTCCCATGCGGCCATCATGTTCTTGGCTTCGAACTTGTGTTGTGTGAGCTTGGGCAGTGTCAGAGCTCAGTCCTGCTGACTGCCCTGGGCTGGGAGCGTTTGAAGTGGGTTTGGAGAAGTGCACCGTGTTCGTGGCCAGCTTGCCTAAGTTGGTGTTGAGCTGACCGGGGTGGGGACATAGATGTGCAGAGATGTGGTGACACTGCTCCTGGTTGCAGATACCGTAGGTGGCTGTGCTTAGCTTGAGCCTGCGGGAGCGATGTGGTAGAGGGCTCCACTGTTGATGTACGGGTCTCATCGCGCTCCCCACCAGCCAGTGTACTATGTTGTCGGGGACCTTAGGTGACCGCACGATTCCTGAGGTGTTCATGAAGCAATCTGGGACTCCTCTCAGCTCTTGCTGATGAGCAGTGCGCCCGTGCCCGTGCCCGTGGCCGTGCGCAGCCCGGAGAGTGTGAGAAGCTCTGCGGGCAGTGGGAATGCCCACAGGCCTCTACAGTGGGCCTTGGCTCAGTTTGTTTCCAGTGAAGAGGAGGGTGTAAGGCCAGAAGAGTGGCCCCAAATGCTCAGCCTCACTCTGGTGCAGGCTTCGTGTCCACCAGGGCAGCCCTGGGTGTCCACCTGTGAGAGCGTGAGTCACCGTAGCAGACCTGGTCTCCAGCCTCAGCAGTGAGGCGCCCAGGCAGCCTCCATCAGCCCTTCGCTGCTGAGTTGCCGAAACTCGGTGTGGATCTGGTTCTGGCTTGGCCTGCCTGAGATACACAGTCTGTCACTGTGCTGCATCTGTGCCGGGGCGCTGCTCGAATTATTATTATTATGTACGCTTTAAATAAGTTTTTAAGGTAACTTAGGAAATTGAACTATACTGGGATAATAGAAATAAGAATAAAGAAACAGTAGGAAAATAATGTGTCTTGGTGTGTTTGTTTTGAAGGCTAGTTATACAAATAATTAAAACAGTTATTTTTGGTGTATTCAGATTTTACTTTTAATTTTAAATATTCATTTTTAAAAGATCAAATTCAATAATAATCATTCATCTTTCTTGTTTAGGTTCTCTAAGTAACTCTGTGTTTCTTGAAGAACTAAAAGAAGCCACTAGGCCTCTCCAGGACTATGGGATTTCAGTTGCAAAGGTAGACAATGTTCATGTTCATAAAACCGTAGTGGCAGACGTTTACAACACTGGGACCTAAGACTGCATATCTGAAGCCTTCTTCCAAACTGAGAAGGGTCTGTGAAGGGATCTGTTTGGGGATCTGTGGGGGGGTCTGTGGGGGCATCTGTGGGGGGAGGGTCTATGGAGGGATCTGTTTGGGGGTCTGTGGGGGGGATCTGTGGAGGGGGTCTGTGGAGGGATCTGTGGAGGGGTCTGTGGGGGTGTCTGTGGGGGCATCTGTGGGTGGAGGGTCTATGGAGGGATCTGTTTGGGGGTCTGTGGGGGGGATCTGTGGAGGGGGTCTGTGGAGGGATCTGTGGAGGGGGTCTGTGGAGGGGTCTGTGGGGGGGGTCTGTGGGGGGATCTGTGGGGGCATCTGTGGGGGGAGGGTCTATGGAGGGATCTGTTTGGGGGTCTGTGGGGGGATCTGTTTGGGGGTCTGTGGGGGGATCTGTGGAGGGGTCTGTGGGGAGGTCTGTGGGGGGATCTGTTTGGGGGTCTATGGGGGGATCTGTGGAGGGGTCTGTGGGGGGTCTGTGGGGGGATCTGTGGGGGGGTCTGTGGGGGGATCTGTGGAGGGATCTGTGGAGGGGTCTGTGGGGGCATCTGTGGGTGGAGGGTCTATGGAGGGATCTGTTTGGGTGTCTGTGGGGGGATCTGTGGGTGGAGGGTCTATGGAGGGATCTGTTTGGGGATCTGTGGAGGGGGTCTGTGGAGGGGTCTGTGGGGGGTCTGTGGGGGGAATCTGTGGGGGATTTTCTCCTTTGTTCCATAGCTGTTTCACAACAGCCACAGTGCAGCTGTTTAATAAATTTCTGTTTTTGTGAGTGGAAGGAACAGAATGAAGATGATTAAAAATAATTTTGGTTTTGTATTTTTTTGTATTTATAATTGTTTAACTGTAGTTTGGAACATTTTTAGAATAAAGGAAGTCAGTGTGAAGATATATATATTTTCCAAAAAATGTTCAAATTTGCTATCGATTTCAATGGATAATTTCCACATGTGTCAGATTAGGTAACATCTAAGACTTTCGTTTAACTTTACATGAGAAGTCACCTAATGAAAGTTATCATTCTTTCAGATTAGTGTCCACTGGCTTTTCCCATACATTTATTCGTTCTCAGCTCGGCTACCACCCTCCTCCCAGAGATGATTTACCTCTTGTCTGCAGTGAGATTTCCTAGACAGGAAGTTAGATCAGTCTGCGTACCTTACAAAAACCCAGTCAGACAACAAACTCCGTTCTTTAAGTGTTCTGTATGTACTAAGACTTATTTACTTAGAACAGCTGAGTGATTCTAGTGTTACACCAGCACTCATCTAAAATGTAGAAATGACAGGGTAGAGATGCTCAGTGGTTAGGAGCTCCAGCTGCTCTTGCAGAGGACTGAATTTTCTTCCCATTACTTACATGGCAGCTCACACCCATCTATCAACTCTTCTTCTGACCTCTACCATCAGCAGGTGCACACACACACACACACACACACACACACACACACACACACACCCCTATACATACATAGACATTCATGGACCTAAAATAAAAATAAGCTTTAAAGAAGAAGCAGTAGTTATATATGATACTGAAGACCATGACTGTGCTGTGTAGTAAGAGGTAAAGAGCCTGACGTTGTGCGGTAACCGGAGCAGAATATTAGCCTCTGTGCTTAGGCTGTCACTGTCATTCACTGACATTTGATGTCGTGGTTGAGAACACTTAGAAATCCCAAGGGAAGGTCCATGGTAAAGGTTTAGCTTGGTCCTTGCTGTGTGGGAAGTAAGTGTTTACAGGTGCAGTGAGGGACATACAGTGTCAGTCCCATGTTGAAGGAGTGAAGGCCGGCTGCTAAGTGTTGGGATTGAAAGCGGCACGGTGTTGGGGAAGAGCAGCATTTGAGGGTGTCCTAAAGATTAGTGTTGACAGACACAGGCAGAAGAAAACACCAAGATCTCCACGTTTCTGTGAGCACGTGAGACACTGAATTTAACTGGGGTTGTTTCAATGGCAATGAGTCAGGGCTTCTTTAGTGAAGCATCTTTCTGGTGATTACTCTGCTGAAGAAAAAGACTGCCTCTCTCTCCCTCGGCCTCTCCCTCGGCCTCTCCCTCTGCCTCTCCCTCGGCCTCTCCCTCTGCCTCTCTCTCCCTCTGCCTCTCCCTCGGCCTCTCCCTCGGCCTCTCTCTCCCTCGGCCTCTCCCTCTGCCTCTCCCTCGGCCTCTCCCTCGGCCTCTCTCTCCCTCGGCCTCTCCCTCGGCCTCTCCCTCTGCCTCTCTCTCCCTCTGCCTCTCCCTCGGCCTCTCCCTCTGCCTCTCTCTCCCTCGGCCTCTCCCTCTGCCTCTCTCTCCCTCGGCCTCTCCCTCTGCCTCTCTCTCCCTCTGCCTCTCTCTCCCTCGGCCTCTCCCTCTGCCTCTCTCTCCCTCGGCCTCTCCCTCTGCCTCTCTCTCCCTCTGCCTCTCCCTCGGCCACCATTACTTGTGAGTGGTCCTTGAGGATGAGTGGCAATGACATTTAAGCTGACTAGGTATTCCAGCTAAAGTAAATATTCCCAGAGACAGCAACCCAGTCCAACTTTATGCTATTTAAACATGTCTAAAACAAAGGCTTTACATATTTTTAAGGCAAATGAAGGAAAAAGAAATAATATACAAATAATAATCAAAACAAAGTTTCTTGAGTGTATCAAAGTTTGTTTTAAAACAAAAGAAAACAAACAAACAAAGCCACCTTGGACTTTTCTTTCTCTCATAACCAGGGACCCTGGTTCTGTTTTCCAAGCTCAGCTGCCCTGGCTCCACTCTTACTCTCCTGGTCACCCTGTCGCCGAGGGAGCACAGTGCTGCCCACACAGGCTTGTTCTCTGCTCTTACCGCACTGCAACCCCTTCTCAGTGTGTCACAGTAAATCGGTCCTAAAGCACACAGCTCCGTTTTCTATCCCTGAGTCTGCCACGGCGCCATCACCACAGGACCTTTGCAGGGGTCCTGCCCGAGGCTCACATTTAACACACATGTCCCTTCAGTTCTTAGTGCCAGTGCCTCCTTCTCCGAGAAGCCTTCCTGGATTATGTCTCACATGCTCTGCTGTGTTGGATCCCTTTACTGTTTAAAATGCACACTACTTAGCTTTATGTATTATTTAATGTTTATACTTTAAAATGTAAATTAAAAACAAAGTTTCTTATTTGGGACTTAACTGTATCCCCAGTGATTAACATAATACCATATATTCAGCCTATAATGAATGAATGTACGCAGCTCTTGTCATAGCATCGAGCGTTCCTATAGTTTGCACTTTTAAATTAAAAAACTTTACACTAAAGTTCTTTTGCTTCTAGCTGAGTTAAGTCTAATTTTCTGTTCCTTAGTCTTTCCTGTCAGTTCCCCTTTTATAGTTTTTAAACAAATGTTCTGCAGCTTTCATTCTGTCTCCTTGAATTTTGTACAAATAAATTAAACTAATAAATAATCGAATTCAGAACAAAATAACTGCCACTCCAGCCTTTGCTCCGGCCTTTGCTCCGGCCTTTGCTTTGAGTCGTATTGGTGGTCACTCATCTCCCTGTCTGGAAACCGCACTTTCCTATGGCTGTCTTCTGTGTGGTGATTCGTGTACACTCTTCATTCCTGGTCGGCCTCTAAGCCTTCATGGCTTCCTCCACATCCACGTCCTTGGCCTGCACTTACACTACTGTCTCCTGACTTTGCGCTCTGCTACCTTCAGTTTCATTCTCATGACTGGCCTCAGATGTTCTTCACGTAAGTCTGGACTGTGGGTCTGGGTTTGCTGTGGCTCTAACAGTGCAGAGGTGCCTGTGCTTGTGATTGCTACTGGTGCTCTTCGGTGTTTTTATTAGAGATGAGCTTTCAGTCTCCTTTTGAGAAGTGTCAGTGAATTCCCACACAGTGACATCTGCCTATGCCAAGTGGACCATTTTCTAATGGGACACTTCTTTTTTTTCTAAAGCAAAGTTCTGTTAATAACAGTAAAGGGGTTGATGGGCTTGGGCGAGGAGACCAGCAGAGCTGCCACACTGTGCTCAGGCACTGAATTGCTGTCATGGAGCCAGCTTACGTTCACTCTTTCTGCTAAGTACTCACTCAGTGCTCTCTGCCTCTGAGCTCCACTCTCGGCCTCTGCCTTTTCGTTTTCTTTCGTGGTTGTTTATCGCTCCTTAAGAATTTCCTTCCCGTTTTACTTCCTTACCACCTAATCCGTAAGTAAAATCTAGTTAAAATATAAACTTGCAGAAAGTTGAACGTCATGAGATGTAGATAAAAGTTCCTTCCTGTGGCTTTCTCAGTGTGTGAGGGAGTAGTGACAGCATAAGTCAGAAAAATGACACACTGAGTTTAACCTGGAGACAGGAAGACTGTTTGATTCTCGTTTGACCCTGTGATGCATACCTCCAACCTTAAATACAATCTTTTAAAGGTTACTTGTGTCGAAGAAGAAGCGTCAAGATACTGTGGGGAAGAAGAGGGTTTGATGAAAGCATATTTATTCAGGTAAATTATTCAGAGTGTGACCATTACTAATTTAAGGTGATCGTTTTAGAGTACTTAAAAGAATATAACATATCACTGGGTCAGAACAATATGGCTGATAGTGGGGTCTTAGAAAATTTGGTAGAAACTCCAAGGAGTAGACCTGCCATTTTAATTTCCTTCTTTACAAAAGCTGGGGGCTTGAGGCCTTCCTGAGACTCTTATGTGAATTTCTCCTCAGAATGTCTAGTACGAAGTGCAGAGCAGACAGCGTTCTGAGTGTCTCTGTCAGCTCCATATTGGGAATCCTTTTCCAATTAAGGATCTGCTGCTGTCTTGGTATTTGTTCCTCTGGCCTCATCTTCAGAGGAATTTCAGATGCTCTCACATCCTGGAGATGTGCCCTAGGAAGTGCTTTTCTCTCACCTGTTTGGTTTTTGCCAAGCCAGTTTGGAAATCTCTGGCATGAAGATGTAATTGGGAGGTCTCTTCTGGGTTTGTTTCCAGTACTTTTTGCCAAGTATAGGCTCTGAATTTTTCAGAATGAACACACTTATTTGAGTGCATACACAGTATATATTTGAATATATTACTATCATTCTGGTGGGTGTATAGGGTTCACAGATAAGAAACAGGTTTTATCATCAAAAAACTTAATGTATTAGATTGCCAAACAACTTGGCGTGTAAGTAGATACTTGTATAACGTGTTCTTAAAACTCTTTCCAGAGGCAGCGTACTTCTCAGAGAATTCCCCACGGACATCTTGTTTGACGTGAACGCCATCATCGCTCATGTTCTCTTGTAAGTGCAGGAGGTGCTCGTTTGTTTATCATACTTTTGAGAGCCACAGTCCTTGGAGGTATTTTAGAGTTTTAACATTATATTTGTACACATATGTTTCATACAGATCACTGGTTCATCACCTCATATCAAGGATCTAAACTTTCTTCAGTGACAAGGAACACAGGGATATGTATTTTGTATGAAAGTAGTTTTCCTAACTGGACCCAGTCAGTGATCATAAGTTGCTTTTGGTTTACTCGTGCAGTGACTGTTTCCTAGATTCCTTAGTCTGTCTGGGCTGCTACAGTGAAATTCACAAATGAGGTGCATAGAAAACAGAATTTATTTTTCACAGTTCTGGAGACTGAAAGTCCAGAGTCAGATTACTGGCAGACTTGGTGTCAGACGAGGGTTTGCTCACAGACAGATGTGTTCTCCTCCTGTCCTCTTACAGTAGAGGGAAGCTGTGTCTGAGCTTTCTTCATGAAGCTGGTGTGGAGTATCCACTAGAGAAGACTGCCTGGCATGGGTTTAAGCCGACGGGTCTGTATTAGCTGGTCAGAGGCTGTACTGGATATTCAGGATCCCAGTGTAGCACTGAGCCTTTTTCAGGGTGAGCTTTTAAGCACCAAACAAACAAACACACCCAAACCATGTTCTGGGTTGACATTCTTAAGTTAACAAGAACACTTAGCCAGAAGCAGAAGTACAGAAGACAAAAAGCCAGGTTAGTACCTTAGAGACTTTCCCAGAACTGTGGACTTTGAGGAGTAGGGCTCTGCTTTGGTGTTTGCTGAGTCAGGGCCTGAGTGGTACTGCCGTCATGGAGACGCTGTCATCCATGATCTGATCGTCCCTCAAAGTCTCACCTCTGAACACTTTGGGGGTGCGTGGCAGTGTGTGCATGTCAGGGACACTCACACCGTGGCGGCAGGTGGTTGCAGTTAGATGCTCAGATTTGCTATTTTCCTTGGGATTTTCAAAGTACTTTGTTTCCTTCTCACACTCACGTGCTTTTTCCAGAGTTTATAGTGTGTGCCTGCTTAGTACAGAAAGAATCTGATGGAGTGTTTACGGAGGATGATTCTCAGTTCTCATGGACCTTCCAGGCCGGGGATTCAACTTTACCTGGGCTCTGTTCCTGCAGTATGTCTCTCAGTAAAAATCTGATTTATTTATTTATTTTTCACATTTTTATTAGATATTTTCTATTCACATTTGAGATGTTATGCCTTTTAACCACCCCACTCACACCCCCCCCATTTGCCTTCAGAAAGGTGCACTCCTTCCTAATCACCCTCTCTACCCCATTGTTTTGACATTCCCCTACATTGGGAAAACATGCCCTTGCTGGAACAAAAGCCTCTTCTCACATTGATGCCAGACACTGCTATCTTCAGCTACATATGCAACTGGATTATTAGTTTTCTCAATGTGTGCACAAAGGTTGGTGTTTTAGTTCATGGGAATTTTGAACAATTTGGTTGGTTGGTTGATAATGTTGTTCTTCCCATGAGGTTGCAACCCCTTTCAGCTTCTTCAGTCCTTTCTTTAGCACCTTTCTTGTGGTCCCTATGTTCAGTCTGCTGGTCAGCTGCAAGCATGCTCAGCTGTATCTATGACTCTAACATAGTCCCTGAGGAGGCATCTCTGTCTGGTTCCTGCCAGTAAGTACTTGGGATCAGCTATAGTGCTCAGATTTGGAGGCTGCATATGTGGTAGATCCCTGGGTGAGGCTGCCTCTGAATAATCTTTTCTTGAATCCCTGTTCCTCTATTTAACCTCGAATTTACTTCCGTGAGTATTTTGTTCTTCCTTCTAAGAAGTACTGAGGTATCCCCATTTTGGCCTTCCTTTTTTTTTGAGCTTCTTAATGTCTGTGAATTGTTTCTTGGGTATTTAGAGCTTTCTGGGAGTAGTGTCCACTTATCAGTGAGTGCATACCATGTGTGTTCTTTTGTGACTGGGTTACCTCATTCAGGATGACAGTCTCTAGTTCCATCCATTTGCCTATGAATTTCATGAAGTCATTGTTTCTAATAGCTGAGTAGTATTCTATTGTGTAAATGTACCACAATTTCTGTATCCATTCCTTTGTTGAAGAACATCTGGGTTCTTTCCAGCTTCTGGCTATTATAAATAAGGCTGCTATAAACATGGTGAAGCATGTGTCCTTGTTATAAGTTAGAGTATCTTTGGGGTATATGCCCAGGAGTGGAATAGCTGGGTTTTCGGGTAGTACTATATTCAATTTTCTGAGGAACTGATTTCCAGACTGATTTCCAGAGTGGTTGTACCAGCTTACAACCCCACTAACAGTGGAGGAGTGTTCCTCTTTCTCCACATCCTCACCAGCATCTGCTGTCACAGGAGTTTTTGATCTTAGCCATTCTAACTGGTGTGAGGTGTAATCTCAGGGTTTTGATTTGCATTTCCCTGATGACTAGGGAGGGATATTGAACATTTCTTTAGGTGTTTCTCAGTCATTTGATATTCCTCAGTTGGGAATTCTTTGTTTAGCGCTATACCCCATTTTTAATAGGATTATTTGATTCTCTGGAGTCTAACTTCTTGAGTTCTTTGTATATGTAGGATACTAGTCCTCTATCAGATGTGGGATTGGTAAAGATTCTTTCCCAATCTGTTGGCTGCCATTTTGTCTTCTTGACAGTGTCCTTAGCCTTACAGAAGCTTTGCAATTTTGTAAGATCCCATTTGTCGATTCTTACTCTTAGAGCATAAGCCATTGGTGTTCTGTTCAGGAAAATTTCCCCTGTGCCTATGTGTTCTAAGGTTTTCCCTACTTTCTCTTCTAATAGTTTCAGTGTACCTGGTTTTATGTGGAGATCTTTGATCCACTTAGACTTCAGCTTTGTACAAGGAGATGAGAAAGGGTCTATTTTCATTCTTCTGCATGCTGAGTGCCAGCCAGTTGAACCAACACCATTTGTTGAAGAGGCTGTCCTTTTTCCATTGAATGTTTTTAGCTTCTTTGTCAAAGATCAAGTGACCATATGTGTGAGGGCTCATTTCTGGGTCATCAATTTTATTCCATTGATCTGCTTCTATTTCTTTATGTGTTATGGGACTCTTTAGATGGTTTGATCTTGATTTAACTTTGGTACTTGGTATCTGTCTAGAAAGTTGTCATTTCCTCCATATTTTCCAGTTTGTTGAGTATAGGCTTTTGTAGTAGGCTCAGATGATTTCTTGAATTTCTTTCTTTTGTGTTGTTATGTCTCCCCTTTCATTTCTGATTTTGTTAATTTGTATACTCTCTCTGTCCCCTTTACTTAGTCTGGCTAAGGGTTTATTGATTTGATTTTGTCAAAGAACAAGCTCCTGATTTTGTTGATTCCTTGTATAGTTCTTTTTGTTTCTATTTGGTTGATTTCTGCTCTGAGTTTGATTATTTCCTGCAGTCTACTCCTCTTGGGTGTATCTACTTCTTTTTGTTCTAGAGCTTTCAGGTGTGCTGTCAAGCTGCTAGTATATGCTCTCTCCAGTTTTTGTTTTTTGTTTTTGTTTTTTGGGTTTTTTTTTTTGTTTTGTTTTTTTGTTTTTTGGAGGTACTCGAGCTATGAGTTTCTCTAAGTACTGCTTTCATTGCATCCCATAAGTTTGTGTATGTAGTGGTGTCATTTTCATTAAATTCTAAAAAAATCCTGAATTTCTTCCTTTATGTTTTCCTTGACCATGTTATCATTAAGTAGAGCTTTGTTCAGCTTCCATGTGTATGTGGGATTTTTGTTCTTTTTGTTGTTCTTAAACATCAGCCTTAGTGCATGGTGATATGATAGGATGCATGGGAGTATTCCGTCTTCTTATATCTGTTGAAGCTTGTTTTGTGGCCAATTTATATGGTCAATTTTGGAGAAGTTTAGAGAAGGTGCTGTGAGGTGCTGAGAAGAAGGTATATTCTTTTTTTTGGACGAAATGTCCTGTAGATGTCTGTTAATTCCAATTGGTTCATAATCTCTGCTAGTTTTGCTGTGTCTCTGTTCAGTTTCTGCTTGAATAATTTGTCCATTGATGAGAGTGGGGTGTTGAAGTCTCCCACTATTATTGTGTGTGGTACAATATATGCTTTGAGCTTTAGTAGAGTTTCTTTTATGAATGTGGGTGCCCTTATATTTGGGGCATAGATGTTCAGGATTGAGAATTCATCTTGATATATTTTTTCTGTGATAAGTAAAAATGTCCTTCCTTATCTTTTTTGATAACTTTTGGTTGAAAATCTATTTTATTTGATATTAGAATAGCTATTCCAGCTTTTTTCCTGGGACCATTTGCTTGGAAGGTTTTTTTTCCCCCAGCCTTTTACTCTGAAGTAGTGTCTGTCTTTTCCTCTGAGATGAGTTTCTTGTATGCAGCAAAATGCTGGATCCTGTTTATGTATCCATTCTGACAGTCTATGTCTCTTTATTGGGGAATTGAGTCCATTGATGTTAATAGATATTAAGGAATAGGGATTGTTGTTTCCTGTTTTTTTTTTTTTTTTTTTTTTTTTTGGTTAGAGGTAGAACTATGTCTGTGTGTCTTTCTTCTATTGGTTTTCTTACATGATTTTTTTTCTTTTTCTTGGGTGTAGTTTCCTTCCTTATGTTGGATTTTTACATCTATTATCCTTTGTAGGGCTGGATTTGTGGACAGATATTGTGTAAATTTGCTTTTGTCCTGGAATATCTTGGTTTCTCCATCTATTGTAATTGAGAGTTTTGCTGGATATAGTAACCTGGACTGGCATTTGTGTTCTCTTAGAGTCTGTATGATGTCTGTCCAGGTTCTTCTAGCTTTCATAGTCTCTGTTGAGAAGTCTGGTGTAATTCTGATTGGTCTGCCTTTATGTTACTTGTCCTTTTTCCCTTACAGCTTTTAGGATTCTTTCTTTGTTTTGAATATTTGGTATTTTGTCTATTATGTGTCGGGAAGAGTTTCTTTTCTGGTTCACTCTACTTGGAGTTCTGTAGGCTTCCTGTATGTTCGTGGTCATCTTGTTCTTAAGGGTAGGGAAATTTTTTTTCTATGATTTTGTTGAAGATATTTACTGTGCCTCTTAGTTTATATGCTTTGCCTTCTTCTACACCTATTATCCTTAGGCTTGGTCTTTTTCAGTGTGTCCTGGATCTCCTAGACATTTCGGGTTAGGAGCTTTTTTGTTTTTGCATCTTCTCTGACTGTTGTGTCAATGTTTTCCATATTGTCTTTGGTCCCCGAGATTCTCTCTTTCATCTCTTGTAGTCTATTGGTGATGCTTGCATCTGTGACTCCTGATTCTTTCTTAGGCTTTTCTATCTCCAAGGTCACCTTTTTTGTGATTTCTTTATTGTTTCTATTTTCTTTTTCAGTTTCTTCACCTGTTTGGTTGTGTTTTCCTGTAGTTCTTTGAATGATTTTTGGTTTTCCTCTTTAAGGGTTTCTATTTGTTTATGTGTGTTCTCCTGTCATTGTTTAAGGGAGTTATTTGTGTGCTTCTCGAAGATCTCCATCATCATCATGAAGTATGATTTCAGGTCTGAGTTTTGTTTTTCTGGTGTGTTTGGCAATCCACTACTTACTGCCGTAGGAGAGCTTGGTTTTTGTCTTGGTTTCCATTGCTTAAGTTCTTTTGCTTTCTTTTTGCCATCTTGTCAGTAATTGTAGGTAGTTTTGTCTCTGACTGGAGCCTGTCTCTCCTGTGGATCTGAGGGGCTCGTGGGCTCAGGAGGGAGATTGCTTCTGGGTATAAGTTCTGGTGGCAGTGACTCTGTTCTGTCTCCATGGGCTCAGGTGGGAGAGCGCTTGAGAGGCTGTTCTGGGAGCTCAGCCATCTGTGGGCATGTCCTGCGTCCTGATGCTCACCCTGCCCTCTCTCTGGGATGAAAAGGTCATATGCCATTTAAAATTCACTGTACACTTTCTTCCCCAACCCTGTCTAAATTCTGCTAGTGTTAAATTTTTTACCCGATTGACAGTTGACATCCTACAAATACAGCACCTCATCCTAGAATAGGATGGTTTTCATTGGTTAAGTGTTGTCAGTGTTCCATCACTGATTGTTTGGTTTTAAAATGACATTTCTTCTTCCAAGAGCACTTTGAATTTCATAACAAACAGATGAGGAGATCACACAGCTCTCCCGTTCATCCCCAGATGCACACACTCTGCTTTTGCCTCGCTTACCGTGAAGCATTTATTTTCTTCGGTGTTTTTGGAGATCTGACCCAGAGCCCTGTGTAGGCTCCCGAGGCACTCCCAGTCCTCCTGACAAGTCATAGTTGTGAAAGTCACAGTTACGAAGGGTTCACTCTCCATGTTGTGTGCTCCGTGGGTCTGAACAAATGCATAAAGAATCGAACTAGTCAGTACAGTGTCACAGAGCTTTTCCATCATACTGTGGCGCCTTCCCCACCCAGGAGGACACTCATCTTTTGTGTCTTCATAGTTTTGCTTTTTGACTTTAAAGGAATTTTTATTTTAAAAACAGCTGAAAAATGAATTGGGTTATGCCCACTAATAAAGTTGGATGGTTTATTAATCTATAATAAGCCACTGGTAGATGGAGCAGCAGATATTCTGACTCTGTATGAGTGTTACCTAAAGCTGTTAACACACAAATGGTCTTTATAATCTCGTTATCCACAGCCGAACTATTTTCCTCCACTGGTTTATTTTAAAGATGCTATTATTTACTGTTTGATATATTATTTACAAGATGTATATGTATATGTCATGTATAAAATAACATGTAGTTATATTATTCTAGCACTTTATTAGTGTTTAATATATTCATAAGAGGTATATATAAATATTGTAAATATGAAATATAATCTGATTGTTCTTCTAACCTAGCATTTTGTTAGACTATAAACAACCCAATATTTATTGACTTTTTCTATTTACAAAAATATTTTAATAGATTTTTAAATACGATTAATTTTGATCACAGCTTCTCCTCCCTCATCTTCCATGTCCTCCCCACCTCTCCACCCATCCTGCCCCACACCTTCTTTCTATTTAGAAAACATACAATAATAATAGATCAAAACAAAAAATCCCACAAAAACAAGACAAAGAAAAATTTTGAGAAGCACATACATATGCACATATACAAACACACACACACACACACACACACACACACTCTCTCTCTCTCTCTCTCTCTCTCACACACACACACACACACACACATACACACATAGACACACACACACAGACACAGGCACACACAGACACACACAGACACACACACACATGCACAGACACACACACACACACACACTCTCACACACACATACACACACACATACACACATAGACACACACACACAGACACACACAGGCACACACAGACATACACACAGGCACACACACATACATACACACATACACAGACACACACACAGACACACACATACACGCATACACAGACACAGACACAGACACACACACACAAAGAAAACGCATAACAACACAGAATCAGAAACCATATTATACAAGTAAAAGTCCAGAGTGGTGGTTTGAATAAGCAGGCCCCCATAGGTTCATATTGTTTGAATTCTTAGTCACCAGGAAATGGCACTATTAGAAAGGATTAGAAGGATTATGAAGTATGCAGTTGTTGGAGGAAGTGTGTCACTGAGGGTGGGCTTTGAGGTTTCCTGTGGATCAGGATGTAGCTCTCAGCTATACTCTGGCCTGCATTCTGCCTGCCATGCTCCCCACTGTGGTGATAATGGGCTAAGACTCTGAGACTAAGCAAGCCCCAATCAAATGCTTGACCTCGTAAATTCTGCTTTGGTCACGGTGTCTCTTTATAGCAATAGAGCAGTGACTAAGACAACTAGTAAGGTTTAAAAAAAGGGCCCAGATAAAGCTTTCTGCTACACAGTGTTTCTCCAAATACCTTTGAGTTCATTTAGAGTTGGCCATCCAGTGCTAGGCACGGGGCCTGCCCTTAAGTGTGGTTTGTACACTCAACGAGAGACTCTATTAGAAAAAAAACTAATATTTCTTTTGCAAGCAGTTGTCAACTGGAGGTAGCTTCTTGGTTAGGGATGGTCGCTTGTGTCCCCCCCCCCCTTAAGTGTGGTTTGTACACTCAACGAGAGACTCTATTAGAAAAAAAACTAATATTTCTTTTGCAAGCAGTTGTCAACTGGAGGTAGCTTCTTGGTTAGGGATGATCGCTTGTGTTCCTCCCCCTCAGTAGTGTGAGACCCGTTTGGCTTGAGCCCACGCAGGCCCTGTGCGTCCTGCCACCGTCTCTGAGAGTTCTTATGTGTGCCAGTCCTCTTCTGTGAAGGACTGGGTGTCCCAAGGTCTCAGGCTCAGCACTGTCCAGTGTGTGCTCATCACCGTAGGCGGGAGCTTCTCTGACGAGCAAATACTAATCTATGGATGTAGCAATATGTTGTTCTTTAAATTTTGGGAAACAATAATTTAACAAAAATCCTGATTGTCTATTGACAGGGGAGTCATTTTATTGATCGCTGTTTCTTTAGCAGAAGAATAGTGCTTGGTTTTCCCCCTTGGTTCATGGCCTATCTAGTCTTAGGTTCTTGGCCACATGACCACTATCAGACACGTGTTCCATCTCCCACCTTTTGAGCCACTGCTGTCTCAGTGTGTCCTGTAAGTAGGTCATTACTGTAGACTCGTTCACAGCTGGGTAGTCTTCCCTTTCTCCTCCGTAGTGCACAGAGTTGCCCAGTGCACACGTAAATTATCTTAATTTCAGGCAACTTGTCACTTGATTTTCGTCAAGATGTTCTACTTACCTTATAACTGAGGACAAGAAATATTTGTAGGTAATGCTTAGACTGTTTTCGAAACATTTGTTTATGAGCTGAAAGCTTGCATTTGATAATGTTTGTATTCGCTTCAAAAGTGTGTAAGCTGTGGTATTATTTTTTTCTCAAAGCACTTGTATCTGTTTGTTATGGAAAATGTTTTGATTGAAAATGTGCCACGAGTTTTCTTCCACCTTTTTCAGTAGACTATGCAGATTTTTGATAAATTACCTTTTCACCCAAATATAAAAAACACAGCTGGGAAAGTCTGAGAACAAGTGTAAACATAGGAGAATGTTCACATTAGTTACTTATAAATTAGATACTTTTGGGTCACTGTAGCCAATTATGTGGGCTTTTAAAAGAATATTTAAAATACCATCTAAACGTTGCTTTAAAGTATATGAAGTTGACAGGGAGTTTTTATTGGACGTTTAGAAAAGGCTGTCTTGGATGTGAGTGTGTCACAGAGCTGTTACTTGGTATTAAGGTTAGATCTTCAGACTGAGCCGAGTTCACAGTGAGAGCTTGAACTCTCTCAGGTGCTTGGTTCATAGGAGGCTGGTGGATGTGACTTTCGGAAGCTTATGCTTTAGCTGCTGAGTATGGAAGGAGCAGAAATCTTCCTCCCAGGGCCCATTGTTGTCTTCCAAGGAGTAAGCTGATAGGAGCCTGTGGACACTAGAGAATCATGGGGCTGGTATGCCTTTTCAGTTCAGCTTTCGTGGGTGGGTTCTTGGTTCAGCTTCGCCCTTGTGTGAATCTGGCAGAGCTTCATGGTTTACACAGTACTGATTTCTTGGGAGTGCTGTGCTCTGCTGTCTCTATACCTGACGTGTGGGAAGCTGAAGAAGAAAGATTTAGTGCAAGCCAGCCAGGATTACATAGGAAAGGCCAAGCTGTCTTGGGCTACCATTTAAGTCTCATCTCAGAAAGCAAAACAAAGCAGGAACAGAGCAAATAACCCACACATAAAACCATCCTCCATTTCCTAGGCCCTGTTCCTCCTGTGGGAGAGTTTGGGTGATAAATTATCACATACCGTTTTACCGATTTTCTTTTTAAAGAATTTGAATTGTGACAGGACTATAATTTTAAAAACAGTAATGAGTGATCTGCTCTGTAACAAAAGGGAAGAGCAAGCTCGTGGTCCCTTTGTTTCACTGACAGCCGCTCAGTTCCTTGTCTTCTGTCTTATGTGTGTGGTTGACTCTGAGGGAGTCTTGGGAAGAGTATAACCACACGAAGGTAAGTCCTTTCCGAGGCAGGAACCCAGGCTGATGGTCCCACGTCCTGGCCTGTCTCACTAAATCCCCAGAGGGAGAAAATTCCGAGAGAGACTTTCTCCTTCACCATTTCCACTGCAGTTTTCCTCTCTGGAACCAAGGTGAAGGAATACAGATAGGCATGTGGGATGCACCTTTGAGCACCCTACGCATGTGCACAATCTGGAAAGCCAGGAAGCCACTGGGGAAAATCACGGAGATCATGAGATTATGAGTGTCATTACTTTTGGTTATTATTATCTCATGGATAATGACTGCTTAATGAGCTTTGGGACATAAGGCAGAGTAACCTCTCTAAGCCCCATAGCCTTGTCTTTAAAACAGGGTTAATGATAGCCCCCATCTCAGCCGTTTGCCATGAAAAGTAAACAGGACGGAGTGAGTGCATTACGTGGGGTTCTTAGTTCAAACCCTGGTCTGATGGAAACGGAAGGACTTGAAGTGGATACAGGAAATCTCAGATTCACTAGAAGGGCTGGAGAACTGGACCGAACAGCCCAGAGTTATAGTTAGAACCACGGCACAGCCCATGAGGGAGGACTTTCGCGTTGCTGCTCCACACTGGATCCAGGTTTGCACCCCCTGCGCTGAGGTGCCCAGTGACACTGGTGCGTGACTTCCACCACCTCTCAGAGTGATTCCGTAGTGCCCCTGGTTCTTTGCATCACTAGTTCCTGATCCAGACTGTCAGGCAAGTGATTCCAGGGAGCCTGGAAAAGCAAGTGTGTGATACTATCAACATCTTGGCAGAAACCTGGGCTGTGTTCACCATGACAAAATTCTAAGCTGCGGATTTACATGAGATTCTTTGAAGTGCACTGGCTAACAGTCAGCTGACTTTGAAATGGGATGTTAGCCCAAAGGTGTACATCTGGTTGTTCCTGCCCCATCACTAGCTAGCATCCTTTCCCATTTGGCTTCCATTGATAGAGTGGTCAGCGATGGCTGGGTGTGGTGGTAAATGCTTGTAATCTAAGCATTTGAGACGAGGCAAGGGGATCTCTGCAGGTTTGAGGCCTGCCTCAGCTAACTTGCAAGACCGTTTCTTCCCCAGTCCCCTAAATGTGTTATAACATCAGAAAGTCCATCATTACAGCCAGGAGTCCTGGATCAAATCTCAGCCGTAGCAGCAACCGGCACAGTGACCCGGGGCTCCCCACTTCCTGTAGAGCTATGACCCGGGGCTCCCCACTTCCTGTAGAGCTATGACCCGGGGCTCCCCACTTCCTGTAGAGCTATGACCCGGGGCTCCCCACTTCCTGTAGAGCTATGACCCGGGGCTCCCCACTTCCTGTAGAGCTATGACCCGGGGCTCCCCACTTCCTGTAGAGCTATGACCTGGGGCTCCCCACTTCCTGTAGAGCTATGGTGCTTCAGTGATACTGTTGAGCATGTGTGTGAAGCATGCAGAATCCCTAGCACAGTGAGTACTGCTGTGCACACACGCTTAGAACCAAAGCAAGAGGCTACCTGGGACTATAGATAAGTTCTCATATTTCATAAATCTTTAATAAACAGTTAACTATCTAAGCTAATATAATTTGGAATAAGACTTTCAGTCAAAATATTCTTGTGACATAAGGCAGTACTTGACTTTTCCAGCAGCAGTTTCTCATGTATAAGTTCCCAGAGGCCATATGACGCACCATAACGCATTGGATGTAGAAAGCAGATTTGATTTCATGTTAAAGGGATTTTCAAAAATGCAAATCAGTGCCACCGTTTTTCTGCACATTTTTGGATAAAAGTTATGCTAATATGCAGTGCTGTTCTTTGTTTTTCTGAAAAATAAAATAAGGATTTTTAAGTTTCTCTTTTCCATCTTGGCAACTACTGAGAGGATAACATATGTAAACAACTTGGACATCAGCAGTGGTTAAGCTTCTGGAAGGGTGTCAGTCCCAGCAGGGTGAGAATAGCTGTTTAGGGGAAAGTGTTTTTCTGTAAGAGGAAGCTGTATTTGAATAATTAATTGTGAGTATCTGAACCTTTACTAAAGTATGCAGGCCTGGAAAAACTTTGCCAAATCTTCAATTAGATTTAAAAAATTATGTATGTAGAGATTAAATGAAAACTCTTGTTCATGGGAATAACTTACTTAGAAATGGACAACAAAATACAAGGATCATTTGGTTGACAAAGTAGTGTGTGTTAGTAAGTTGGACGTGTTGGCTCACGAGTGAACCCATATTTGGGAGACAGAGGCAGAAGAGCTGCTGCAAACTCAAGGCTACTTGGGCTTTGTAGTCAAGTAGGTCTGGACCAACCTAATCAACAGAGTAAGACCTTGTCTTCATAAGACAAAAGAAGAAACATGCTCAGTTAGTTGTGGTGAAGTAAAAAGGTCACTGTTGTAGACAGGACAGCATCTGCTCTGTGCTCTATCCCTGGTGCCTTAATTCCGTAAATGTATTTATGAATAAACTTTCTAGTATTGCTTTCTTTCTCCTTTTCTGTCCGTGCCACCCAGGCTGACTTTGAACTCATGATTCTCTTGCCTCTACTGGGGCTCCAGATGAGTGTGTTATACCTGGTTCTCTCCAACCATTTCAACTTCCATTTCTCAGAGTGAAGCACCCCCTGCTGATTTTGTTATTTCAATCAATGTTGATTACCTTTTATAGACTGTACTCTATTTTATACTTACTGCAGATACACTGATTAAATATCAGGTGCTTGTCTTCGGGAGATAATGTTTAGTGGGAGTGAGGAATTAACAAGGAAATGGAAGAGGATAGTTACAGGTAATTTCAGATTATAGTATGTCATGAAGGATCCACAGAATGGTGTAGGAAGGAAGCCTGCAGGCTTATTGACATGGGAACAGGGAACGTTCTTAGAACTGATGGTGAGGGACCAGGTATACCAGATGGCTCCCAGCAGAGGCTCTGAGCTGTGCCTGCATTGTGTCAGAGCACGGGGACACAGTGAAGTTAGTAAGATGGATCACGCTTAGGTCATGAAAGGCTTAAGGACTCTTGGGAAGTAGCCGGCAGCTGTGATGTATGGATGGCTTACCTATGTCCAAGCCTGAGAGACCTGGAAGGGATTAGAGTCGGATGTGAGATTGTGGTTCAGCTCTGCAGCGGGGATTGTGATGAAGAGTGTCCTGGAGATTTTAAGGAAGGACAATAACCTAGAGACCAGCCTTACTTCAGTAAGCTAGAATGACTGTACCCAGTGCTCAGATTGTTCAAGGGAATGACACTAAGGAAGTCCATAATCAGCGTCTCACTAGTTTTCTCTGTTTATTTCAGTGCTCTGCTTTTTAATGAAGTAAAATATGTTACCACGCTGGAAGACCTTCACAGCATAGAAAATTCTCTGAAAGGAAAATCAAATATGATATTCTCATATGTAGAAGCCATCGGAACGCCAGGTACTGCAAGCTTGCTCTGCTGTGTGTGCCTGACTGGATCGGAGTGCCTCAGTGATATCAGGTTCCTCTGCGGTTGTACCCCCTGTGGGTGAGCAGCACAGTGCTGCTCTACAACCCAGAGGTCCAGGCTAGCCCTCCCGGACCACCAGAGGTCCAGGCTAGCCCTCCCGGACCACCAGAGGTTCAGGCTAGCCCTCCCGGACCACCAGAGGTTCAGGCTAGCCCTCCCGGACCACCAGAGGTCCAGGCTAGCCCTCTTGGACCACCGGAGGTCCAGGCTAGCCCTCCCGGACCACCGGAGGTCCAGGCTAGCCCTCCCGGAGCACCGGTTGCTGAGAGTGTGACGTGGACAAGTTACTTAACATCCATTATCCAGTCTCTGGATGGGGAGCTGTGGAGAGCTGAGGAAGTCTTGGGTGAATGTGTAAAGAGCAAGTGAAGTCCTGAGTGAGGACAAGGAATGTCTTAGACCTGTGGGAGCACTGAAGCCTTTCTCTAGGTGACGGCTGCAGGAAAATGGCAAAGCCTTCCTCTGACCCAAGAATGAGAGTTTACCACATTGAACAGTGTGTGCAAAAGCTAGCCTGCTGCTTCCTGCTAGAGGACTATAACCTGAGACTGCTCCTCAGCAATACCATCTCAACGTGTATGTGTGTGTATGAGTGTGAGTGTGTGTATGAGTGTGGGTGTGTATGAGTGTGAGTGTGTGTATGAGTGTGAGTGTGTATGAGTGTGAGTGTGTGTATGAGTGTGTGTGCATGTATGAGCGTGGGTGTGAGTGTGTGTATGTGTGAGTGTGTATGTGTGTGTATATGTGTGAGTGTGTGTATGTGTGTATGAGTGTGTGTGTGTGAGTATGTGTGTGTGTTGGTGCACATGTAGAGCTCAGAGGTTAGTATCAGTGATCTCTTTAGTCATCCTCAATTTTATTTCTTCGGACAAGATCGCTTGCCAATGTGGCTAGTCTAGCCAGCTTGCCCTGAAGGATCCCTGCCTTCTCCAAACTCAGGTTCTTATACTCGGCTCTGAGTGTTTTACTGTGCCATCTCCCTACGCAGTTCTCTGTTTCATGAATTCAACTACATGTTGAGATTTTAGTATTCACAGACTAGAGCTTCAGCAGGTTACAGACTATAATATCCACGTCTGGAGAGATGACTCAGCAGTTACGCGCTCCTCCAGAGGACCCGGGTTCAGTTCCCAGCACCCACATGGCAGCTCACAACTGTCTGTGACTCCTGCTCCAGAGGCTCCCGCACCTTCCCACAGACATACATACGTGCAGGCAAAACACCAATACACGTGAAAAAACTGAAAAACAAACAAAATGTAAAACTCTCATAAAATAGTACTTCAAGGGTGGCAGGATGGTTCAGTGGGTAAAGGTGCCTGCCATAAGTCTGGTGGCCCAAATTCCAATCTTAGGAACCTCTCCCTGACCCACGGACGAAGAGAACCAACTCCCAGAAATTGTCCTCTGACTTCCAAAGTCAAAACATTTAAAATTTAAAACACAACACTAACAGTTTACCCATATAATTTGCCTTTCAGGGTCTCCAGCTTTGTTTCCCTCCGTTCTCAGTTTAATTAGTGAAAAACATGAGTTATAGCAAGACAGGGATTAATTCCTTGGTTTATATTTAATTGCCTCAGTCTGGCCACAATGTTTGGCATAGACTGGAAGGAGTAAGGGGTAGAATATGGGGGGTGGGTGGGAGATGACTGTAGTCAGTGGGTGCTGGGCTTTCCTAGACAGGGTGGCGGCAGTGGAGGTGGGAGCAGAGACAGACTGGTTTTCTTAATTCAGGGATGCTTCATGTCACTGAGCTGTCACTTGAGATTTGCTATATATTTTCTCTGTTTTTCAGTACCTCCCTATCCAAGTATTTGCTATGTATTTTCAATAATACTAGGGTAAAGTTTTTAAACAAGGCTATCCCTGGCATATTCTTTCCAGGTAGTATAAACATAATATTAGCAACTTGTGTGTCAGAGATGTTTGTTCTAAAAGCATTTGGGAAAATACATCATCAGAGGCTAACATCCAGACTGTTGGTTTGCTTTTCATCTGATTGTGACAGTTACCACCTCACTAGATGGTCGTCTCACACTGGTACTTTTGGTTGTTCTTTAGTGAAACCACCTTCACTACACTATAGTAGAGATGCTTTGCCAGACACTTACCTTCTACTCTGCCTTAGAGAAGGATAGCCCGTAGCTCTCCCTCATATACTCTCCAGTATCCCCTCAGCAATGGCCGTGTGGGGTGTGTGCAGCTGGGTCTACTAGGACAGTGGGTCTCCATTTTCCTAATGCTGCAGTCCCTCATTTGTGGTGACCCCCGAACCTAATCTTTTCACTGCTACTTCATAACCGTAATGGCGCTACTGTTAGGAATTGTAACACGAGTATCTGTGTTTTTCAATGGTCCTAGGTGAGCCCTGTGAAAAGACTGTTCAACCCCCAGCCCACAGGTTGACAACCACAGGTCTAGGGTAGGGAGATGGCAACGATACCTGTTTTTCCACACACTACTTGATCAATTAGTGGGTGCTGCTAACTTAGGGATTGCCCAGAATGTGGAAATCTTACTTTTTCTGATCTAGGGGGTCTTCTCTAGGGTTGTGGCCACCTATTAAGTGACTTGTATAAACTGGCCTCACCCTAGTTCTTCTGAATTCACCTGTACATCTGATCCAGCAATCCTGTCTAAAGGGACTGAGTCTGTATCTTGAAGACTTCTCTTCTCCCATGTCCACTGCAACATCATTGACAATGGGCGATTTACAGGAACGACATCTATCTGCCCTTAGTTTCAGAACAAGTGATCACAGATGTGCTGCTGGGAAAGGCCGGGTGTGGAGTAAAGAGTGCTGTTGGCCTCCCTTATCCCACCTCTCTTCTGAAGCTTCCTGTTGGGCCGCATCTCACACACTGCTTTATCCAGCAGCACAGAACCTTGTCAGGGAAGCAGGTTTTTTCTTGAGACAGTCTCACTACACGATTCTGGCTTACCTTGCAAGGGCAGGGCTGGAATTAAAGCTGTATACCACCTTGACAAAAGTATTCTTTTTGGAAAGAGCTCTGGAAAACACGCAGACATTGGGTCCCATCTGACTCCAGAGTGATCACAACAGAAGGCATGTGTGGATAATTGATGATCGTACTTACAGAAAAAGGGTGCTGGCTTTCTGCCAGCCATGTTCTTGGTCCAAAAATGCTGTTACACTGGTAGAGAAGAGTCCCAACTGTAAATGGCATGGGCCATCCTCATGTTTAGCTGAAAAAGAGGCCTCTGTTCACAGAACGAAAGACTCCTGAACACTGTCACCGCTTCAGGTTTCTAGAAGGAAGCAGAAGCAGCTGGTGTGGAGGGGGAGCCCATAATTCCTTTTTTAAGAATATTTTTTAAAAAATATGCACCAGGTGATTTTTACCGGGCACCTTTGGGGCACATTGCGTCATCTTTAGAGCACTCAGAATGTTTGCATTAGCCATACACCACACCTGTGTGGAAGGAGTTTTCAGGTCTAGGTTCAGAGCAAAGCATAGCTTCCCAGCTCAGTGGGTGTGCAGACAGTGTTGTTCTGATGTCTGAACTAAAGGAGTCAGTTCTGAAGGAAGGAAAATGTGTCTGTCTGCTGGGCATGCATGCCTTATCCTGTGTCTTCGTTACATAGGTGCACAGGAGCCCACCATACCTAAAACGATTTTCTTCTGTGAGCCATTCCGCATACCGAGACATTCTCCTGCTTCTGAGTCCTGGGGCAGCAGAAACCAGGAAGGTCCAGACTTTCCAGTTGTAGCCAGTACCCTCCTCTCAAGGGACCATTTCTGCTTGTGGCCTGAAGATGGGGTGCTGCTGGGAGTGGGAGGTAGGAAGAAGGGTTGCCTAGCATATATGAGGTCCTGGGCATAGTCCTCACTGCTGGGCTGAGCAGGGCATGGGACACAGGAACAGTTGTGTTAAATAGAGTGAATTAAGGACACCTGCTTACAGAGGTGGAAAGAGAGGCCCTTCCTGTGAAGGCCAGTGCCCAGTGTAGGGGAATGTCAGGGCAGGGAGGTGGGAGGAACTGGGTGGGTAGATGGGGAACACTCTCATAGAGGCAGGGGAGAGAGGGTGGGATGGGAGATTCTGGAGGGGAAACCGGGAAATGTAGTTTCTGTGGATTAATAGGAACAACCTCCCAATGGTGAGAGAACAGTAGAAGGAGGAGTTCTGCTGAAGGGGAAAGGGAAGCCTGGGTGTTGTCTGGAAGAGTGTCTTTAAAGAATCCTGGCTGTGTTTTCACAAGAAAGTACTATTTGAGAAGAGGGAATACACCGTTCAGGGGAATGTCTGCAGCGAGAACTCTGGGTGGGCAAGAGGGCGCTGAAAGGAGGAGGTGTGGCTGTGCTGTGAATGCAGAGCACTCCTGTGGCATAGGAGGAATGGGACAGAGTGGGGCATCTGTTAAGGTAAACTCATAGACAGATTCAGTTTGCAGAGCTTAGGGTATATCCCGCCCTCACTGTGTGCTGTGGAGGCCAGAGTGGCTAGGGTAGTGTGAGGAATGTGCATGCCCAGAGCCTGGGTATTAGAAAAGAGACGTCGTTCCTTATCTTCCACAGTGGGGCATCCACCAGTACAGCAGTTGCTGTGTCTGCATGTGTGTGCTGAGAGCAAGTGTCAGGAAACAGGGAATAAAAATGACTCGTGGATTTCCAGCTAACCCCTGGAGACATGAGGCATGAACTAGGAACTGTCTTCAGTGATGGAGATGGGGTAGAACGTAGGGGAACGGTTTCTTTTTTCTTAATATGACTTGCTAACTTGTCTCTTAAAATTTGTCAAAATGTATGTCCGAATATAGAATATAGAACACAAAACTTGTGAATTTATACATGCTTACCACTAATAAGAAAACCAATCAGACATAGACATGTTACAAGGATAACTCATTTTCTGCTATCCCAGTTTCTGTATAAACTTGAATAAGCTAGACTGTAATATGTTAAAGGTTTGTTTTTATTTATGGGTATATGTCTGTGTGAGAGTATGCCATGTGTGAGCCGGTGCTAGAAGAGGGCATTGCTTCCCTCAGGGCTACAGTTACAAGCTTGCCCCATGTGGGTCCTCGGATACGGACTCAGGTTCTCTGGAATAACAGTAGTGTGCATTTATGTATTTCTGCACATATATGTACATATAAAACTATACATTACAAGTATATACATTACATGTAATCAGTGAAGGGGCTATCGGGTTGAGAGTGAAGAGAGATAAAGAAGGGCTCGGAGGGAGGGGACTTGGAAGCAGCTAGAAGAAGAAAATGGAAGGAGATAAGTTACATTTTAATTAAAAATAAAAAGTTCACTGAGCTATATAGACTTTGGGTCTGGTTAATTTTAGTAATTTTTAAAAATTTTTAATTCATTATTTTATTTATTTACATTTCAAATGTTATCCCCTTCCTAGTCCCCCCTCAAGTCTCCTATCCCATGCTCCCTTCCCCTGCTTCTATGGGGGAGCCCCCACCAACCCACCCATTCTTGCCTCACCGCCCTAGCATTCCTATATGCTGGGGCATTGAGCCTTCCTAGGACCAAAGGCCTCTCCTCCCATTGATGCCAGACCATCCTCTGCTACATATGCAGCTGGAGCCATGGGTCCCTCCATGTGTACTCTTTGGTTGGTGGTTTAGTCCCTGAGCTCTAAGGGTGGCTGGTTGGTTGATTTTGTTGTTCTTCCTATGGGTTGAAAACCCCTTCAGCTCCTCAGTCCTTCTCCCAACTTCTCCATTGGGGTCCCTGTGCTGTGAACATCTATATTGGTCAGGCTCTGGCAGAACCTCCCAGGGAACAACCATATCAGGCTCCTGTCACCAAGCACTTTTTAACGTCAGCAGTAGTGACTGGGTTTGGTCACTGCATATGGGATGGATCCCCAGGTAGGGCAGTCTCTGGATGGCTTTTCCTTCAATCTCTGCTCTACTCTTTGTCTCTGTATTTCCTTTAGACAGGAGCAATTCTGGGTTAAAAATTATGAGATGGGTGGATGGCCCCATCCCTCAACCAGGGGTGGTAAAACAGTAAGCTTTCCTTAGATGTGACAGATAGAAGGGTTAGGATAGCGTTCAGAATAAAAGTTTGCATGAAATCGCACACTAACGCTCATTCCGTTTCCTCTCCAGAGCACAGAGCAGTCATGGAAGCAGCTTTTGTGTATGGGACCTCTTACCAGTTTGCCCTAACCACAGAGATTGCTCTTTTAGAAAATATGAGGTATGTGTGAGAGACTCAGGCCAGTGTTTTGATTTTCTGTTGTGGGTATGTCTCATGTTGCCTAGTCATCATTTTCTTTACGGTCACAACTTGGGTTTCTCCTAAGGAATCACACACAGTTGTAAACAAACCCTGAATGCCTTCATTACCCTGTTGTAAGCCACACCGTGACATTCCACAGATGCAGTGGTAGTTTGGGGTGAACAGAGTCGTTGTGGACAAGCTGTGTGACAGTGTCTGATGGCTTCAGGAGGGGTCTTAGGAACAGACCTATAGTCACATGGGGTAAAGTGACAGTTTCAGAATGGCCTCCAGAGAGTCTTTTGAGGGCTCTGTAAGTCATTTTGTCGTAATAGTTATAAATGCATTTAGTAGTTTCTGAACAGAATGTTAGTTTTTTCTCTAATTCATAATTTATAGGTCTACCTAGAAGCTCACTTTTCAGTGCTTTTGGTGGGGGAGGGGAAATCTAGGATAAACTCCTTTCCTTTACTACTTAAGATCACAAGTAACAAATGAAATTTTACAATGAAATGTAGCTTCAAAATTAACCTCCAAGAAAATTAATCCAAAGCATGCCTTTTGTGGTTGGGTCAGAGTTTCTCATGTGGCCTCCTGGCTGATCTCTTGGGACATCATAGCTGTTTTTCCACAAACAATTGTTTAAAGGCCAGAGATGGTCACTTCTGTAGGTTTTAGGCCCATTACAGAAAGAGCAAAGACGTGTCCTCACAGGGTTGCATTGGGAACTGAAAGTACTGATACTGAAGTGTTGTCTGCGCTCCTGCTGTTCAGTTCTCCAAGGAGTCTTCACTGAGCTTTCCGTTTTCTGTGACATGTACCTCTAAACTTCCAATAGCAGTCACCCTCTGGGTCTCTGAGCAAAGCAAAGGATACCTGACTAAAGCAGCTTCCCAGCTTTAGTTTACTTCAGAGACCGATATGACATACCCCTCGCCAGTATATCCAGTGTTCAGCGCTTCATCTTCAGCAGGGCTAGCAAGCAGTCCAGACTTCCCTAGGGAAGTCTTAGCTATATACTAGTCCCTTTCTTTGAAATGCACATCTGTTTTCTGTGACCTTTTTCTTTTCCTTCCTTATTTCCACCTTGAGGCAGAATGAAATATATTTCTTTGTTCTTTGTAGCATCTTGTAGATTATAGTTTGTAAACTTTGTTTTAATTGTTCCCCTTTTACATCTCATTTGGCTTACACATTCAGTGTCGCGCCCAACCTCGTCCCGCAAGGAAAGACGCAACACGGTCAGGTTCTTCCCTCAGCAGTTTATTCAGGATTCCTTCTTGATGATTTTGGATCGGGAGGCTCTCTCCTTTATCCTCCCCGCCCGTCCGCTTCTGAGGTGTCGTAATATGATTGGTCATTAACGTGGTGTGATACAGGCGTATGCGCTCTGGGGTGTTTACTAGTTAGAGAGGCGGACACCTGCGCCATCTTAGGGTGCGGCTCTTTGTCCCAAATCCAATACGGCTCCCTACAATTCAAAATATTTGAGTAGTCTTACTATTCTTTATTATTTAACATAGAGCTTTTTTTTGTTTATTTTCTATATTAAATTTAATTACAACAATTCTTCTTTGTCCTCCCTTTAAGCCTTACCACATACCTCTTTCCCCTTTCTTTCAAATGTATGCCTGTTTTTTCACTGTTATTGTATGCATATATGTATTTGTATATGCTATATCTTCCTAACGATTGCTGTTGAGTCCATATAAGGATACTTGTATGTATGTTTTCAGGGCTGACCATTTGACACCGAACAACCTATTAGTGTGCTGTCTCCTGGGAGGACCACCTCTCCCCTCTCCCACTCCCCGCTTTCCTCAGTTGCCTACAGTTTGTGTGAGGTTGAGGCCTCACGGACTAGTCTGGCACACTCATGGGTCGTCCTTGTCCACCTCACGTTTAGGCAGTCATGTTGGTGAGACTTTACGGGTTTAGCTTCTGATATACTGAGACACAATCTCACTACAGCTTTCCTGATCCCCTGCCCTTACAATCTTTTTTTTTTTTTTTTATGTGCGTGTGGGGTCAGGGAGTAAAGGATTTATTCCAACTTGCAGGTTATAGTACATCACTGAGGGAAGCCATGGCAAGAGCTCATGGTTGGGACCTGGATGCAAATGCGGAAGGAGAGACTGTGGGGACACTTCATAGTGGCCTGCCTAGCTACCTTCCTCTTCTTTTTAAAATTGGATATTTTATTTATTTACATTTCAAAAGTTGTCCCCTTTCCCGGTTTCCCCTCTGCAAACCCCCATCCCATTCGCCCTCACTCTGCTTCTATGAAGGTGCTCCCCCCACTCCCACCTCACCCCCCTGACATTCCCCAACACCGGGGCATCAAGCCTTAACAGGACCCAGGGCCTCCCCTCCCACTGATGCCAGATGAGGCCCCGTCAGCTCCTTCGGTTCTTCCTTCGGCCCTTACAATCTTTTGCCTTCTCTTCCATAATGTTTGTTGAGACTTAGATGTGGGAGGTGGGTAGGCCATGACTGGGCTCCACAGCTCTGCATTCTGATTCATTGTAATTTCTGTCATGGTCTCTGTTGCAAAGAGAAGTTTCCTTGGTGACGAAGTCTATGGGCATGAGGACAAATGTTCATAGCTTGTTGTTAGGATTATACTTGCTTAGGAAACAAGTAGTTGTAGATTCTACTAGAAGTGAGTAGGAAACTAGGCTTCTAAAACCAAGTGTGGTCTCCCTTTGATTGGATGGATCTTAGATCCAACTAGAGAGGGGTTGGTTATTGCCAAGGTATATGTGCCACCGTTAGAGTTATACTGTTAGCTGGTTGTTTGATGCAATACATAGGCATCATAGTAACAGATTGTTGGTGCTTCTTCCTTTGAAAGCTTGGGTGGTACCTTCTTGTACATGAAAGCTAGTCCTCAGGAAGGGGGTATTCAGGTCTATTCTAGCATCGAGCTTTAATAGTAGTCATTAGTAAGTATTTATGATTATTTCCTAATCATTGACTCTATTATTAGAAATCACATGTAACTAATAAAAATAGAAATGGCCTGGTTTGTATATTTTAACCCTGTAATTCTAGATTTAAAAGATATTAATTTATTTGTTCAGTTAATTAGTAAGTCGGTTACTATGTAGTTAAGCATGTTATTTTAAAGACGAACATTGTAGTTTTTTACAAAGCTTTGTTAATAGGACATGAAGATTTGAAAAGTGCTGTTTAAATTTTGGCAAAACTTATTTGCACTGTAGATTTAAGTTCTTATATTGAAATAATGCCAAAACTAAAATTATAAACTGTATTTGTCCAGTTTTGTAATTTTTCAGATACAAATCCACAAACTCCCACAGCTATCACATGCTTTCTATCTTAAGGCATAGTTTAGCTAAAGTTTATTCATCAGATTTAGGTTAAACTTAGAAACATTGTATTACAAAGCTTCATTTTGGACAACTGTAGAAAAGCAGTGTATTTAAAGACAGTGTCATCTGTGACTATCTTAATGAAACCAACAACCTAGTGTAGACATTCATGTCTGCGGAGTTCTGTTCAGATATTAAGGCTGGTTTTCTTAAGTATTTTCTGTCTTCTTTGTCCAAGTTAATTTTATTTTAAACTTACCTCTCGGGTTTTTATTAGATCAGTAATCAGTGCACGAGAGACAGGCGGTGGATAGTATAGAAGTCCTTTGTGTTGTAGGAGGATCACACACAGAACTTGCTCATTGCCCCGCCCTGGTTCTCACTGCAGCTCTGAGAACATGGAGCGTGCGCACCTCTACTTTTTCCACTGTGAACTGGCCTTGGACGTGAGTGAGCACTGCAGAAGGACACTGATGGAGCAGCCACTGAGCACACTGAACATTCATGCGTTTGTGAAGACGATGAACGCACCTCTGCTGGTACGTGGCTTACTTTACTGCCACAGATACTCACACGGGAGGGCTAGTAAGTTTTGATTCACAGGTAAGTATTTATATTGGTGACTATTTTAATCTCTTTTTCCTTGGTCACATTTCTTTCATTTCATAACACTGGAGAATAATTCCTTGTCAAACATGAATATAAATTGTTTTTAATAGAGTGCCTTTATGTTTTGATTTATTGCATTAAAATCCCTGAATATAGCACATGAATGATAACACTGTGTTGTAGTTACAATGAGTGTGGATGCTGCGTGTGCCTGCGTTTGTGAGTGTAGAGACACATTGGTGATGGTGCTCAGCACCTCTGAAATGTTAGACTATGTGAAAATCCTTCAGTAGATTTTCTCACATGACACATCTTCAAAACGAGATCCACGTGCTTTACAAAGAACGGCACCGCGAAGTGTAAATTAAAAGAAGTGCAAGTGGCCGTCTGGACGATCAGAAAGTGCGGATGGCCATTGTCTCTGCACTGTACGCAGACGGGGTGCGGATGGCTCAGTGGGCGAGCTGTAGAATTCAAATCGGAACTTAACAGAAGAAGTTGATGAGCATCTGTCAGGAGCACCGTAGGAAATACCATCTCAAACGCTGACTATGAGGACACTAAGAAGCCACAGCGTAAATGCCATTTTAGGTAAAGGGGGTGTTTGCTTCTGCCTTGAAGGTGAGAAACTAGTGTCATGTATTCATTTACAACCATGTCCCCCTGCCTTTCTAACTTTTGTTAGTATTTTACAGTTAGATCTATACATTTCTGTTTTGCTCTGCAGTGTAATTCTCAATGTTTTAAAACCCAAGCTTTACACTTACTGTACTCAGAGCTGACCAGCTGCACTTTCGATGGCTTAATCCTTTAGTTCTTTATTCTTCAGCTGGATCTTGGTTGCAAATACGTTTCTAGGTTGTTTTCTTGTTGAGACAGGGTCTCAGTGTGTAGCCCAAGTTGGACTGGAATTTGCTGTCTAGCTCAAGCTCATGATCCTCCTATCTCATGTTCCACATGCCCAGTTTAAGGAAAAAGCAGAGTAAATAAATAATATATCCTGCGTCCATTGAAGAACATCCCTTAGATTTGTTTTAATGTTCCATCTGAGGAGCAGGGGAGGGGACAGTTCCTCTCTCTCCTCCCGAGTTCTTCACCATTTCTATCCAGCCTGTTTTTTGTATCTTCAATTGGGTACTAAGAATTCTCTGAATTTTGGGCCAGCAAGATCTTGAAGAGGTACCAGCCACCAGGCCTGATGACTTAATTCCTACGCTGGGACCCCATGCACCTACCTGCACATGTGCATTGCACCCACATTGCACACATATAGTGCAAACAAGTAAACTCTTTTTGGTCTATCTACCAGTCCACCAGTAGGGGGCAGAATGATAACTTACACTAAACCTAATAAAAATGTTTTTCTTTTTGCTATGTATATCTTGAAGTTGTACCCTTTCCTTAGTTTCTATTTATGAATTTATTTTGATTGTTTTTAAAAGCCATTTTTAAGTAAATACTTGGGAAGGAGATTCTCTGATTTTATTTCATTTTATGACAGTAGGAGTTATGTGATAATCTTAAAATGAAAAAAGAAAAAGAAACAAACTTTGAAGCCTGCCTAGTAGGTTGGGAATTAGTTAAGCATGGCTGTGCCTGAAAGCAGGACACACATAAAGTCCAGGATTGCTGTTGTAATCTCTGTGAATGTGCTCTTGAAACTTCTTACAGTGGAGTGGTGCTCTCTGGAGCTGTGGAGCACAGGGCTCTGATCTACAAAAGGAATATTAAATCGCTGAGCTCCACAGTGGTGTTTTTTCAAAATTTGCAGAAAGTGATGATGCACGGGCATCTCATTTTTTAATTTAATTCTTTTATCCCCCTGGAGTGCTGAGGACCTGTGTGGATTCGGAATCCTAGTTAGAGACAGGAAGTCAGGATGCTGGCGGCAGGCAGGAAAGCTTGAGTGCCAAACGCAGGGACTGAGGACTTAGAGAGCTAGATCGGGAACCCAAGTGTTGGCCCCGTTTCTAGAAGGATTTGGTGGTGCGGTACGGGAGGCCCTGGGGCACGTGTGGATTTTCACCTGGGAGGCACATGGGTAGTTGATTTGAAGGGCTGGTTTGCAGTTTGTTCTTGTTCTGTAGC